>NC_091365.1:6999775-7037275 GCF_038502225.1 Cherax quadricarinatus
TTTTTTTTTTTTTTTTTTTTTTTTTTTTTTTTTTTTTTTTTTTTTTTTTTTTTTTTTTTATTATCACACTGGCCGATTCCCACCAAGGCAGGGTGGCCCGAAAAAGAAAATCTTTCACCATCATTCACTCCATCACTGTCTTGCCAGAAGGGTGCTTTACACTACAGTTTTTAAACTGCAACATTAACACCCCTCCTTCAGAGTGCAGGCACTGTACTTCCCATCTCCAGGACTCAAGTCCGGCCTGCCGGTTTCCCTGAATCCCTTCATAAATGTTACTTTGCTCACACTCCAACAGCACGTCAAGTATTAAAAACCATTTGTCTCCATTCACTCCTATCAAACACGCTCACGCATGCCTGCTGGAAGTCCAAGCCCCTCGCACACAAAACCTCCTTTACCCCCTCCCTCCAACCCTTCCTAGGCCGACCCCTACCCCGCCTTCCTTCCACTACAGACTGATACACTCTTGAAGTTATTCTGTTTCGCTCCATTCTCTCTACATGTCCGAACCACCTCAACAACCCTTCCTCAGCCCTCTGGACAACAGTTTTGGTAATCCCGCACCTCCTCCTAACTTCCAAACTACGAATTCTCTGCATTATATTCACACCACACATTGCCCTCAGACATGACATCTCCACTGCCTCCAGCCTTCTCCTCGCTGCAACATTCATCACCCATGCTTCACACCCATATAAGAGCGTTGGTAAAACTATACTCTCATACATTCCCCTCTTTGCCTCCAAGGACAAAGTTCTCTGTCTCCACAGACTCCTAAGTGCACCACTCACTCTTTTTCCCTCATCAATTCTATGATTCACCTCATCTTTCATAGACCCATCCGCTGACACGTCCACTCCCAAATATCTGAATACGTTCACCTCCTCCATACTCTCTCCCTCCAATCTGATATTCAATCTTTCATCACCTAATCTTTTTGTTATCCTCATAACCTTACTCTTTCCTGTATTCACCTTTAATTTTCTTCTTTTGCACACCCTACCAAATTCATCCACCAATCTCTGCAGCTTCTCTTCAGAATCTCCCAAGAGCACAGTGTCATCAGCAAAGAGCAGCTGTGACAACTCCCACCCTGTGTGTGATTCTTTATCTTTTAACTCCACGCCTCTTGCCAAGACCCTCGCATTTACTTCTCTTACAACCCCATCTATAAATATATTAAACAACCACGGTGACATCACACATCCTTGTCTAAGGCCTACTTTTACTGGGAAAAAATTTCCCTCTTTTCTACATACTCTAACTTGAGCCTCACTATCCTCGTAAAAACTCTTCACTGCTTTCAGTAACCTACCTCCTACACCATACACTTGCAACATCTGCCACATTGCCCCCCTATCCACCCTGTCATACGCCTTTTCCATAATCCATATATACATATATACATATATATATATATATATATATATATATATATATTTTTTTTTTTTTATTATCACACCGGCCGATTCCCACCAAGGCAGGGTGGCCCGAAAAAGAAAAACTTTCACCATCATTCACTCCATCACTGTCTTGCCAGAAGGGTGCTTTACACTACAGTTTTTAAACTGCAACATTAACACCCCTCCTTCAGAGTGCAGGCACTGTACTTCCCATCTCCAGGACTCAAGTCCGGCCTGCCGGTTTCCCTGAATCCCTTCATAAATGTTACTTTGCTCACACTCCAACAGCACGTCAAGTATTAAAAACCATTTGTCTCCATTCACTCCTATCAAACACGCTCAAGCATGCCTGCTGGAAGTCCAAGCCCCTCGCACACAAAACCTCCTTTACCCCCTCCCTCCAACCCTTCCTAGGCCGACCCCTACCCCGCCTTCCTTCCACTACAGACTGATACACTCTTGAAGTCATTCTGTTTCGCTCCATTCTCTCTACATGTCCGAACCACCTCAACAACCCTTCCTCAGCCCTCTGGACAACAGTTTTGGTAATCCCGCACCTCCTCCTAACTTCCAAACTACGAATTCTCTGCATTATATTCACACCACACATTGCCCTCAGACATGACATCTCCACTGCCTCCAGCCTTCTCCTCGCTGCAACATTCATCACCCACGCTTCACACCCATATAAGAGCGTTGGTAAAACTATACTCTCATACATTCCCCTCTTTGCCTCCAAGGACAAAGTTCTTTGTCTCCACAGACTCCTAAGTGCACCACTCACTCTTTTTCCCTCATCAATTCTATGATTCACCTCATCTTTCATAGACCCATCCGCTGACACGTCCACTCCCAAATATCTGAATACGTTCACCTCCTCCATACTCTCTCCCTCCAATCTGATATTCAATCTTTCATCACCTAATCTTTTTGTTATCCTCATAACCTTACTCTTTCCTGTATTCACCTTTAATTTTCTTCTTTTGCACACCCTACCAAATTCATCCACCAATCTCTGCAACTTCTCTTCAGAATCTCCCAAGAGCACAGTGTCATCAGCAAAGAGCAGCTGTGACAACTCCCACTTTGTGTGTGATTCTTTATCTTTTAACTCCACGCCTCTTGCCAAGACCCTCGCATTTACTTCTCTTACAACCCCATCTATAAATATATTAAACAACCACGGTGACATCACACATCCTTGTCTAAGGCCTACTTTTACTGGGAAAAAATTTCCCTCTTTCCTACATACTCTAACTTGAGCCTCACTATCCTCGTAAAAACTCTTCACTGCTTTCAGTAACCTACCTCCTACACCATACACTTGCAACATCTGCCACATTGCCCCCCTATCCACCCTGTCATACGCCTTTTCCAAATCCATAAATGCCACAAAGACCTCTTTAGCCTTATCTAAATACTGTTCACTTATATGTTTCACTGTAAACACCTGGTCCACACACCCCCTACCTTTCCTAAAGCCTCCTTGTTCATCTGCTATCCTATTCTCCGTCTTACTCTTAATTCTTTCAATTATAACTCTACCATACACTTTACCAGGTACACTCAACAGACTTATCCCCCTATAATTTTTGCACTCTCTTTTGTCCCCTTTGCCTTTATACAAAGGAACTATGCATGCTCTCTGCCAATCCCTAGGTACCTTACCCTCTTCCATACATTTATTAAATAATTGCACCAACCACTCCAAAACTATATCCCCACCTGCTTTTAACATTTCTATCTTTATCCCATCAATCCCGGCTGCCTTACCCCCTTTCATTTTACCTACTGCCTCACGAACTTCCCCCACACTCACAACTGGCTCTTCCTCACTCCTACAAGATGTTATTCCTCCTTGCCCTATACACGAAATCACAGCTTCCCTATCTTCATCAACATTTAACAATTCCTCAAAATATTCCCTCCATCTTCCCAATACCTCTAACTCTCCATTTAATAACTCTCCTCTCCTATTTTTAACTGACAAATCCATTTGTTCTCTAGGCTTTCTTAACTTGTTAATCTCACTCCAAAACTTTTTCTTATTTTCAACAAAATTTGTTGATAACATCTCACCCACTCTCTCATTTGCTCTCTTTTTACATTGCTTCACCACTCTCTTAACTTCTCTCTTTTTCTCCATATACTCTTCCCTCCTTGCATCACTTCTACTTTGTAAAAACTTCTCATATGCTAACTTTTTCTCCCTTACTACTCTCTTTACATCATCATTCCACCAATCGCTCCTCTTCCCTCCTGCACCCACTTTCCTGTAACCACAAACTTCTGCTGAACACTCTAACACTACATTTTTAAACCTACCCCATACCTCTTCGACCCCATTGCCTATGCTCTCATTAGCCCATCTATCCTCCAATAGCTGTTTATATCTTACCCTAACTGCCTCCTCTTTTAGTTTATAAACCTTCACCTCTCTCTTCCCTGATGCTTCTATTCTCCTTGTATCCCATCTACCTTTTACTCTCAGTGTAGCTACAACTAGAAAGTGATCTGATATATCTGTGGCCCCTCTATAAACATGTACATCCTGAAGTCTACTCAACAGTCTTTTATCTACCAATACATAATCCAACAAACTACTGTCATTTCGCCCTACATCATATCGTGTATACTTATTTATCCTCTTTTTCTTAAAATATGTATTACCTATAACTAAACCCCTTTCTATACAAAGTTCAATCAAAGGGCTCCCATTATCATTTACACCTGGCACCCCAAACTTACCTACCACACCCTCTCTAAAAGTTTCTCCTACTTTAGCATTCAAGTCCCCTACCACAATTACTCTCTCACTTGGTTCAAAGGCTCCTATACATTCACTTAACATCTCCCAAAATCTCTCTCTCTCCTCTGCATTCCTCTCTTCTCCAGGTGCATACACGCTTATTATGACCCACTTCTCGCATCCAACCTTTACTTTAATCCACATAATTCTTGAATTTACACATTCATATTCTCTTTTCTCCTTCCATAACTGATCATTTAACATTACTGCTACCCCTTCCTTTGCTCTAACTCTCTCAGATACTCCAGATTTAATCCCATTTATTTCCCCCCACTGAAACTCTCCTACCCCCTTCAGCTTTGTTTCGCTTAGGGCCAGGACATCCAACTTCTTTTCATTCATAACATCAGCAATCATCTGTTTCTTGTCATCCGCACTACATCCACGCACATTTAAGCAACCCAGTTTTATAAAGTTTTTCTTCTTCTCTTTTTTAGTAATTGTATACAGGAGAAGGGGTTACCAGCCCATTGCTCCCGGCATTTTAGTCGCCTCATACGACACGCATGGCTTACGGAGGAAAGATTCTTTTCCACTTCCCCATGGACAATAGAAGAAATAAAAAAGAACAAGGGCTATTTAGAAAAAGGAGAAAAACCTAGATGTATGTATATATATATATGCATGTGCGTGTCTGTGAAGTGTGACCAAAGTGTTAGTAGGAGTAGCAAGATATCCCTGTTATCTTAGCGTGTTTATGAGACAGAAAAAGAAACCAGCAATCCTACCATCATGCAAAACAATTACAGGTTTTTGTTTCACAGTCATCTGGCAGGACGGTAGTACTTCCCTGGGTGGTTGCTGTCTACCAACCTACTATATATATATATATATATATATATATATATATATATATATATATATATATATATATATATATATATATATATATATATATATATATATATATATATATATATATATATATATATATATATATATATATATATATATATATATATATATATATATACATATATATATATATATATATATATATATATATATATATATATATATATATATATATATATATATATATATATATATATATATAATATAGGGAGGTACCACCTCTAGAACTGTCGTAGGGACCCTCATCCTCAGAGAAAAGAATAAACTTGCTTCAGGGAAAACTCAAGGTTCTCCCTGAAGCTGTTTGATAATTTTCTCCTACCACCAGGTAATAACCTCCAGGTAACCTCCAGGTAACCCCCTATATTTCAAGTATGTTTTATTTAAAGACAAAATACATTGGCCAAACATTCACAAAAATACAACAGAAAGTAAAACAACATAGGTAACTCAGAGCTACATCTCGAATACTTCGTCCAGCTCCCCTGCGGTGGGCCGCGTGGCCAGAATGCTGCAGGCATTTCCTCTCTGGATCGCAACACTGAGTCTCTGAAAGAGGAAGCTGGTCGCCCTGTGGTCCTTGGTTTCTATGATGAGCTTTTCACCTAGCTCTTTGAGGAACTTTAGAGCACACGTGCCCCATGCTCCAAGGATTTCCGACCCTATAGGAATGAAGCTATAGCAAGGGGGAAGGTCTTCATATTTTCGGATCTTCTGGGTCTCCCTGTGGCTGGCAGCTCCACCCCCTTCCACTACGGAGTATGGCAAGTAGGTGTCTGCCAATGTAGCAGCACAGGTGTAGTCCCAGGCAATCTGCTTTCCATCCTTCCAGGGTAGCATAGTGGCTCCATCAGGACGCTTTTGACTTCCATCAGACCTCTGTACTTGGGGTTCCCGTTGAGCTGGGCAACGGACTGTGGCGAGGCTTCTCTTTATTATGTCATTGACCTCCTCATGTCTGGCATACTTCCCTTCTGCTGTGTGACACACGAGACCATGAAGTCCGAATTGATCAGCTGTCGCCCTGCCGCAAATACACCTATGTTCGGTGAGGATGGGGGCGGCTAGGCTAAGAGCAACACCAATCCGAATGGCTTGTGGGTCGAGACGGGTGCCCAGGGAGGAATTGGGAACAGCTAACAGGAAATCTCCTGAGTGTGGTGCCTTCACTGCCAGGAGACGAGCTTTGCTCTTTCCTGAAGCATTGGAGAGCATTGTGTTGGCGATCTTTTCCATGATCGGTTTGTCCCAGTGGGACTGTTTGTGCTGTTTGGGAGGAGCTGGTCTACTGGAGGAGTCTGTAAGGGTGTCCCACCGAATCGCTGCTTCAGTAAACCTGGGGTCTTGAGCTCCTACCACGTCTCTCAAGCGTTCGGGCACTATCTTCTTGACTAATGCACTGGAAGCCAAACACGAAGACAGAAAAGCAGGTAAAGCAACATGCGTTGCTTTACGCACCCCCATACCTCCCAGTCGCACTGGGAGGGTTGCCTGATCCCATTGCTCATCCTCTAGTGACAGGTTCAGTGCCTTCTTAAAAGTTGATCTCAGGTGTGCATCATATTCATCGAGTGTTGAGTTGTCAAAAGAGGGTGCACACCTCAAGAAGTAAGTGAGTCTTGGCATAGTAAGACACATTGTGAGGAGATACAGAACATCATGGGCATCAAGATTGCTTATTCTCTCCTCCATTCTCATCAGGTTATTTAATTTGTCTCTGAGGACAGTATCGATGGCCTGGTGACCCAGCGGTGCCCCCAAGAGGGTACTGTTGGACGGAGTTGTAGTTGAGACTTCTGGGAGGATATATATATATATATATATATATATATATATATATATATATATATATATATATATATATATATATATATATATATATATATATATATATATATTTAACTACCAATGAGTAACCTATAAAAAAAATTACGGCCTTGAAACGTCTGGCAAACGATGTTGGTGAATAAAATAGGAAACGTTCAGTTCTAAAGGTTTTTCTCTGCTGGTGCAAAAATGGGCTTCAATGTAACTGTTAGGGATAACTATTCGGGATGAGACGATGACAAAGTTTGTGCTGGTATCGATACCGATACTTCGTCACACCCTTAGTAAGAGTAGCAGCACTATGCGTTCCTACACTGTATCATATATAATACGGAAGCAGCACATTGCGGGTGTTCCCACAGTGTAATTATCATATATGAAGGATTGCAACACACTAATGGTGTTCCTACGATGTAACTATCATAAAGAATGGGGTAGCAGCACACTGTGGGTGTTCCCACAATGTCACTATCAGCTTGAGGGAAAATGATAAGCTGGATAACAAAAACCTTCAAACAAGAGAATCACAGCTAATGATAATAGTCTTTAAGTCTCTTGTTCTCTCTAGAATATTGCTGTACATTAACAGTCCCATTTAATTTACGTGAAGTCGCGGATCTAGAGAATGTACAAAGAACCTTCACTGCCCTATAAATTCACTCAAGGACCTAAATTATTGGAACACTTGAAGTTCCAGGAACTGTGTTCCCTATAATGTAGGCGAGGACCATACGTCACTATTTTCACCTGGGAAAACTTGGAAGAAGTGGGAAAAAAGTGTGTAGGAGATTTCGGTTAGTTCAAGTTAGGTCCAAGGAAGGTTAAGGTGGCTCCTTTTTCCTTTGATGAAGAGCCATTCACCGACATGGAGGCACCCTCGTTGAAGGGAAGTGGGAGGTAGAGCAAAGGTATTTCATTAGTGAGAAGCTGTGTAGGAGATGTTGGTTAGTGAGGGCTGGTGATGACGCCAGCCAGAGCGCTATTCTGGCACCTGGTTGCCGCCAGCCAGCCAGCCATCTAGTGATGACTTGGGTAAGTAAGTTTATTCAGGTATACACAAATACAGTTATATAGAATTATCGTATATAGCAGCATGGTAACAGCATAGTAGCCCTTCCATCAACCCCCTCTAATTCCACACAGTCCTCAACACTCCCTCCACCATGCCTCCACTCAAAAAAAAAAAAAAAGCGCTGTCTCCATCACTTGCTCTCCACCTTCATGCTTTCACACTGTCACCAACACTGCCTTCGTCACCTCTCCACCTACACATTGTGTCCCCAACACTCCCTCCATCGCTCCTCCGTCCCCAACACTCTGTCGTACATTCCCTCCCCTACTTAAGTTATATTATTATTATTGAAGAAAATCACTGGATTACGTGACTGATGCTATTACGCTTAGTAAGAGGTGTCTGAGGTGCTTGACTGTGTCTTCACACCTCACCTGCTGACGGTACATAACCCCGTACCAAGTACCACGTCTCATTGCTGCTGACGGTACATAACCCCGTACCAAGTACCACGTCTCATTGCTGCTGACGGTACATAACCCCGTACCAAGTACCACGTCACATTGCTGCTGACGGTACATAATACCGTACCAAGTACCACGTCTCATTGCTGCTGACGGTACAGAACACCGTACCACGTACCACGTCACATTGCTGCTGACGGTACATAACCCCGTACCAAGTACCACGTCTCATTGCTGCTGACGGTACATAACCCCGTACCAAGTACCACGTCTCATTGCTGCTGACGGTACATAACCCCGTACCAAGTACCACGTCACATTGCTGCTGACGGTACATAATACCGTACCAAGTACCACGTCTCATTGCTGCTGACGGTACATAACCCCGTACCAAGTACCACGTCACATTGCTGCTGACGGTACATAACCCCGTACCAAGTACCACGTCTCATTGCTGCTGACGGTACATAACCCCGTACCAAGTACCACGTCACATTGCTGCTGACGGTACATAATACCGTACCAAGTACCACGTCTCATTGCTGCTGACGGTACATAACCCCGTACCAAGTACCACGTCACATTGCTGCTGACGGTACATAATACCGTACCAACTACCACGTCTCATTGCTGCTGACGGTACATAACCCCGTACCAAGTACCACGTCACATTGCTGCTGACGGTACATAACCCCGTACCAAGTACCACGTCTCATTGCTGCTGACGGTACATAACCCCGTACCAAGTACCACGTCACATTGCTGCTGACGGTACATAATACCGTACCAAGTACCACGTCACATTGCTGCTGACGGTACATAACCCCGTACCAAGTACCACGTCTCATTGCTGCTGACGGTACATAACCCCGTACCAAGTACCACGTCACATTGCTGCTGACGGTACATAACCCCGTACCAAGTACCACGTCACATTGCTGCTGACGGTACATATCCCCGTACCAAGTACCACGTCTCATTGCTGCTGACGGTACATAATACCGTACCAAGTACCACGTCTCATTGCTGCTGACGGTACATAATACCGTACCAAGTACCACGTCTCATTGCTGCTGACGGTACATAATACCGTACCAAGTACCACGTCTCATTGCTGCTGACGGTACATAATACCGTACCAAGTACCATGTCTCATTGCTGCTGACGGTACATAATACCGTACCAAGTACCACGTCTCATTGCTGCTGACGGTACATAATACCGTACCAAGTACCACGTCTCATTGCTTCTGACGGTACATAATACCGTACCAAGTACCACGTCACATTGCTGCTGACGGTACATAATACCGTACCAAGTACCACGTCACATTGCTGCTGACGGTACATAATACCGTACCAAGTACCACGTCACATTGCTGCTGACGGTTCCCCGCCTTATATCAAGCATGTCACCACACTCAGCAGATGAATCTGACAAAAAAAAAAAGTGAGAGGGCACACCCATGGCAACTCATTTATTACAGCTGTGAGACCCGCTCTAATTGGGACCTCTATGCCTGAGAAATTTTACGGAATGGAATAAAATAATGGTTATTTTAACCTTAATTTTTAAAGGGGTGGAGGGGTAAGCCGGTGGAAGGCCTCAGTCAGATGACCAAAAGCTGCAGCTGCGGGTCATCATATGACTAAGACCAGCGTCACGAAACACTTGTCCTGTTTCCTGACAAACCTTACCTAACCTAACCTTTATAAAATTTAATATGAAACCTTGTCATACCTAGGAACCGTTGACGGGAATTCTGATCATGAGGAACCTGGCAGTTCTGAATAGTTAGGATGTTAGCATTTTTAGGTGCAGCTTTTCCTTGCCTCACTACATGAACCGGAAAGGTAAGTGAGGGCTTGTCAAAGCTTGGTTTGCGAAGATCAACTGTAAGCTTATGTTTCCTAAATTGATCAAAGAGCTCCCTAGGACGGGAGATGTTCTTCCCAAGTGCCAGAATTTATTTTAGTTAAGCAGGCATGCGGATGAGTTTATTATTGATATTATTATTAAAGATTCGCCGGTATTCTCCCGGCCCGGGCCTTTTCCAAGTGGTGGCCCGGCTTTGGCTCTCTCTAGGGAGTGTCTGAGACCTAAGTCTCCCATGGGAGGAGGTACAGGTACCTCCTCATCTTTGGGACCAACTGTCCCCAGGCCTAGCCACAAGCTAGGCCTCTCTGGTCTGCCATCCCCGCCCCAAGGGGGCTAATGGGAATGACAGTCTTGTGAGCTGTAAGCTCTGGCTCAGGCACCTACCCTGCCCTAGAAGGGCTGGGCATGGTGTCGATGCGGATGAGTTTTTTAAATCACTTTATTACATAAGAACATAAGAACGAAGGAACACTGCAGAAGGCCTACTGGCCCATGCGAGGCAGGTCCAAGTCTCCTACCGGCTTAAGCCAATGCACCCAACCTAGTCAGGTCAGGTCACATTGACTTAAGGGAGGAACACGGCAACCGACCTGGTAGCACAAGCTATCAGGTCCAACTCACACCCACCGACATCCACTCATGTATTTATCCAACCTATTTTTAAAGCTACACAACGTTCTGGCCTCTATAACTGTACTCGGGAGTTTGTTCCACTCATCCACAACTCTATTACCAAACCAGTACTTTCCTATATCCTTCCTGAATCGGAATTTTTCCAACTTAAAACCATTGCTGCGAGTCCTGTCTAGGGCTAGATTATTCTGGTAATAAACCCTTGGTATTGCAAAGATTGCAGTTCATTTTGCAATATCACTTAAGGGTAGTTTAGAAAGATACGTGAGCAAACACTAATGCATATTTTTTTTATATTTTATTTAAAACATGACATTACATAAAATAAATAATTAAGAACACATAGAAAAACCTATAATAGTTATACTACCCTGCCGTCGTTAAGCAGAACACACCACACGCACAACTACGTGTGGGTACATAACCCCCTCCCCCTTCTCCCCTATCCCATGAACTGTCCCAAGTCTTCCATGAAGCGGCAGTAAACATATATATAAACAAATCAGATATCCTGTACATCTCGATAGAGTGTACGCAGTCAGAGACCGCAGACACAGCCGCTTCCATCTCACATTGATGGTGTACATCCGACCACAAGAAATTCGTGACACATCATGAAATAAATAGCACAGATAATAAGTACATCCTATATTTACATCTAGGAATCCTATAAAAATTCCCCCTCCCCGGTGGTTATTCTCTCATCCCCCTGCTATTCACAACCTAACAGACATATACTATTATAATAATGGCTGTTAACTCAAAATTCTCGGCACATACATCATTTACTTGCTAACTAAGGCCTTTTAACCTCATCCCACTAATACATATTTATTAGAAAATGTTTCGGTCCTGGGATCCCATATATATATATGGTGGATGAATTTGGTAGGGTATGCAAAAGAAGAAAATTAAAAGTGAATACAGGAAAGAGTAAGGTTATGAGGGTAACAAAAAGATTAGGTGATGAAAGATTGGATATCAGATTGGAGGGAGAGAGTATGGAGGAGGTGAATGCATTCAGATATTTGGGAGTGGACGTGTCAGCGGATGGGTCTATGAAAGATGAGGTGAATCATAGAATTGATGAGGGGAAAAGGGTGAGCGGCGCACTTAGGAGTCTGTGGAGACAAAGAACTTTGTCCTTGGAGGCAAAGAGGGGAATGTATGAGAGTATAGTTTTACCAACGCTCTTATATGGGTGTGAAGCATGGGTGATGAATGTTGCAGCGAGGAGAAGGCTGGAGGCAGTGGAGATGTCATGTCTAAGGGCAACGTGTGGTGTGAATATAATGCAGAGAATTCGTAGTTTGGAAGTTAGGAGGAGGTGCGGGATTACCAAAACTGTTGTCCAGAGGGCTGAGGAAGGGTTGTTGAGGTGGTTCGGACATGTAGAGAGAATGGAGCAAAACAGAATGACTTCAAGAGTGTATCGGTCTGTAGTGGAAGGAAGGCGGGGTAGGGGTCGGCCTAGGAAAGGTTGGAGGGAGGGGGTAAAGGAGGTTTTGTGTGCGAGGGGCTTGGACTTCCAGCAGGCGTGTGTGAGCGTGTTTGATAGGAGTGAATGGAGACAAATGGTTTTTAATACTTGACGTGCTGTTGGAGTGTGAGCAAAGTAACATTTATGAAGGGGTTCAGGGAAACCGGCAGGCCGGACTTGAGTCCTGGAGATGGGAAGTACAGTGCCTGCACTCTGAAGGAGGGGTGTTAATGTTGCAGTTTAAAAACTGTAGTGTAAAGCACCCTTCTGGCAAGACATATGTTGTTTAAGAACATACCTTCCACTCCACAGGTGCTGTATATTTCATGGGTTAGCGCTTCCCCATGATTATACTGATTATAATACTAAAAGTTAGGTAAGATTTGTTAGAAAACAGGACAAGTGTTTCCTGATGTATTTAACCTGTATAGTAACATCAAGATTACTTTAGTCATTAACATATTAATTAAATAAATTTCTCACTGTATGCACATTCACGACGCTCTAACCCACTGGACCATCCAATCCTACCTAGTATGTGTGTGTGTGTGTGTGTGTATATATATTATATATATAGATATATATATATATATACTTCATTTGATGTATATACTTTTGCTTCAATCTTATTTGTGTACATATATAATTGTGTCGTACGTATTTGATCACACCACCAGGAGGCCTGGCTCACCACTGCTATTACACCTCACTTATTCACTATGTATTCCATGTTCTGTCTTGTTAATGTACAGAGGCAAGGTAAAACTCCTGCGAGCGTGAAAAAAATATTCAGAAGTTGCAAATGTGTCTATTTATATAAATTGATTGTCAATATAGTTATATTAGTTATACTCACAAACAGTTAACTTAGCGGTGCTATATACCCATTATTAAGCATCCCCTGGCTTGTCTGAGCTAGTGCTCCATTCAGAGTATCAGTGATAGCTAAGATATTAATGTATTTTTATCTTTCTTGCAGACGGGCACGAGAGCAGAGAATGAGAGGGTGCGTGTAACAGGTAAGATGAGAGGTTTATATTGTCAGTGTGTGTGTGTGTGTGTGTGTGTGTGTGTGTGTGTGTGTGTGTGTGTGTGTGTGTGTGTGTGTGTGTGTGTGTGTGTGTGTGTGTGTGTGTGTGTGTACTCACCTATTTGTGGTTGCAGGGGTCGAGTCTTAGCTCCTGGCCCCATGATTATACTGATTATAATACTAAAAGTTAGGTAAGATTTGTCAGAAAACAGGACAAGTGTTTCCTGATGTATTTAACCTGTATAGTAACATCAAGATTACTTTAGTCATTAACATATTAATTAAATAAATTTCTCACTGTATGCACATTGAGATAGTCACCTCGATGAAAAGGGGATTAAGATAAATTCTTACGGTATATACACTGAGACAGATATATACCTCTGGATGTATATACAGTGTTGTGCCAAATTTTTGTGCTTTGTGATTGTGGTGGCCGGTCCTCTCCTCCGTCTCTCTAGCAGTGATCCTCCCAGCATGTGTGTAACCACAGTCAGTACCCAGAGTCCCCCACACGTGTCTTCTGTTCCCTCCATACCACCCACGGGGCAAACTGCTTCATGGAGGCTGTGTATGCTCTTAAAGTTAAACACACACACACACACACACACACACACACACACACACACACACACACACACACACACACACACACACACACACACACACACACACACACACACACACACACACACACACACACACACACACACACACACACACCTCTCACATTTCATTTAAAAAATGTGATTAAAAATTAATTGAACCTTTTTTTTTTGGTGGTACATCGTGGCATTCAAAAATTTAAAGCTTTGAACAGCCAAAGTGGTTCATAAGTTATACCTGGCATTGTTCAAGCAGTTACACTCAGGTGAGCGAAGCACTTGCCCATACATAGAAGACAAGTCGTAAACAACCCACACTTAGAGAAGTCGTAAACAACCCACACTTAAAGAAGTCGTAAACAACCCACACTTAAAGAAGTCGTAAACAACCCACACTTAGAGAAGTCGTAAACAACCCACACTTAAAGAAGTCGTAAACAACCCACACTTAAAGAAGTCGTAAACAACCCACACTTAGAAGAGAAGTCGTAAACAACCCATACTTAAAGAAGTCGTAAACAACCCACACTTAAAGAAGTCGTAAACAACCCACACATAGAAGAGAAGTCGTAAACAACCCACACTTAGAAGAGAAGTCGTAAACAACCCACACTTAGAAGAGAAGTCGTAAACAACCCATACTAAGACAAGTCATAAATAACCCACACTTAGGAGAGGAAACTTTAGATGATGTTTTGGTCTTCTTTGGATCGTTCTGAAGTTGTGACTTGATGAATATGATAATGGTATACAATACCGACAAGTTGATAAGATACATGTACAACAGTTAGGTATCTTTATTCCGAAACGTTTCGCCTACACAGTAGGCTCCTTCAGCCGTGTACAGAGGAGGCAGCAGATGCAGTAGAGATATAAGAATGATGTAATGAGTCTTCAAGGGTGATGGACTGATTACATCATCCTTACATCTTTATTGCTTCATCTACCTCCTCTGTACACGACTGAAGAAGCCTACTGTGTAGGCGAAACGTTTCGGAATAAAGATACATGTCTTATCAACTTGTGACTTGGTAATGGCTCAGGACGGACCGAAACGTGGGTTGTTTGGGAAATTTTTCACTCACGGTATTGTGACTTTTATTCTTCTTTATAAGACATTTGCCAGTGCTCTCAAATCCGCACTTATATATAAATTGTATTTTATAAAAATTAAGGTATATCTTTAAGGAAATGAATGTTAATTGTATGAAAGTAGCAGAAACTATTTTAATGATGGTGAAGAGTGTATATTAGTTGTGTTGCAAGTATACAGATTTTAACAACACAGCATGTAGCGTGTGTGTTGGTTATACTGCCACATGCATATATTAACAACACAATTTACATATCTCTTATATGTTCTGTTAATTATGAATGAGGCTGAGGCCACTTCATGACTGTGGCTAATGCTATATGCATTTTTGTTATATATATATATATATATATATATATATATATATATATATATATATATATATATATATATATATATAAGAACATAAGAACATAAGAACGAAGGAACACTGCAGAAGGCCTACTGGCCCATGCAAGGCAGGTCCAAGTCTCCTACCGGCTTAAGCCAATGCACCCAACCTAGTCAGGTCAGGTCACATTGACTTAAGGGAGGAACACGGCAACCGACCTGGTAGCACAAGCTATCAGGTCTAACTCACACCCACCCACATCTACTCATGTATTTATCCAACCTATTTTTAAAGCTACACAACGTTCTGGCCTCTATAACGGTATTTGGGAGTTTGTTCCACTCATCCACAACTCTATTACCAAACCAGTACTTTCCTATATCCTTCCTGAATCTGAATTTTTCCAACTTAAAACCATTGCTGCGAGTCCTGTCTAGGCTAGATATTTTCAGCACACTATTTACATCCCCTTTATTTATTCCTGTCTTCCATTTATACACCTCAATCATATCCCCCCTAATTCTACGTCTTTCTAGAGAGTGCAGTTTCAGGGCCCTTAGTCTATCCTCATAGGGAAGGTTTCTGATACATGGGATCAACTTTGTCATCCTCCTTTGTACATTTTCCAGAGAATTTATATATATATATATATATATATATATATATATATATATATATATATGCATATATGTTATACAGTATCGACACGTTGCTGAATAAGACAGGTGTGCAACGTTACACGTGCTGTAGGCTAAGAGGCGTCCATTGTCAAAGCTGAGGGACTGATAACCTCAAACTTCCTCTCGGCTTATTACACTGTCTTCGGTATTGTAATCGCCTTTGCATTCGACTGATGAAGCCACTTGTACAGACGAAATGTTTCGGCAGTAAATATACCATTTTGTCCGCTGTATTGGTAGTGTGTTTGCTTAAATGACCTACCTTAATGTTTTTCTGCGTGCGCTACTTGGCGCTTACATGAGAGCCTATCCGCCCTAGGCCTGCCTTGTATTCGTTTTGTACCTGCGTTGTTCCTGCCATGTGCCTGTCCTGTTCCTGCCGTGTGTCTGTCATGTACCGGCGCTGTGCCTGCCTTGTATGTACCCTGTACCAGCCTTGTATTAAAATCATGCCTGCCTTGTACATGCATTGTACCTGCGTACCTGCATCATGCCTGCCTTGTACCCGCATCATGCCTGCCTTGTACCTGTATCGTGCCTGCCTTGTGCCTGACTGATGTCTGGTACATATGTGAGGCTTGCTTGTTCATCTGGAATGTGATGTGTTGCTGCCCAGCTGGAGCACGGAGTGTTAATTGTTTTAGAGCCACTTTGAGTTTGGTCCCTTACATGACTCTGACCTCTGACCTGCAGGCTCTGCTGACTCGGGAGACGATGTGGGCATTTGAAGTTACCTGAGGTCATTGTTCAACCGCCAAACTGACGCCTCATACCAACACGGAGTCGGAGGTTAGTGTTAAACAACGGACTGACTTCAATTTCTTTAATTACACGAAATTTGGAACACTAGCAGTGTAATGCTGTCCTTTGTGAATAAGATACAATGTGCGGTTTATGGCATTTATTAAGAAGACGTTTCGCCCACTAGACTTTATCAATTCAATTATTATGGATGAATTGATTAGTCAGTAGACAGCAGCCATCCAGGACGTACGACTATCCTGTAACATGAGTGTTAAACTGGAACCTCTTAAGTGTTTTGTAATCTGGCAGGATTGCTAATCTCTTTCTGTTTGTGCCTCGTGAAAACCTGGAATGAGAGGACAAACTAAAACAATGTATAACTTAATATGAAAACACCACAGCGTAAGCTCTTAATAAAACGAACTTTCTTTCACCAAGTAGACAAGTAAGTCTTATACACTTCTATTTACATACAATATACACTTATCTTTAATGTCCTATAGGTTTTTGTGATAGTTTTTATTCCTGTATTTTTTTTTTTCAATTTAGGATAGGTCTGAGACTGGACCGCTTGGGCGATGATTCCAGGAACCATAACATGTAACAGACATATTACTTTTCCTGTAGAAAACTGCACGTGCTGACAGTGTCCAAAATTTCAGTAAGTCTGACCTCAGGTTTGATTGTGAGGGTAGAAGAACCCTGGAAACCTGTCACAGGTATGTTGGTCACAGTCACTCAACAAATGGATTGGCTAAATTATTGATTATTTTTATCGGGTTTAAAGTCTGTTAATTACCCAAAGGTCATTAATTTAGTTTAATACACCATCCGTCAATATTTCTGAAATCTCAATGATAGGGATTAAAGGAAACTAACTCTCTGCGCATATAAGCTGAGAGATATACATCTCTGTGTATATACGTCGGTCATTTAATCAGATACCTCATATTATGTATGGAATATAGTATTCGCTGGCTGGTTCCTAATCTGCTCACTAATGGAGCGAGAGATACGGGAGGAAGTGTCAAGTAAATTTACTGAAAAGTAGGAGTAAGATAAGCAGAATTAAAGGTCATTGTTATGTAATGCCTGTTAATGGTTCCTGGGATCACCCCCGCTGCTCGGTCTCATATCAGGCATCCGAGGTTCAAAAGGAATTGTTGCTGGATTAAGGAATATTAAGAAACACGTAGGAAACTAATATTATGTGTAAACTGAATGTAAGTAGAAGCTTGTAATAATAATAATAATAATAATAATAATAATAATAATAATAATAATAATAATAATAATAATAATAATAATTTATTTTGACATGATACATGTTTGTATAAAGGAATATAATAGCTGAGTGTACATACCAAAAGTCCCTTAATATGCAGAGCATTTCAGGCAAACTTGCTTACGCAAAGGCAATAATAATATATATGATCATTAGGTGAGTTACAATGAATACAAAAGAATTGAGTATTCTGTTAGATCATGCTATATGGGTTTAATAAGTCTTGGCTTTAATAAGTCTGGTGATTAGCATATGAGGTGAGTACAGATATTGAGAGTAGGTATATAATGATTGAAAGTTTTATCTATGTTCGTGATATTGAGCAAATGCACGTATAGTTCTTACATATGTATTTATGATGGACTGGGATAAGTTAAGGAGATAAGGTGTTTTGTAATTGTAGTTTTGAAAATGCTAGCTGAGCCAGTAGTTCTGGAGATTTCTGGCAGAGAGTTACAGATTTTGGGCCCTTTTATATACAGTGAGTTTTTGGAGAGATTTAGCTTGACACGGGGAATGTCATAGAGGTTTTTGTGCCTAGTGTTGTGTCTGTTGCAGCTGTCAAGAACACGTTTCAGGTCGGTATTTATATTAGTATTGATCTACAAATGTAGGTTGCACAACAGTACGAGTGAATGTTTTCTATGGTGAGTAGGTTTAAGTCTTTGAAGAGGGGGGGGGGGGTTGTCTAGCAGTGGGTTGTGTGATCATTCACACTGCGGCTTTTTGTTGTGTTATTATTGGTTTTAGGTGGTTTTTCGCTGTGTAAGATTTAAATGACGAAAAAAACTAGTAAGCCTTTTCGTTTGACAAACTTAACGTTTGACGAGATCTCGGTCGATACTCATATACGATGGTTGCTGTCTACCAGCACCATTATTACCTTTAATATAACTGTACGATGGTTGCTGTCTACCAGCACCATTATTACCTTTAATATAACTGTACGATGGTTGCTGTCTACCAGCACCATTATTACCTTTAATATAACTGTACGATGGTTGCTGTCTACCAGCACCATTATTACCTTTAATATAACTGTACGATGGTTGCTGTCTACCAGCACCATTATTACCTTTAATATAACTGTACGATGGTTGCTGTCTACGAACACCATTATTACCTTTAATATAACTGTACGATGGTTGCTGTCTACCAGCACCATTATTACCTTTAATATAACTGTACGATGGTTGCTGTCTACCAGCACCATTATTACCTTTAATATAACTGTACGATGGTTGCTGTCTACCAGCACCATTATTACCTTTAATATAACTGTACGATGGTTGCTGTCTACCAGCACCATTATTACCTTTAATATAACTGTACGATGGTTGCTGTCTACCAGCACCATTATTACCTTTAATATAACTGTACGATGGTTGCTGTCTACGAACACCATTATTACCTTTAATATAACTGTACGATGGTTGCTGTCTACCAGCACCATTATTACCTTTAATATAACTGTACGATGGTTGCTGTCTACCAGCACCATTATTACCTTTAATATAACTGTACGATGGTTGCTGTCTACCAGCACCATTATTACCTTTAATATAACTGTACGATGGTTGCTGTCTACCAGCACCATTATTACCTTTAATATAACTGTACGATGGTTGCTGTCTACCAGCACCATTATTACCTTTAATATAACTGTACGATGGTTGCTGTCTACCAGCACCATTATTACCTTTAATATAACTGTACGATGGTTGCTGTCTACCAACACCATTATTACCTTTAATATAACTGATCGAAAACAAGAGAGTAGTACTTTCCTAGATGGTTGCTGTCTATGAACCTTGAAAATCCTTGGATCAAGGTTTCTACAAGGAAATATAAGAGATGTGGTGGAAAGAGAGATCCATGTGGTCACTAGGAAGCAAGGAGGTGCCTGGTCAGCCGGGGTTGTGATGACTGGGCGTAGTACGTTCACAACATCCTCCTAAACAAACGTCACTTTTTACTGTGACTCAACACCATCTGTAAAGTGGCTGTCACACTAAAATGTCTTCCTCCTCCTACTCCTCCTTCTCCTTATTTTTCTTCTTTTTCCTCTTCTGCTCCTCCTCCTCAACCCTCTCCTACTCCTCCTCCTCCTCCTCCTCCTCCTCCTCCTCCTCCTCTCGCTCCTCCTCCTCCTCCTCCTCCTCCTCCTCCTCCTCCTCTCGCTCCTCCTCCTCCTCTCGCTCCTCCTCCTCTCGCTCCTCCTCCTCCTCCTCCTCCTCCTCCTCCTCCTCCTCCTCCTCATCCAGCTCCTCCCCCTCCTCCATCGACCGTTTGTTTTACCACATCGTAAAGCGCCACTGTGTCTGTTGCCTTTCTTCATCTTTGGTCTGGCGACCCTGCTTGACCTTTCCTCATGGTGTCACATGTTCTCTAGCTTGACCTTTCTTCATGATGTCACATTATCTCTAGCTCTCTAGTGACCCTGCTTGACCTTTCCTCAAGGTATCATATGTTCTCTGCTATCATTCACATGCCCTGTCTAGGTGTCTGGTGACCCTACTTGACCTGCTATCATGGTGTCTTTATGTTACGTGCTTTCATTGCCAACTTTGAAAAACACAAACATACACGTAACTTTGGCTCTGAAATGTGAAAGTCAAGTTTCTTGCATCATTGACCTCGTTTTCAGCTTGGAACTAACCGCCACAATCGAGTCTTGACCGTCTCCAAGCCCATTATTCAAGATTTACTTTACCACTCAGACCTCTGCAACACATTTGTTCCTTAAAACTTTGTTAAGTTACACCATGAATTAAATAAAGATCCTAGACTTCGCCTTACGAAACAGACAAAGCAAATGCGATAGTAATTATGGACAAGGTAGATTGTAGTGGAAAAATGGACATGTTATTAGAAGACGGGGGAACTTACGTGCCTCTTCAAGCTTGTCCTTCCTAATCTGTTTCCCTGTTCTTGATCTTTGTACAGTTGCATCCCACCACCACGCCTCAAAGTTCCTTGTCGCCACACTAGCTGCATATTTTTTGCCGTGCTGAGATGCTCCAGGCCGCAGTCACAGCTGCAGCCACAGCGATTAAATGCGTTCTTCAGTTCATTGAGTCGTTTACAATCGTAGCATTACGATTTTGCGAGCCAAAGTGGTTATGTAGTGTCTGTGAGCTGGTGTCATTGTGTACTGTGCTCGTCCAGACTCACGTCGTCCACAAGTGAGGAAACGCCATCTCGAGAAGAAATATAATATATTTTTCTTGCATTGACGCTCTCTTGCCTGCGGGTGTAATATTGGTGGGGAGCCGCTGACCTCTGGATCGCCACCCGCAAACGAATGGGAGAATCTTGTTGGAATTGGTTTGGGATAACCTGAAGTTGGGTTATTTAGTGGAGTTTGATTCGGCCTTTCTTTGGTAGAAAGATGCTCTAGCCCTAAAAATGGTACTATGAACAACGTTTCGCTCTTGGTAGACTTTATCTCGACTTGATTAATACCCAAAGAGCAACGTTGTCTTTAATAAGATTCTGGTCTGTATTAAGTATCTTTCTCTGATATTATTTTTATATTATTATTATGGTAATACCTGCCATTCAACTTATCCCTTGAGTTTTGTAATAATGAAGGTGTAACGCAGGTTTCTGCGTTTATGTGAAGATAGGTGGTATATAATGCAATGTGTTGGTATTGTGAAAAAAGTGCTCCATCGTTTTATAAATAATGTTATCAATTCATGGTGTTTTTTAGGGAGTGAAGTCACGGCGTGACTTCACTCCCTAGAAAAGCCCACGAATTGATGACATTATTTATATAATTATGGAGCACTTTTTTCACAATACCAACACCGTACATTATATACAATCTAACTTCACTTCACATAAATACAGAAACATGCATGACAGAGGGGCAGTGAGGGTTCAGTCTCGGTTGTACTGCCAGTGTTGTCTGGTTCATGTGCACCTCTGAGGATGTTTGTCGTCAGGCTGACTCCCAGGTCATTTTCTCTCACTAGTGTGAGTAATACTTTTTTTTTTCCGGGGAGAATGGGGGGGGGGATTTATTGCAAATTTGCACGCTGAGGTTACTCCCTGTGAGAGCAAGAGGCTTGGTAGTCTTGAAAAAAATATCGCCAATGAAAAGTATGAGTACAGAGAGTACATTGAGGGTTAAGTCATTAAGTGAAAGTGGGCCCAAGGGTTTTCAACAGCGTCCCTTTCCACATAAGAATTGCTTTTTCAAGAAGGAACTTGATAAACTCGAGGTAGTTCCTGATTAACAGGGCTGTTGTACCTGCATTGATCTGTATGACCCTTGTGGGTTTAGCGCTTAATTATGATTATGATAATAATGGTCTGTGAGCTATCATAAAAAGCCTGATTGATTAAGCCATCTGACGGGAGGCCTGGTCTGGGACCGGGCAGCAGGGTGATGACCCCCAGAATATACTACAGGTTGAGTATCCCTCCCTTTGAATATGCTCCAGTTCTGATCTCCCTTCATATTCTTCAGTCTTCAGTACCTTGTATTTTCTCAGGTTAAACTCCAAAAGCCCTTAACCTGACCAACTTTTTAATGTGTTCGAGTCTTCCTGGTGTGTGTTTCTGTCTTTATTAGCTTGCCATCATCAGCGGATAGATAGATACATAGATAGATAGATAGATATATAGATAGATAGATATATAGATAGATAGACAGACATATATATATATATATATATATATATATATATATATATATATATATATATATATATATATATATATATATATATATATATATATATATATATATATATATAGAGAGAGAGAGAGAGAGAGAGAGAGAGAGACAGACAGACAGAGAGACAGAGACAGAGATGATTCAGTCCCCCTCTCAGTTGTATCAAGTACGTTATCAGAAACACTAGAGGCCCCAATACCGGATCTAGTGCTACCACACACTTACTAACTCCTTACATTTGATGCCAGGGGGCCCAGGAGCTGTGACTCATCCCCTGCAACCACAGATAGGTGAGTACTTGTCACAACACATTTGGTACAACTCGCTTAACACAATACTTGTTTTTATGACACTTGACACCACACACACTGATGCCACACACTTGACACCATACACTTGACACCATACACTTGATATCACACATTTGACACCACGCACAATGATGCCACACACTTGACACCACACACACTTGACGCCACACGCACACTGATGCCATACACTTGATACCACACACTAGGTTCTTTATTTGTACATTAGTTCCCTTTAAGATGGGTGTTTTGATACCATTGAAGGGCTCTTGATCCCAGGAATTAAAGCTCTCCTCATCTCCTTGGATTAAACCTGATTACCTCCTATTCCCCAGGTGCTGTATGAACTACGAGTTTAGTAATTACAGCTTACCTCATAATTTGTAATATTTTACAATTAAGAATAAAACTAAGTATGCCCGAAATGCCTAGCCATGCTAAGCGTTCTAGTGGTACACTCTGTAATCACAATTTTACTACATGTAAACCAAACAATAACCAAATTTCTGTAAACTCAGCATTGTAATCCTTATAGAGAATAAACTTTGAATTTGAATTTGAATGTAATAATAATAATAATAATGATAATAATAAAAATAATAATAATAATAATAATAATAATAATAACGGTAATAATAATAATAATAATAATAATAATAATAATAATAATAATAATAATAATAATAATAATAATAATAACGGTAATAATAATAATAATAATAATAATAATAATAATAATAATAATAATAATAATAATAATAATAACAATAATAATAATAACAATAATAATAATAACAGTAATAATAATGATAGTAATAATCAGCATTACTTTCCAAACACTGTTCACTTTCTTCTGTTACTTGAGAGATAACTGACTATTTTCAAGGGTTCCTCTACCCGGGCAACCTTTCGAGGCTTCCTTGTTGTTTCTTTGGTAAACCAAGCTGTTGCAGCTAGCGACCCATCACACAGCTACACGGTTATAATAGGATCCTTCTATTTGGATAAACACAAATGCATTATAATGCGATCCTTTATTGACAACGTTTCGCCCACACAGATCTACCAGGGTAATCAATAAAAGATCGATTTCTCCATCTTGTCGACATTTTATAACTTTTTATCTCCATCCTTCCACTTTTCTTTTTCCATCACTGCTTGTATGTAATTTCTTCATAACGGTGCCTTGATACCGGTGAAGGGCTCTTGATCTAAGGACCTGGAGAAAGCTTCCCCTTCTTTAGTTGTAATCTGATTACCTCCCATCTTTAGGCGTCGTATGATCCCTACGGGTTTTGGGATTTCCCATGCATGTAATAATGATTCACTTTTTCTTTCTCCTGTGTCCCCTAATTTCTTTCCTTCCTGTGTTCCCTCATTTGCTCTCCTTCCTGTGTTCTGATCTTCTATTCCATCCTCTCTTTGTTTTCATCTCATGTTTCCTTTTTCTCGCCATCGTTCTCCGTCTCTTCTCTCTTGTGCTTCCTCCACCTTTCACGTATGTATCATTAACAAAACTGCTGCTGGCCAGGACTCGATCCTGCGTTCCCGTGCCCAGCCTTGTGAGAACAGAGCACAGTACGTATCACTCTATCCACTGGACCTCAAATAAAGTGGTCCAGTGGATAGTGATGCGTACTGTGTTCTGTTCACACAGGGCTGAGCATGGAAACACAGGATTGAGTCCTGGCCAGCGGCAGTTCTATTAATGATTCAGAATCATTTATTTCGTGATTTCATTAATGTATGTATGCATGTGTATTAAGTAACTGTGAAATAATGGAGGCCCAATCCTCCTTCCTGAGACTGAACTAGCGCCCTTCCTGACAAGAGCCACTAGTGTCCTTCCTGACAAGAGCCACTAGTGTAACCACCCGGCTACGTCACTTAAATCATGGATCTGGTCACCCACAATTTGTAAAGAGTACAGACTGTTTCTTATTTGTATTATGTTTAAAACCAGTACAGTATTAGCTTCTTTACGAAGAAGGTGTTACCTCTCCTTCGGCGGATTTCTGGAGGATCTCAGTTAGATACCGAATGGCGTCCTGCCGACGAGTATGTCAGAGAAAACATTATGTTCAGGTAGTCTGACTACGTTTCGCTCATTATCAGAATGAAGACTGTCTCATTACCAGTAGCGATAAAAGAGACTTGTTTTAATATTAGCTTTTACTGGGGCAACGTCTCTCTCTCTCTCTCTCTCTCTCTCTCTCTCTCTCTCTCTCTCTCTCTCTCTCTCTCTCTCTCTCTCTCTCTCTCTCTCTCTCTCTCTCTCTCTCTCTCTCTCTCTCTCTCTCTCTCTCTCTCTCTCTCTCTTTCTCTCTCTTTCTCTCTCTCTCTCTCTCTGTAGAGCTTTATCACGTCATCATGACACGAAATGTTGCCCCCCGTTCAAAGCTTATTCTGCGGTGTGTTTATTTTCATGATTTTAATGTTAAACTTTGGAATTTCTGGCGAGAATTCTTGTTTTCTTTAAATATTTATGTGGTGCTGAGCCCCGGAAGCAGTAAATGACGAAAGATAATGTGATCATTATCTCCCACCTGTCTGCCACACCCACCTCAGCATCTTTGTGGCCAGTGCTATGTACTCGTGTACTGCTGGATGATTTTTTTTATTTAGCAATATTGGACTGCTTGGTGCTGCTGATGCTGCAGTTGCTGATGCTGCAGTTGCTGATGTTGCAGCTGCGGATGGTGCTCCAATGAAGGTGCTCCGGCTGTTAGTAGTCCAGCTGCAGATACTGCAAATGGTGGTGCTTCAGTTGGTGGTACTCCAGCTGCAGGTGTGCTACTTGCTGGTACTCCAGCTGCAGGTGTGCCACCTATTGGTACTCCAGCTCCTGGTTACCTTGTAGCCTTCCTCTGGTCTACCGATAATATTTCATATGTTTTTGGTGTTTTGTTCGTCAGGAAAAGACCTTCTGACACAAGCACTATTCGTTCGCCGATTAAACATACACTAGGCTACCCCAACCAGGGTTTACACTCCATATGAAGACTAAAAGATCAAAAGATCACTAAATAGTAATGCTCTAAGCTAGTTACTGTCTGTCATTCAGCCAAGTCTCGGGGTGTAGATTATGGAGGAGTCAAATTTTCAAGCGTATTCTGTGAGTTAGTGAAGTCTAAAATACCTGGCTCGTATTTCACGTGTTTTATTTATTTCTGGAGGGGGAGGGGGTCTCTACGGGCAGTAAATGGCGGCTGAGTATTTTTACAACTAAGATCGTTTGGCTGCTTGAAAAGTTAGTGTAACTCTTGTTGTGTTTAATGTTGTGACAGTGTGCTGAGTTGTTGCTGTTTGTTGCATGTTCTCTGGAGGGTTTGTGAACCCTTTCTATCACTTGTGTGAGTATATCCTTCCCTCTGAACTCACTCACTCACTCTCTCTCTCTCTCTCTCTCTCTCTCTCTCTGTCTCTCTGTCTCTCTGTCTCTCTGTCTCTCTGTCTCTCTGTCTCTCTGTCTCTCTCTGTCTCTCTCTCTCTCTCTCTCTCTCTCTCTCTCTCTCTCTCTCTCTCTCTCTCTCTCTCTCTCTCTCTCTCTCTCTCTCTCTCTCTGTCTCTCTCTCTCTCTGTCTCTCTCTCTCTGTCTCTCTCTCTCTCTCTCTCTCTCTCTCTCTCTCTCTCTCTCTCTCTCTCTCTCTCTCTCTCTCTCTCTCTCTCTCTCTCTCTCTGTCTCTCTGTCTCTCTGTCTCTCTCTCTCTCTCTCTCTCTCTCTCTCTCTCTCTCTCTCTCTCTCTCTCTCTCTCTCTCTCTCTCTCTCTCTCTCTCTCTCTCTCTCTCTCTCTGTGCAAGGATGGAGACATTGGGCGTATTTGTTTACAACTGCTGTCCCCGTTCACCTAGCAAGCAAATAGGTACCTGGGTGTTAGTTGACTAGTGTGGTTCGCATCCTGGGGGACAAGATTTAAGGACCCCAATGGAAGACAGACAGTCCTCGATGGCGCACTGACTTTCTTGAGTTATCCTGGGTTGCTAACCCACCTGGTTAAAAATCCTAACAAACTCTTATCTTAATCCCATCGTTTTCCACCTCTTGCTTGTAATTGTTTGTGTATAAATATCTAGTTGTAATTATCTTATTATTATACGCTAAAGCATCATCATATTAACAAAATTCACATGTGATTAACAGCGCTGTAAAAAATTACCTCACCTTTTCAATCCCAACTATAAAAAGAAATGGTATCCCATAGCTTTATCGTTAGAACACTCAGCTCACACACTGTGGTCATCCCCGGTACTGCTGGAAAACATTAGGACGTGTTTCCTTAAGATACTTACTGTTCAACGTTCACCCATCAGTAGAATGGGTACCTAGGTTTTAGTCGGCTGGTGTGGGTCGCATCCCAGGACAAAATTGATCTGATTTCCCGAAATGTTCTGCATAACAAGGGGCTTTCTATATAGTAGTATATCATTGATGTCAGCTAGGCCTGTATACCTGTATTTGTAGAAATAAAAATTATTATTATTATTATTATTATTATTATTATTATTATTATTATTATTATTATTAAGGATGGAGATAGAGAGGGAGAGATGAAGGGTGGGAGGGAGAGAGGGAGGGAAGGCAGCCATTATGGAGTGTAGTGTGAGAAGGGGTTCCAGTCTCTCCTTGTCTCAGCTGGGACCAACAGACTCATCTTTGGCAATATAAACACAAATGCAGTATAATGTGATCCTTTATTGACTACGTTTCGCCCACACAGTGGGCTTTTTCAAGTCACAAACAGAACTACCTGGGGTGGAAGGAACGCGAGTATTTATAGTCCGGCTGAGGTCAGGTGAAGAATGCTGCATCTGATGATGTACCGAGTTGGGTTGTAGAGTCTAAAAACTTGGGTAGCTTGGAAAGGAGACTGGACAAGTTTGTGAGCAGACCTTCTACAGTGTTCTTATGTGGGATAGCGATGAAGGAGTTTCTTGGCAAGTGGTTCAGCTATGTTATAGAAGCCACTATTCTGGTTGAAGTTGTCGGATATAGAAATAAGTGATGATTCCAGGATTCTTCGGTATTGAGTGTTGTCTTCTGTGGCGATAAGTCTTGAGTTTCTGTAGTTTATCAAGTGGTTGTGTGAATTACGGTGTTGTACGCAGGCATTCCTTGTGTCGTCAGACCTGCTTGCGTATTGGTGTTCTGAAATACGTGTTTGGAGGTCCCTTGATGTTTCGCCCACGTATAACTTGTTGCAGTCATTACAAGGGATTATGTATACCCCTGCAGAGGATGGAGGCTTGTCCTGCCTACTACTGGTGATGTCCTTGATGGTCGTGGTTGTGGAGGTAGATACTTGGAATGATGTTTTGGCAAAGATGTTGGAAACATGTTTGGCAATGGAGTTAGTGGGAAGGACTATGTATCTCTTCTCGGCAGTGTCTTCTCTGGGTGTGTTGAAGATGTTTAGTGCTCGCCGTCTGCAGTCTCTGATGAAGTGACGAGGATAGTGGAGTTTGGAAAATACTTGTTCAATTATAGTGCATTCTTCCTCAAGGAACTCGTTGCTGCAGATTCTGAGTGCACAGGAAGAAGCCTATAATTACCACGTTTGGTTTTGGTGTCGTGGTGAGAGTAGAAGTGGAGAAGATCGTTTTTGGTTGGTGGGTTTTCGATAGACTTTAAAACGAAGTTCGTGGTCAGCTTTGCAGAGTAGAACATCAAGGAAAGGAAGAGTGTTGTCGACCTCTTCTTCAAGTGTGAACTGGATTGAAGGCTCGACCTGGTTGAGCTTGTCTTGGAGAGCTTGAACGTTGAAGCGTTTAGGAGTTATGAGGAGAATGTCGTCAACATAACGGAGCCAGGTGACAGACGAAGGAATAATGGTGGAGAAACGTTCGGCTTCTAGATATTCCATGTATAGGTTCGCCAGGACTGCACTGAGTGGCGAACCCATGGGTAGTCCAAAAGTCTGCTGAAAGAGGTGATTTTCAAAACTCCACTATCCTCGTCACTTCATCAGAGACTGCAGACGGCGAGCACTAAACATCTTCAACACACCCAGAGAAGACACTGCCGAGAAGAGATACATAGTCCTTCCCACCAACTCCATTGCCAAACATGTTTCCAACATCTTTGCCAAAACATCATTCCAAGTATCTACCTCCACGACCATCAAGGACATCACCAGTAGTAGGCAGGACAAGCCTCCATCCTCTGCAGGGGTATACATAATCCCTTGTAATGACTGCAACAAGTTATACGTGGGCGAAACATCAAGGGACCTCCAAACACGTATTTCAGAACACCAATACGCAAGCAGGTCTGACGACACAAGGAATGCCTGCGTACAACACCGTAATTCACACAACCACTTGATAAACTACAGAAACTCAAGACTTATCGCCACAGAAGACAACACTCAATACCGAAGAATCCTGGAATCATCACTTATTTCTATATCCGACAACTTCAACCAGAATAGTGGCTTCTATAACATAGCTGAACCACTTGCCAAGAAACTCCTTCATCGCTATCCCACATAAGAACACTGTAGAAGGTCTGCTCACAAACTTGTCCAGTCTCCTTTCCAAGCTACCCAAGTTTTTAGACTCTACAACCCAACTCGGTACATCATCAGATGCAGCATTCTTCACCTGACCTCAGCCGGACTATAAATACTCGCGTTCCTTCCACCCCAGGTAGTTCTGTTTGTGACTTGAAAAAGCCCACTGTGTGGGCGAAACGTAGTCAATAAAGGATCACATTATACTGCATTTGTGTTTATATTGCCATTGTGTCGGTATTTTATACCATTTATTTCCAGACTCATCTTTCCCGTCCCAGCGGTGGCTTATCGTCAGTCTCATGTTAACTCATCATTCACGTAGAGCAAATAAACAGGGATTGGTTGTAACTAGAGATTCGTCGCCTGGTTCCTAATTTCTTATTGGGTTGACGGTGAAGCCGGGGTGAAGAGAAAGCCACATGTAGCAGAAGAAACTGTTGTTGGGACAAAAAGAAAACCCGTCTCCGAGCGAAACGTTATCCCAGCGAAGGTTCTGCTGCACTCGGTGGTGCAGCCAGGATTTCCTTCGGGGAGGGGGAGAAAGGGAAAGGGGGCTTAAAAGGATAAAATACTGAAAAATCATAGAAATCGCCTTTAATTAAGAACGTATGATTTGCAATATGTTTGTGAATTTTATTTAATTATCTTGCTTTTGTAATCACTGATCAATATAATACATTGAAAAATTAACCATTAATCGAGAAAATGAAAAGTATTTGGCACTGTGGAGCGGGAGTAACTTTATATCCCCTTAGTCCCCCTCCCAGTGGCTACATGTGTTTTCGTCTTCATTCCTGCTGTCAGTACTCCCTTTAATAATAATAATAACAATAATAATAATAATAATAATAATAATCATTAATTCTACAAGTGCACGTACAACTTATACAGACCTAGCTGACATCATTGACATACTGTAAAGAAAGCCCCTGGTTATACCTGGAATATATCTGGAGAGGGTTTTGGAGTCAACGCCCCCGCGGCTCGGTCTCAGATCAGGCCTCGTGGTGGATCAGGGTCTGACCAACCAGGCTGTTACTGTGCAGAACATTTCGGGCAAATTAGGTTAATTTTGTCTCCCAGGATGCGACCCACACCATTCGGCAAAATCCACCTACCTATTTACTCCTAGGCGAACAAGGACAGCAGGTGTCTTTGGAAATACACCCCAATGTTTCCACCCGTACTGGGATCTAACTACGGACACTCAGCGTGTGAGCTGAGTGCGCTAGCAACCGACCTACGGGGCATCTTTATTTAATAATGCAGGAAACGGCCAGTGTAGATGTTAGGTGGTGGAGCAAGGATGCAAGTGTAGCAGTAATACACTGAGAGAGTTTCTCCTCTGATTGTCTACGAGGATGTCTTACAATGGTTTCGTCAGTTTTTCCTGAATTTTTTACGGTATTGTTTTTACGGTTGATTTATTCTGTGTCTCATGTGATATACTTTACTTTGTCAGTTGTTTTCATGAATAATGAGTAAATCCCATTCTCTTTATGTTCCATTTTATTATATATTCTCTTTATGAGATGTATTATAATACATACTCATGATGTGTTATATACATCAGCATTTTTACGTAGATTCTACACACTCCTTTCATATATAAGGGAAATTGTTAACCAACCCCTGTCTTAATAAGGAATAGCTTGGTAAGTTCTGCGAGTCAGTTCCTGATCAGCCGGGCTATAGTACATACTGTACGATAGGCTCTGTGTGGCTAGCACCAACATCCTGATTAATCAGGTCATACCTAGGAGATCTGTTCCGGGACCGGGCTGCAGGGACGGTGACCCTCGGTATCGATAAGTAGCCGCTTTCCATGAAATGTTTCCAATAATAAACCTTTTCCAAACTGTCCTCCGAATAGCCTTCCTGGTTGACGGCTTAATCAGTCAGACTGGTGGTGCTTGAAACTCATTACCCGATCAAAGATGGATTGCAGGAGCTTTTTAAATTCCCTCTGAAAGAGAGGGGGTCTCTTGGTAATTCCCTTTATATTTGTTGAGGGAAGGGTGCTGAAATGCCATGGACTCTTCAATCTTGTAGACTTACCTCTTAGTGTATTTCTTGCATCCTCCTCTGAAATAGAGTCGTACTGCGTTCTCAGGATATTTCTTTAAAATATACAATCATGTCTTCTGAGCTAATGACTGTTAAATGCAACACAACTACTGTATAAATTCAACGAAATTATGCATCCTTTTGAATACATATCGATTTTTTTTCACTCTATACCACCAAAATATTTTTCCACTTGTTAAAAGCTGATTTCCTTAGAGTTTCAAGAAGCTATTTTTACTACATAATAAGCCTGCAGTGGCAGCAGACGCAAGAGGCTGCACGTGATCACCAGGATATTTATACCAGGTTTATTCCAGTTGACTGCTTATAAAACTTCATCAAGCAACTGTGGAGAAAGTCTTGACATACTCCATTAACAAGGAAAAATACTACAGAAATACCAGTCGTGTGTGTGTGTGTGTGTGTGTTTCTATCAGTGATAGTGTCACTGGGCTTCTAAATTGTTGTTATTCTTGCAGTGGCTATTAAAATTTCCACGTTGAGAGATATTTCTTTTAAAAGGGGTTCTTATTATCGTCTGTTAATAAGCCGTTAACAACAATTGTTTATAGACAGACATTTGGTGCAGGACAAGCTGTATTATTGACTACTCGTCGCTCTCAGTAGTGCAGAATATACCTACAGGCTAGTAGGTATATTCTGCACTAAGTGTCTTTCTACTATGTTTGTCGGAAATTCCTGCCATCCTGCACTCACCGCAGTTTCTTCTGTGCCAGTAATATAAGTGGTTATTTCCTTCGTTACCATTTATTCTACGTAGTTACTGGGGTGTTTATTAAGCTAGGTCACTACTAGCATCTCTTCGTAACTTTCACCTGTTTCAACAGACATCTTGTGTACGCTGTCTCCAGCTTACCTGGAGGTTATTCCGGAGATCAACGCCCCCGCAGCCCGGTCCATGACCAGGCCTCCCGATGGATCAGGGCCTGATCAACTAGGCTGTTACTGCTGGCCGCACGCAGTCCAACGTACGAGCCACAGCCCGGCTGATCCGGCACTGACTTTAGGTATCTATCTGTCCAGCTCTCTCTTGAAGGCAGCCAGGGGTTTATTGGCAATTCCCCTAATGCTTGATGGGAAGCTGTTGAACGGTCTTGGGCCCCGGACACTTATGGAGTTTTCCCTTAGTGTACCAATGGCGCCCTTACTTTTTATTGGGGGCATTTTGCATCGCCTGCCCAGTCTTTTACTTTCGTAGGGAGTGATTTCTGTGTGCAGATTTGGGACCCTTCCTTCCAAGATTTTCCAAGTGTAGATGATGATATATTTCTCCCTCCTGCGTTCCAACGAGTACAAGTCAAGTGCTTCCAAGCGTTCCCAGTAGTTAAGGTGCTTGACAGAACTTATACGTGCAGTAAAGGATCTCTGTACATTCTCTAGATCTGCGATTATACGTGCAGCAAAGGATCTCTACATTCTCTAGATCTGCCATTTCACCTGCTTTGAATGGAGATGTTAATGTACAGCAGTATTCCAGCCTAGAGAGAACAAGTGATTTGAAAAGGATCATCATTGGCTTGGCATCTCTCGTTTTGAACGTTCTCATTATCCATCCTATCATTTTCTTTGCACTTGTGATCGTGGCACTGTTGTGATCCTTGAAAGTGAGATCCTCAGACATTACTACTCCCAGGTCCCTTACATTATTTTTCCGCTCTATTGTATGGCCAGAGTCTGTAGTATACTCTGTTCTAGTTATTATCTCCTCCAGCTTTCCATAACTGAGTAGTTGGAATTTGTCCTCACTGAACATCATATTGTTTACCGTTGCCCACTGGAAAACTTTGTTTATATCTTCTTGGAGGTTAACCGCGTCCTCAGCAGATGACAGCCTCATGCAGATCCTAGTATCATCCGCAAAGGATGATACGGTGCTGTGATGTATATCTCTGTCAATGTCTGATATGAGGATAAGGAATAAGATGGGGGCGAGTACTGTGCCTTGTGGAACAGAGCTCTTCACTATAGCAGCCTCCGATTTAACTCTGTTGACCACTACTCTTTGTGTTCGATTTGTTAGGAAGTTGAAGATCCATCTCCCCACTTTCCCAGTTATTCCTTTGGCTTGTTAAGAAATTATGTGTCATTTGTTTTTAATTTCAAATCCGCAATATTACACATCTTACGATGTGATATAGTGTTTTTTACATAGTGAACAGGTACAGTAAGTCGGTGAAAATTCTTGGTTAAATAACCACCACCGGTGAACGGATCATCATATGACAAAGATCAGCGTCAGAAGACACTTCTTTCAGAATAAGTCCCCTCCGTCAATTTCAGCGTAATTCTAATTTAAACTGTAAATCCTTGTGGCTTAACGCTTCTTTTTGATTATAATAATAATAATAATCAAAACTGTAAAGGCTCGACTCTCCTTCTGGGGATTGAAGCCGTGACCTCTCAGACGGGAGCTGCGAGTATGACTACTCGACCGCAGCAGGCGGCTCGAATTTACATGCAGATAATAGATTCATTTTATATCTGGCGTTGAGAGCCTTGACTCTCCTCGATTGTCTTGGCTGCCAAATAGCATATTAGCATTGTGTCATTTTATTTTCGGTGGTCTAGATCAAGACAAAAATTTAATAGTATGTATTGCAAATAACGAAATTCCATGAACGTTCGGCTTGCGTCTGGCAGCGGGGAGACATCATCATCGCTGAAATATGTTGTAATACGCACGTTCGTTGTTTAAGTTGGAGGACGTGTTCCACTAGAGGTACTGATTGCATGCACATTCATGGAGTGTTCTAACGGCTTCACCTCACAGGACTTGTAAGTTCTGACTACTAACTGCAGCTCTTTAGATATAAACTGTCCTAAATTATACACCGTGCAGTAATCAAGTCCTGTGTCGGGGGCACTAGAATGCTGACCACACACTCATGCAACTGAGTCCAGCAAAGGTAAATCAGCAGTCGCTCTCCTGCTGGGGTCATCGGCTGCCCTACTTTCACCTGTGTTCTTATAATCACCACCGACATAGGACAAATCCTACTTATAATTAAAGAATATTATGCCAGCCTCAAAACTTCTCCCTTCTCTCTTCTTTGGTAAATGTAAGAAATATTTATGGCAAGAACACAGAAATATTTAAAGCGAGTCTTACTTAGCTTTCTGTTGGAGGTGGCTGATGACAAGGGAGGGGGGGGGGTGTAATCACATGAGCCTGTGGGCTGCCAACAAGAATAGCTTGACTGATCATGAGTTACCAGGGGATCTAAGTCCTAGAGTACAGAGAAAATACAGTATATCATTACTGTATTTTTTGGAAAAGCGATAAATCCCAGTGGGTTATGCATCCCTTGGAGAATGGGAGCTTTGTGGGGTAATCAGGTTTGATCCGTAGAAGGGAAGTACAGCTCTAATTCCTTGGATCAAGAACCCTTCACTTGCATCAAGGCACTCCCACAAATAGGACCACAGGTAAAAACTGTAACCAAAGGAATGTATGTTACTGTAACACTGATACAAGTCATTTGTAGTATATCTGGAAGCCCACATAGTGTAATTATTATAATCACAAGAAAACGCTATACTCGGGTGGGTGATGTAGTACTTGAAGGCGGGGGCAGGAGCTACGATTCGACCCCTGAAGCCACAAATAGGTGAGTACAACTTTCCCTCTCACGAAGGCTCAGTCAGCATACCCTTCTTGTGCTATAAAAGGCCTTATCACTCACCAAAGTTATCGTCTCTCTCTCTCTCTCTCTCTCTCTCTCTCTCTCTCTCTCTCTCTCTCTCTCTCTCTCTCTCTCTCTATCCCTGCCTCTCTGGTACTGTGGTGCAGCTCCCACTTACTGGCATTTGTGGAGTCATCTTCACAATCCGTGGCTTTACTGGCGTTTCTCGGACAAAAGGTTCTGTATGGGACGTCTGAGAGTTACGTCACTCGTTTATGGCAGTGGCAGCGTTGGACGAGCCTCTTTCTCACACTCCTGTACTCACAGAGATGTACTCTTAGCACTCGCAGAATAAGTTTATTTAGGTACAGGTACACGCAAGTACAATTATCACATATTTACCTGGAGTTTACCTGGTGAGAGTTCCGGGGGTCAACACCCCCGCGGCCCGGTCTGTGACCAGGCCTCCTGGTGGATCAGAGCCTGATCAACCAGGCTGTTACTGTTGGCTGCACGCAATCCAACGAGCCACAGCCCAGCTGGTCAGGTACCGACTTTAGGTGCTTGTCCAGTGCCAGCTTGAAGACTGCCAGGGGTCTATTGGTAATCCCCCTTATGTATGCTGGGAGGCAGTTGAACAGTCTCGGGCCCCTGACACTTATTGTATTGTCTCTTTACGTGCTAGTGACACCGCTGCTTTTCATTGGGGGGATGGTGCATCGTCTGCCAAGTCTTTTGCTTTCGTTGTGTGATTTTCGTGTGCATATTGCAAACATATTGCAAAACAGTCGCACCTGGAAGATTCTGGAGGGACTGGTCCCTAACCTGCACACAGAATTCACTCCCTACGAATGCAAAAGACTTGGCAGGCGATGTAACATGCCCCCAGTGAAAAGTAGGGGCGCCGCTGGTACACTAGGAGAAAACACAATAAGTATCCGGGGCCCAAGACTGTTCATCAGCCTCCCACCAGTCATAAGGGGAATTACCAGTAGACCCCTGGTTGTCTTCAAGAGGGAGCTGGACAGATATCTAAAGTCAGTGCCGGATCAGCTGGGCTGTGGTTCGTACGTTGGACTAAGTGCGGCCAGCAGTAACAGCCTCGTTGATCAGGCCCTGATCCACCAGGATCAGGGCCTGATCACCAGGCCTGGCCATGGACCGGGCCGCGGGGGCGTTGATCCCCGGAATGCCCTTCAGGTAGACTCTCCAGGTAGGCAATCTTAACACGCAACCAAGCCACATGGGGATGGAAATTTTTAGCTCAAGATATTTCACACTCTGTGCGTCATCAGAAGCTATGCAATGTGGCAAGGCTAGCAACATAGTAAGAGGAAAAATTCTCTCAGATTATGGCATGGTCTGACGCTTTACGCTTCTGTCTTACCTCAGAGAGAATTTTTCTTCCTACTGTCTGTTGCTAGCCTTGCAACATTGATTGCTCCTGACGACACACAGAGAATGCGAAAAATCTTGAGATGAAGATTTCCATCCCCCATGTGGCTTGTTCTGCATAGTAACATACGTACGTGTGAATTACCTAGGATAACTCCCAAAAAAGTACTCAGAGTTGTACTCAGACTCTTGTATTTGTTGTTCTCAGAGAGTTGTTCTCGTTTTACTCACAATTTTACTTCGAGAATTGTATTTTTTTACGAGTTGAGTTGTGCTTAAAGATACTTTCATGGGGATTTAGTCTCGGCTCACGGCCCTGACTCTTACCATGTTTCCACTGACCTTGTTGGTTACCGACTTCTGAGTTCCTATCACATCTACTTCAACTGTAAGGTCCAAGGTATATTAATACCGATAATTTCGATGTAAGGACACAACTGCAAACACTTATTCTCTTTCTCCCGTCTGTCTCCCCTCGCCTATATATACTGGCTCCATCACTCTCTTGTGTTTGTGTGAGTTGTAAGTGGTTGAAGTCGGACCGAAACGTTGAAATAAGCTTCTATCTCCTGTGTGGGTTATTTGTGTATTAACTTTATTGAAATACATTTCGATCCTGGGACTTTAGTTACTCCAAATGTTTGTAGAGATAAGGACCAAAAGGTGTGTAATTAAAGATGCCCTAAGTGGATCAGCGTGTACCCTTTCACCCATCTTAGAACTGTGTATAGAACTTCGTCCCCATACATCTTAAA
>NC_091365.1:7042275-7059775 GCF_038502225.1 Cherax quadricarinatus
GACGGCTTTGAGGGGACTTGAGCTAGAGTTCGTCACGGCCACGCTAGCTGGAGATTCGTCTGTAAAAACTTGCATTTGTGGTCACAGTGGTGCCTATGCTAACCTTCCTATGGTGTAGAAATATACCTAGTTGGACGAATCTTATTGTGGCTAGCTGGTCCAGTGGCTAACGCGACGGTCTGGAGTTTTGAGACTGACCGCGGGTTCTAACCCCACCCGTGGTATGGCTTGCAACCAGGGTTTGATGGCTATGTGGGCCAGCGGGCCACCAACAGCCACAGCCTGGTTGAACAGGCAATCAACTTGTCAAGAGTAAACCTGGTCCCAGGAGAGGTTACGATGGTAAAAAAAAAATCAAAACCAGTGGCAGGTGTATCACAGGTATATCATGGGTATGTCACAGGTATATCATGGGTATATCACAGGTATATCACGGGTGTATTACGGACGTATCATGGGTATATTACGGGTGTATGATGGGCATATTACGGGTGTATCACAGGTATATCTAAGAACATAAGAAAGAAGGAACACTTCAACAGGCCTGCTGGCTTATACGAGGCAGGTCCAATTCTCCCACCGGCTTAAGCCAATGCCTTGACTTAGTGAGGTCAGACACGTCACTTAAGGGAGGAACACTGCATCCGACCTAGTAGCACAAGCTAGTCAGGTCCAACTCACACCCGCTCATGTATTTATTCAACCTATTTTTAAAACTACACAACGTCTTAGCGTCTATGATAGTACTCGGAAGTTTGTTCCACTCATCCACAACTCTATTACCAAACCAGTGCTTTCCTATATCCTTCCTTGAATCTGATTTTTTCCAATTTAAAGCCATTGCTGCGAGTCCTGTCTATGTTAGATATTTTTAGCACGCTATTTACATCCCCTTTATTAATTCCTGTTTTCCATTTATACACCTCAATCATATCCCCCCTAATTCTACGCCTTTCTAGAGAGTGCAGATTCAGGGTCCTCAGTCTATCCTCAGGGAAGATTTCTGATACATGGGATCAACTTTGTCATCCTCCTTTGTATGTTTTCCAGTGCATTTATATCCAGTAAGCAGTAAGCTTATTGGCTCACGCTAAGCAGTTCTAACTCACACCCATCCACAAAACCTCATGTATCCGTCCAACCTATAAAACTTCCCAAAGTTCTTGGCTGGAAGTTTGTTCCACTCTTTTATAACACTATTGCCAACCCGGTTCTTCCCTGTATTCTTTCTCATTCTAAATTTGACGTGATGAGTGAGGTTATAGTTGCTACCAGCATGCAGTACAACGTAACCACCACAGCCTGGTTGATGAGAAATTGCTGGAAGGGGCATATGGAGGTCCCTTTAAAGCAGCCCACTCTAGCACAAAGATGGATACACTTTGAGAAGTTCCCTATTTTTCGTGCAGACCTCGTTGCCAGACGTATCTCGACCGGTTTTGGTAATTTCCTTATTTGTGGTTTATTGTACGTTTTTATAAACATATGTAATCTAACAAAACCCAACTTAACCTAACGTAAATTAACTTCACCAGATTTAAAAAAAAAATCATTTGAGAAAAAAATAGTGAGGTTAAGTAAGAAGATATAAACAAAGTTTTCCAATGGGCAACGGTAAACAATATGATGTTCAATGAGGACAAATTCCAACTACTCCGTTATGGAAAACTGGAGGAGATAATAACTAGAACAGAGTATACTACTGACTCCGGCCATACAATAGAGCGGAAAACTAATGTAAGGGACCTGGGAGTAGTAATGTCTGAGGATCTCACTTTCAAGGATCACAACAGTGCCACGATCGCACGTGCAAAGAAAATGATAGGATGGATAATGAGAACGTTCAAAACGAGAGATGCCAAGCCCATGATGATCCTTTTCAAATCACTTGCTCTCTCTAGGCTGGAATACTGCTGTACATTAACATCTCCATTCAAAGCAGGTGAAATCGCAGATCTAGACAGTGTACAGAGATCCTTTACTGCACGTATAAGTTCTGTCAAGCACCTTAACTACTGGGAACGCTTGGAAGCACTTGACTTGTACTCGTTGGAACGCAGGAGGGAGAGATATATCATAATCTACACTTGGAAAATCTTGGAAGGAATGGTCCCAAATCTGCACACAGAAATCACTCCCTACGAAAGTAAAAGACTGGGCAGGCGATGCAAAATGCCCCCAATAAAAATTAGGGGCGCCAGTAGTACACTAAGGGAAAACACCATAAGTGTCCGGGGCCCAAGACTGTTCAACAGCCTCCCACCAAGCATTAGGGGAATTGCCAATAAACCCCTGGCTGCCTTCAAGAGAGAGCTGGACAGATACCTAAAGTCAGTGCCGGATCAGCCGGGCTGTGGCTCGTACGTTGGACTGCGTGCGGCCAGCAGTAACAGCCTAGTTGATCAGGCCCTGATCCATCGGGAGGCCTGGTCATGGACCGGGCCGCGGGGGCGTTGATCCCCGGAATAACCTCCAGGCAACCTCCAGGTAATACCGACAAGATGAAATTAAGACACATGTGCAACATCTGGGTATCTTTATTGTAGACGTTTCGCCATCCAGTGGCTTTATCAATACAAATTCTAGGACATAACTTGCAGACAGTAGAACTATGTACAGAAGATGAGGTAATCAGTCCCTCAACCTAGGAGTAGGTGAGAAGAGCACCATAGTCGTGGAGATTTTTTTTTTTTTTTCACAGTGAGGTTAAGAACTGGACGTGAAACACCACCTCCAAATATTTACAAAATAAAATAGTAATGTGTTGTAGAGAGCAATGGTTCTGTACTTAATTGCCATTATATTGGATGGGAGGGCGTTAAAAACTCGAGGAACCTTTACAGTTTACATTAATCGAGTTATCTTTTAGCGTTCTTATTGCACTGGTGCTATTTCTTGTGATGCATTCTGCAGAGCTTCCCGCTCTGGTTGTGATTAATTCCAGTGTGCAGTGAGGCTGCTTGTAGCATGGAGATGCAGTATTGTGTAATAAGATATCTGGTATAAACTTTGGTAATGGATACCGACAAATTGGTTTAGAAAGACATGAACAAACACTAAGACATTGATTAGAAAACGTTTCGGTTCTGGGACCTTGATCACTTCTGACATACTGTCTTTTTAACCTCTTGTGTGTTAAAAGTGATCAAGGTCCCAGGACCAAACCATTTTTCTAATAAAAATGTCCCACTGTTTGCTCACGTGTCTTTCTAAATCAATAAGATGTCTGTCCGAAATTGCATTTTGCCGCCCAACCGGCTATTTTTTTTTTGTGTGTGTGTACGTTCCTTTTCCATCCCGTGAAGGGTAATGCCAGACCATATGACACCACAGTGACCTAGGAACTTAGTTCTTAAAAGAGTTAATAATGAATATACCTGGATGCATTGCCCACATGCTCACCATACCTTGGGTGCTCACCGTGCTGTGTATGAAGAGACACAGGTGCGATCCTTAACAGTTCTTGGGATGTTTTGGATCGCATTAAACTGTGTGTCTTTCCATCGAGTCGGTGTTTTATACCGCTATTCTCACCGTGTTGTGATGGAGTAGGAGGTAGTTTACTAGGCGCCACTGAACTGCTTTCATTGTCATGCAACATTATGTAAAATCTCTGTAAGATATTTGAAATTGACTTTGTTCTTTCTTCCAATACAGTGTGAAGCTCTCACAAGTTCACTGCTGCTGACGCTTGATGCTGGTTAAGGGCTCTTTATCCAGGGAATTAGAGCTACCTTTATCTTCCTTCCGTCAGACTTGATTACCACCCATCCCTCAGGCACTATATGATCCCTACTGGTTTAGCGCTTTCCGTGAATATAATAATAATAATAATAATAATAATAATAATAATAATAATAATAATAATAATAAAAACGTTCAGAGTTGTGCAACAGGAATAGTCATTTAAATATCCACACACACACACACACACACACACACACACACACACACACACACACACACACACACACACACACACACACACACACACACACACACACACACACACACACACACACACACACACTGACGAAAGGATATTTTAGCCATGGTGATGTAGACTGGGACAATTGAGACCCACGTGGAAGCTCAATATCATGGAGGAACACCCTGCTTGTTTCCACAACGATTTTTTAATGCCAGTTTTTAATTAAGGATCCAACGCAGTTAAGAGGGAATGATTGATCCGCAAGGCTGAACCTTTTCACCTCCGACCAGGCTGGTATAGAAAAAATGAAATGTCCATGAAGGATGTTTTGTTTAATAGAGGATTTCATGGTTTTTATAAATGAACAAGGGCCAGTACCAGAAGGCAATAATAAATCAAATGTAGAACTGTCAGTCATGGAAATAATTAATGAAGAAGTGAGGGGAATACTGATTTCTTTGATACTTTAGGTGAATCAGGACAACATGGAATATCAACATGAATGTTACAAAATAGCTGGAATGCTATTCAGGTCACTTGCAAGTGAAGTGTCAGACACATTCAAGATGGTAAATGTGATACCGGAATTCAAGAATGGTGACAGACAGGGGGCCATAAACTACAGACCAATGCCCTTAACCGAGTGTAGTTTGTAGTGTTCGAAATGTAAGGGGGGGACGGACATGTAAACATCTAGAAAGCACTAGATTCCTTACACATCACTAGCCTGGATTCAGAAAAAGGTCATGTCTTAGAAATCTCTTAGATACATCATATATTAGCACCTCTAGAAATTTGAAGAATCAACCTCCCTCGCCAACACCTGGATAGGTGACTGCACTTAGATATAACTTAATCAGTGTGAATGGTTTAAGGTATCAAAACTTTCTTCAGATACAAGGGAAATTGTCAGTATTTCTCTGAGAGAACTTGACAAGTTCCTTTAGGAAGTTTTTTTTTTATCATCAGGCTCGGTGGTGCTTACACTGGTCTGCTTGCGGTTAACACCAGTAACCTAAATGTTTAGGTTGTCAACCAGGAGACCTTGTCCAGGTCCGGGGACGATGATCCCCGGAACCATCAAGAGGCAGTGACTGTGTGGGCAGGTATGGTGGTGGTGGTGGCAGTGACAGTGTCCTCCGAGGTCTATATTTGCCACAGTGCACATGCATGATCCATGGCAGTAGTCCAAACTGCCTCTCTTACACTCTCTCCGGTACCTTGAATTCTCAAATTTAACCTAATAGACCTTTGGTGGAATTAACATATTTGTATCTGCCTGTGGCGATGTTATGCAACTTAAAAGATGCTTTTCGCATACTTCTTGAGAAACAGTAAAAGGAAAGTGTAGGCATTCCCCTGATGCGATAATTTATGCATGTGTGGGTGCGCTCTTGTGCCCAACATCTTGAAAAAGCCTCTTCGGATTGATTTGTATCTCACGACATGCGTATAACTTAAGAAAACAAAGATTGAGACAATATTCGAGTGGTGTTGCCCTCTGGTGGCAGTTTTTATAAAAATCATACAAGGGTCACATTAGATATCGTCAGAAAAGGAATATATGATGGGGTTGGCCGAGTTTCTTTTTGTGAACCATCTTTTTTTAAAGCGGCAAAATTTTGTAATAAAAATAATTGAGAATATTACTGTCTTTGGTGGGGATGGCGGTACCGACGCAACATATCAGTTGTTTTTATAGTGAAGCAACAAGGAACAAGTTGTATATTGTGGTGTGCAGACAGTTCTTTGAGAATCGTCTCTCTCAACACCAAAATACTTTTTTTTTTTTAATTTATAAAATAAGATGAAACTCAGTTTCTAGCGCACTCAGCTCACACACATTGAGGTCCGTGGTTCGATCCACGATACGGATGGGAACATGGCGTGTTTCGTTAAGACACCTGCTGTCCCTGTTTCCCTAGCAGGTATCTGGGTTAGTTGTTAGCCGACTGGTGTGGGTCGCATCCTGGGGACAAAACTAACCTAATTTGCCCGAAATGCTCAAACAAGAGGTTTTCTGTATAGTATGTCATTGATGTCATCTAAGTTTGCATAAGTTGTGCATGTAGAAATAGAGATTATTATTATTATCAGTATTCTTGCCGGCTATGTGAGCTGGGTGGAAAGATGATGGGGAACTGGATTGAACCTGAATGCCTCCCACTAGCCTCCCTTCTCCCTCCCCGTCTCTGCTGTATTTGTCTCTGCCTCATCCATCTTTCCCGTCAATTCCTTTTTCATCTTTAATATACCTTAACTTACCTATATAGACCTTATGTAACTTTAACAAGAACTGTAGTGTGTGAGAATTTAGATGCAAGAATGAAAAGGCACAATACTGTGACTGGAGAGAAGCTTACGACGATGTTTCGGTCAGACTTGGATCATTTAAGTATGACTTAAATGATTCAAGTAGGACCGAAACGGCGCCGTAAACTTTTCTCTCCGTGCAGGTTATTTGTGTATAGTTGCAAGTAAGTTCGTTTTACGACGTTACAGCTTTGTGACATCTCTTCTGTACTTCAATTTTTACAAGTTAAATAATATTTTTCTAACTTAGGTTTTCATTCCTTAACTTTAACCTGTATTTACGTGTAGTTAACTTCCATTAAGCAAATTTCATAAAAGGAAGGGTAACATCAGGCAGAGGGGAAAGGTAAACATCGACGATTAAATAGTTGGAAACCACACGCTCGGTATTTACGGTAGTGGACGAGTTGGGCGGCGGATTTGAGTGATGTGGTGCTGGATGAATGAGCAGCTGGAGCGGTCCGTGTGGTATTGTGGTGGCCTGGCCGGTCCAGCTACCTCCTCGTACCCATTAGCATACACCACCCTTCCCCCTCACACACACACACACACACACACACACACACACACACACACACACACACACACACACACACACACACACACACACACACACACACACACACACACACACACACACACACACACACACATACACACACACACAAACAGGGCCAGGACCTGTGAATCGATCCCTGGAACCACATATAAGTGAGTACACATACACACACACCCACACATACAGCGAGTATGAGGAGCGTGATGGATGGTGGTGGTGGGTGTCGAGGGTCAGGTGGTGAGGGTAGCAACAAGGGCCTTGGGTGAGAACTGTGCTTGCTGCCTGGCTGGCTGCCGGGGACCGCCCTTCCCTCCCTAACTCCTTCCACTCCCCCCCCCCAAACTAGTGATGCTACTACCTTTTGTAATCTCCACCACCACTCTCACGGTACCTGTTACCGTACTCTCACCGTATAGTATACAGGAGGCGTCGATATTTAGCTTGTTCCCGATGCTTTTTATGTGGTTTTTATTTAGCAAAATTGGATATATCAGCAATGTGTTGCTGAATTTCATATATAGTGCGGAAATCTGTCAGCCTGAGATAGGAAACTTCAGTAGAGCAATGAGGATATCGTTAACTATTACATTTAAGGTTCATCAGCTACGGGAGCTTCATAGGTTTCGTTCCATCTGAGCTGGAGTTACTATTACTCGAGAATGACTATCTCTCAGGATGGCCAACAAGATTCTACCCTCGCTATCCCTTCTGGCAACCCTAACTTTAGGTTAAGATATAGAAACAGATGACATGTTAAAAGTACAGAAGCACTGATCCTTTGTGTCACTTGATCATAATACCCGAGGGCAATGAGACTTCTCTTCATCACAGGATGACTCAATTATCAACAACAATAATTCATGTTTAGCACTAAACCCATGTGGGTCATTCAGCGCAAGACGTAGAAGAGGACTCTAACACTGCCACTTAATATAATCACTTAGTAATCAGTTAATTATTAATTAGTCAAGAATTAGCCAAACAGGAGTTAAATTGAATAGACAAATATTATTTTATTTACTGTATAAGTACGGAACTACACATTAATTCAGGAAAGTCATTGAAGGAAATATAATATTAATACTGAAGAGGAATAAAACTGCAGTGAATCACTATTCAGACTGAAATATAACTTATAGTGATGTGAAACCCGATAAGTGTTCCAGCTGTACACACAGCCCATAGTTCCAATATGAAACAAGAGTCCTTGGTTCCACACAACAAATATAACTCACTTGGCCGAGTACTTCTAGTAATAAAAGTCACACTTCTAGACTAAGGTCCCAAGACCTTACAGAGAACTCACTCCCCCAGCTCTGTCTCCGGCAGAAACAGCTATGCATGCATGCACAAAGATATGCATATACATGAGTAAGTATGCAGAACAACCATTGTGAAAAGAATAGTGAACTTCCAAGCTCTTTCGTGATTTCTCACATTATCAAGGAACTGTGATAATGTTCATTAAAGTTCATTGTTCTTTTCACAGTGGTTGTTCTGCATATTGTGATCTCAATGCACGAATATGTATATGCACATATACATACAAACATTATATATATCATATAATCGACAAGTGTAGTTCCAGACGGGCTGGCATATTAAACTTTAATTAACAGTAGGTTAGGTTACCTGTAGTCGATACATGTTTAAACAGTTCTGCCATGCGAGTTCCTTATACGTTAAATTGAAGGTTTTACCCTTCACATGCTAATTCAACCCGGAATCTCTGGTGGTGCCTGGTCGTGTAGGACTAATTTCATCTTAAGTCACCTTTCATGCTGACAGCCTGGGAGATTATGCAGTGCCGATTATATTTTCAATAAAACTAACCTAGCAGCTTAAAATTTGCGACATAAAATAGTTTAATTTGCTAAAAGCATGTGAGAATTTGCTTAATTTTAATTAATTTCTTTTGAGGAATCATTTTTTTCAGGTGACCTTCATCATTTTGTTCACTTCAGTCTGAGCTGAATATACTTTATAACTGCCTGTCATATATTGAACCACCACTAACAGAAACTTGAACAGTGAACAATTTCCTTTACAGGGTTAATAGTCGAGAGATTGAACTACTAATCTAAAATTACTCTGCAGTTGAAACTTATGCGAGCTGGTATCAAAGAGTAATGGAATATGTGCCGTCAACCTGGTACAGAATTACCAAGAAACAATCCTTGATAATAGATGAAAATCAAATGAGAGTGAATGTTGAAAATAACGCTCAAGAGGTTAAAAAACGGGAATCATATTAGACTTCCTGCCATACATTACTCTTCACTGCCAGAACAGCCTTCGCTTCAGTGGTGCACTATTTTGTCTCGTTCGTAGCCTCTAGTTGTGTTTGCAGGAGTCGATCTACAGTTCCTGGTTCCGCCTTTTTGACTCTTATTGACCAGATTTACTGATCCCTGGCCTCCAGGGTCTTATTATATCTACTCTTGAAACTTTATTGATCACCTAGTGCAAGGCTGTGTGAAGGACTGATAAAAGTGAGCTTGGCAAGCACATAAGTTATGGAAATATCACACGGTTCGGCCCTGAGACTAAGATTGCTGGCGTTGTGTGGGAAAAGTTGAATGTTCAAGTGTTGTTACTAATGCTGAACTCCATCAAGTAAGGCCTACACACCAATTATTAAGATAATCCGTAAACTAATATAGAAAGTTTGTTACTGACTTAGAAGTTGAAGTAATGTAGCTAAGAAAATTTATAGTGAAAGCGGTTGATTAAGAATAACATCAAATTTGTTGCTATATCAATGATGTAAATCACAGTACAGTGTTTTAAATGTGTGTGATTTAGTAGCTTGAAAAAATATGTGCAATAACTTGAATATTAATTAAGAGCGCAGTGTGTTAAGTCTACCTTAATGCAAGTGACTTAGCATTGCAGTGTAGCTAGTCTTTAAATAATGTGAAGGCTTTTGTGTGCGTATTGCTTTTGTGTAAGTATTAAGCTCACTAACCAGAGTCCTTGGTGAGTTACAGGCAGGCATGATAAAGTGTAAACAGGGGTGGTAGTTGGGCCAGTGTTGCAGCTCTTGTACCCACACAACACCTATCTTGTACTCAAGGTGTGGCTGGAGTAGTGTTGCAGCTCTTGTACCTCTCACAGCATCTTTCATCTTGTACTCAAGGTGTGGCTTGAGTAGTGTTGCAGTTCTTGTATTTCACACATTACCTATCATCTTGTACTCAAGGTGTGGCTGGGGTAGTGTTGCGGTTCTTGTATGTCACACAACGCCTATCATCTTGTATTCAAGGTTGAACCAAACCTGAATCTTGTTTATATTTCCCCTAGCTATTTTAAGCATGTCTTGTTGGTAGGCAGCCAGGCCAAGTGACATGCTTGAGTGAGGCCTTGAGTCAAGTGTCTTACTCAAGTGTCTCCTTATGGGAAATGTGTGAGACAAGTGAGTGAACCAAGTTACAACTCAAGAAATATACTCTGAATTGTATTACACTAAGAGACCTTCCGAATGTGATGAAGTACAGGGAAACTTTACATAAAAGTAAGACGTTTTTACATTAAATTCCTCCATTAATTATTACTCATTTTGAAATATAAAATAAGTGCAAAAAACGCCCGTAGAACAATATTTTAAATAAAATAACCAAGAGTAAATTATTTATGCTATAAATGTCGTATAATGAACCTTAAGTGACAAAGAAGTAAATTTTGTAGAAAAGACAAATGTCTGAAACTCCACGAACTGGGTTGTGTTTTATCCTTGTGACAGTGGTAGAGGTAATTAAGAGGTGACACAGCGGAAGACCCGGTGTCTAGCTGTGTGCTGTGTGCGGTCCAACGCTCTGCACATCTCTTTTGCAGCCGCGGGGAGGTGCCAGGACCTGCGGGCGTGTCTGCACTCCCAGCAGGATACTGTTAGAACACTCATTACCTGTTGAAATCACAGCAGCGGCGGTGGTGACCGTTGTGAAGATAACGGCTGTGCTTGACCATTGTGAAGATAGTAACGGTAGTGCTGGCCGTTGTGAAGATAACGACGGTGGTGCTGACCGCTGTGGAGATAACAACGGAGGTGGCGGTGCTGGGCGCACACCAACGTCGTGATGCTGCTGTTCATGGTGCTACCCTCCAGACTCCCCAGCTTTGTACATATCTGCCTTCTTCAGGTGTGTGTGTTCCTGACCCAGTGTTCCTTATACTCAACACCATCTACAAAGCTCACCTTTGCTAGTACACCTTATACTCTACACCATCTACAAAGCTCACCTCTGCTAGTACACCTTATACTCCACACCATCTACAAGCTCACCTGTGCTAGTACACCTTATACTCCACACCATCTACAAAGCTCACCTTTGCTAGTACACCTTATACTCCACACCATCTACAAAGCTCACCTTTGCTAGTACACCTTATACTCCACACCATCTACAAGCTCACCTTTGCTAGTACACCTTATACTCCACACCATCTACAAAGCTCACCTTTGCTAGTACACCTTATACTCCACACCATCTACAAAGCTCACCTCTGCTAGTACACCTTATACTCTACACCATCTACAAAGCTCACCTCTGCTAGTACACCTTATACTCCACACCATCTACAAAGCTCACCTTTGCTAGTACACCTTATACTCTACACCATCTACAAAGCTCACCTCTGCTAGTACACCTTATACTCTACACCATCTACAAAGCTCACCTCTGCTAGTACACCTTATACTCCACACCATCTACAAAGCTCACCTCTGCTAGTACACCTTATACTCTACACCATCTACAAAGCTCACCTCTGCTAGTACACCTTATACTCTACACCATCTACAAAGCTCACCTCTGCTAGTACACCTTATACTCCACACCATCTACAAAGCTCACCTCTGCTAGTACACCTTATACTCCACACCATCTACAAAGCTCACCTTTGCTAGTACACCTTATACTCCACACCATCTACAAGCTCACCTTTGCTAGTACACCTTATACTCCACACCATCTACAAAGCTCACCTTTGCTAGTACACCTTATACTCCACACCATCTACAAAGCTCACCTCTGCTAGTACACCTTATACTCCACACCATCTACAAGCTCACCTTTGCTAGTACACCTTATACTCCACACCATCTACAAAACTCACTTCTGCTAGTACACCTTATACTCCACACCATCTACAAAGCTCACCTCTGCTAGTACACCTTATACTCCACACCATCTACAAAGCTCACCTTTGCTAGTACACCTTATACTCCACACCATCTACAAAGCTCACCTTTGCTAGTACACCTTATACTCCACACCATCTACAAAGCTCACCTCTGCTAGTACACCTTATACTCCACACCATCTACAAGCTCACCTTTGCTAGTACACCTTATACTCCACACCATCTACAAAACTCACTTCTGCTAGTACACCTTATACTCCACACCATCTACAAAGCTCACCTCTGCTAGTACACCTTATACTCCACACCATCTACAAAGCTCACCTCTGCTAGTACACCTTATACTCCACACCATCTACAAAGCTCACCTCTGCTAGTACACCTTATACTCCACACCATCTACAAAGCTCACCTCTGCTAGTACACCTTATACTCCACACCATCTACAAAGCTCACCTCTGCTAGTACACCTTATACTCCACACCATCTACAAAGCTCACCTCTGCTAGTACACCTTATACTCCACACCATCTACAAAGCTCACCTCTGCTAGTACACCTTATACTCTACACCATCTACAAAGCTCACCTCTGCTAGTACACCTTATACTCCACACCATCTACAAAGCTCACCTCTGCTAGTACACCTTATACTCTACACCATCTACAAAGCTCACCTCTGCTAGTACACCTTATACTCCACACCATCTACAAAGCTCACCTTTGCTAGTACACCTTATACTCCACACCATCTACAAAGCTCACCTCTGCTAGTACACCTTATACTCTACACCATCTACAAAGCTCACCTCTGCTAGTACACCTTATACTCCACACCATCTACAAAGCTCACCTTTGCTAGTACACCTTATACTCCACACCATCTACAAAGCTCACCTCTGCTAGTACACCTTATACTCTACACCATCTACAAAGCTCACCTCTGCTAGTACACCTTATACTCCACACCATCTACAAAGCTCACCTTTGCTAGTACACCTTATACTCCACACCATCTACAAAGCTCACCTTTGCTAGTACACCTTATACTCCACACCATCTACAAAGCTCACCTTTGCTAGTACACCTTATACTCCACACCATCTACAAAGCTCACCTCTGCTAGTGCACCTTATACTCTACACCATCTACAAAGCTCACCTCTGCTAGTACACCTTATACTCCACACCATCTACAAAGCTCACCTTTGGTAGTACACCTTATACTCCACACCATCTACAAAGCTCACCTTTGCTAGTACACCTTATACTCCACACCATCTACAAAGCTCACCTTTGCTAGTACACCTTATACTCCACACCATCTACAAAGCTCACCTTTGCTAGTACACCTTATACTCCACACCATCTACAAAGCTCACCTCTGCTAGTACACCTTATACTCTACACCATCTACAAAGCTCACCTCTGCTAGTACACCTTATACTCCACACCATCTACAAAGCTCACCTTTGCTAGTACACCTTATACTCCACACCATCTACAAAGCTCACCTCTGCTAGTACACCTTATACTCTACACCATCTACAAAGCTCACCTCTGCTAGTACACCTTATACTCCACACCATCTACAAAGCTCACCTTTGCTAGTACACCTTATACTCTACACCATCTACAAACTCACCTTTGCTAGTACACCTTATACTCTACACCATCTACAAGCTCATCTCTCCTAGTACACTTTATCCACGTCATCTACAAGCTCCATTTCTCTCTTATTAATTTCTATCGTTTTTTTAGTCTAGTAAATCTTTGGGTGGGCACATCTGTTGGTTCTAAATTCCTTTTTTTTTTCTTAATTTTCCAGCACCTGCCGCCGCTGAACCATTTCATTTTCTGTATTTTTTTCCACTTTTAGTGAATTATTTGTTTTCATTTCCGTGTAATTATGTCGCAGAAATCGTCGAAAAATGTGATAATGTCTGTCCTTTGTGACGTTTTATTTAATTTTGTTTCACTGGAATAGTGTCTTGGATCTCTCTCTCTCTCTCTCTCTCTCTCTCTCTCTCTCTCTCTCTCTCTCTCTCTCTCTCTCTCTCTCTCTCTCTCTCTCTCTCTTTCTCTCTCTTTCTGTTTTTTGTAACCTGTTCGATCCTCTTTGTTAATCTATGTTCACTCCCAAGTTGCACATTGCAACATTTTATTTCCAGTAGGCCAAAATAACTTTCTCCTGGTGGGCTAAATTCATTCAGAATAAATTTTTATAGTATTCCAGTAAATAATCTGTCTAACATTGACGGTGTGTTGCCTGCCTTCTCTCACTCGAGTAGCTTCCTTAACGTGCTGCTCTGCGAGAATATGTGAAGCAGGATGTAATTCTTAAACCATTAAACTGTTTCTAATAATATACCTGGTTTTGTTTCCTCATATTCAGTAGTAAAACGTCTTCTTGTGTCTGAACAGACAGGGCTGACGATTTTACCAGTCCCATAGTTTGTTTTAATTTTTAGCTTTGAGAAATTTGGTTAACTGTTTCGTTGCCATTTCATCCTCTAGGCTGATATGGTGACTCATGTATAACAATGTTGAATCATGTATAACAATGTTGAATCATGTATAACAATGTTGTATCATGTATAACAATGTTGTATTATGTATAACAATGTTTAGTCATGTATAACAATGTTGTATCATGTATAACAATGTTGTATCATGTATAACAATGTTGTATTATGTATAGCAGTGTTGAATTATGTATGGCAATGTTGAATCATCTACAACAATGTTGAATCATCTATAACAATGTTGAATCGTCTATAACAATGGTGAATCATCTATAACAATGGTGAATCATCTATAACAATGTTGAATCATCTATAACAATGGTGAATCGTCTATAACAATGCTGAATCATCTATAACAATGTTGAATCATCTATAACAATGTTGAATCATCTATAACAATGGTGAATCATCTATAACAATGCTAAATCATCTATAACAATGGTGAATCATCTATAACAATGCTGAATCATCTATAACAATGTTGAATCATCTATAACAATGTTGAATCATCTATAACAATGGTGAATCATCTATAACAATGCTAAATCATCTATAACAATGCTGAATCATCTATAACAATGTTGAATCATCTATAACAATGGCGAATCATCTATAACAATGTTGAATCATCTATAACAATGGTGAATCATCTATAACAATGGTGAATCATATATAGGATTTTTTTTTTGTATTTTTGTGTTCACTTTTCACTAAGTTTTCTTAATGTATTGTAGAGTCCGTTATTTGTCTTGTCTAATTCTTCTCTCTGCTATGTGGTTAAGTAACTATAGTTAGGTACCGCCTTTGTCTCACGATAAGAAGACGGAGGATCGAGCTTCCATAAATCAGTGACTGTTTTATACTACGTTCCAGTTGGTAAATATTAAATTTTTCCATACCTTTGATGAATTCCGAGAGTTCTTCTACTTCCGGAGCCCGGCCATGAGCCAGGCTCGTCTGGTGCTTGCCTTGTCAACCAGGCTGTTGCTGTTGATGGTCCGGAGCCCCACATATCCATGACAGCCTGGTTGATCTAGCACCTGGTGAAGATACTTGTCCACTTTCCTTATGTTGTTGTCAGTGACCCACTGAAAGACGTGGTTTATATCAGCTGGGAGATTTGCTGTGTCCTCAGTGGATGTCGTTCTCATGTAAATTCTAGTACCGTCTGCAAAGAATATGTCTCCATCTAAAAAAAAAAGAGGTCTGGAGTTTTGAGACTCTCTGACCGCGGGTTCAATCCGGCCCGTGGTATGGTTTGTTTGCAATCGTGTCATTACGATTTCGTGAGTCATGTCTCCGTCTATGTCGGATACGAAAATGAGAAAGAAAATTTGGGCGAGAGCAGTACCATGAGGAACGGAGATTTCAATGTGACTGTCACTGATTTCACTTGTTCCCTCTCATACTGTGTTTGGAATCGATTTGTTAGAAAAATCCTGCTTCTGTAGAAGTTTTTTTTTCTTTTTTTTCTTTGTTTCTTTTATTATTAAGTTCGTTTACAGTTTCAGTGCATTTCTGTATTTTGATGGTATTAACTTTCGCAAAGTACTATATCAGAAAGGCTATGATGCCTTTGAGCGATCATCGGGCCATCAACAGCAACAGTCTGATTAAACAGTCGATTAACAAGAATGGTCTCACGCGTGGCTGTGAGAGTATAAAAGTCCTGGCAACTGGTGACAGATATATATGCCAGGCTCTTCTAATATTGTGTAATTAGTGTGTGCTTCCAGCCTGTCAGTCCCTCTTAATATTCACTCTCTCTCAATATTACCTTCTTACGTTAACTGATGTTGAAATTTATTGCTTCTGAGATTTGAGGCTAAACTTGGTAAGGATTTCGGACATATTCATTTTATGGGGTTCCCTTCATGCTGGTGAAGGGCTCTTGATCAAAGAAATTACAACTGCTTTCCCCTTCCTCGGATCGAGTTTGATTACCTCCCATTCGCCAGGCGCTGTATGACTTACGGTTTTAGCGCTTCCCCACGAATATAATAATTGCTGGTGGCGTGTGTGAGGTTGGGTGAGTGCAGGGCCTGTCATCTTGTGCCAGTCTTAATGTCTTTCCCAGGAGGCACTCAAGGGCGGCACTGTGTGTGTGTCTTCACGGGTAAATATACTTGTTGATATCATGCACTGGTTTCTTCCTCCCTCTGCCGAGTCACCTACTGCTGATATCACACTTACAACCTTCGTACCGGACCGCTGGGGCCATTATTCCTAGACCATATATACATATGTATCCATGACATATATATATATATATATATATATATATATATATATATATATATATATATATATATATATATATAAATAAATATATATATATATATATAAATATAAATATATATATATATATATATATATATATATATATATATATATATATATATATATATATATATATATATATATATATATACATGTATATATATATCTCTTCTTCTTTCAACGTACCAGCCGAATCCCACCGAGGTGGGGTGACATAAAAGGAAAAATGAAAGTTTCTCCTTTCAAATTTAGTAATATATACAGGAGAAGGGGTTACTAGCCCCTTGCTCCCGGCATTTCAGTCGCCTCTTACGACACGCATGGCTTACGGAGGAAGAATTCTGTTCCACTTCCCCATGGAGATAAGAGGAAATAAACAAGAACAAGAACTAGAAAGAAAATAGAAGAAAACCCAGAGGGGTGTGTATATATATGCTTGTACATGTATGTGTAGTGTGACCTAAGTGTAAGTAGAAGTAGCAAGACATACCTGAAATCTTGCATGTTTATGAGACAGACAAAAGACACCAGCAATCCTACCATCATGTAAAACAATTACAGTCTTTCGTTTTACATGATGGTAGGATATATATATTTATATATATATATATATTTATATATATATTTATATATAATATATATATATTTATATATATATTTTTTTTTTTTTTTTTTCAACAAGTCGGCCGTCTCCCACCGAGGCAGGGTGACCCAAAAAAGAAAGAAAATCCCCAAAAAGAAAATACTTTCAT
>NC_091365.1:7064775-7174775 GCF_038502225.1 Cherax quadricarinatus
ATAAACTACATCCAACGTCCCTTTACATGTTCTCGTAAGTTTTATCAGCACGATATCACGACTCCGTAGTTTTTTTTATTACACTGGTTGCGACCAGCTGTGTGTAGGTCATCCTGGCACGCTTGGACAGCGCCGTTTTATAATTGTAATTATTTATGATGTATGTGTGACTAAGCCAGGCGTTTATATACACTATATAGTATTATGCAAAAATCGCGAACAAGGGATATAAGATGTAAAACAACCACGGGAGGAGTTGAATGATAGCTCTAGGCCTTTCGTGTTGCGATCAGTGCATCATCAGGAGATTGCAATGTTGCAGAAAAGAGGAGCAAGAAAGCTTCCTTGCTTGAGCAAAGACGCTTCCTGTGATCGTGTTTGCTTGGACCTCCTCTTTTCTGCGACATTGCAAGCTTCTGATGTGCTGATTGCAGCACATCAGAAGGTTGTTTTGCACTATATAGCATATACATTGAAGCTTGGAAGTGCTTATCACACGCCCCATAATGCATGCACCAACACCTGCCACCACATCTATTCCAACGCCAACAACAATACCTGCCACAACACCCTCCACAATACCTTCATGAAAGATGATAAAACACTTGCTACCACATTTCATCGACGCATGTTAAAACACTTACAACAGCATTTACACCAACACCTACTGCAGCACCTATAATTACACCTGCACCAACACCTGCCACAAGACGTGCTACACCAACACCAGTGAGCTGGTGCAGCCTTGTTTATGACTGCAGGTAATGTTTCATCATATCTGTGGTACTCAGTGTGTTACTGTTCTTGCTTTATGATAACTTACGGAGAAATTCAAGAGTCTATTTGTGTTTACGGGGGTCGATTCTTGGTTCCTTTAATTTTGTTGACTGGCATTACGGGTGTCTGCCCTCTTCACCCATATCATACCTATTCTTAGAACTGTGTTTGGAACTTGTTTCCACTTCCCGGTTATTCAGATTTTTTTTGTTTCGTAATTATTTTACTTTTATTTTGTTTTCTGTTTGTTCCTCTCTCTCACTGTAGCCTGTGGTAGATTATCTATTTATAAAGAATGAAAAGACACAATACCGTGACTGGAACAGTACACAAATAACTCGCACATAGGAGACTGAAACTTACGATAATGTGACGGTCCGACTTGGACCATTAACTAGTCACACACTGTGTGTATAGATTCGAGTATAGATTATTCGTTCATTCGTGAGTAATCATTATAGCCTCAGGAATCCTGTAGCGCCTTTAGCAGTGGAAGATAATTAGGCGTGATTTAAGTTAGGGAAGGGTAGCTTTAATTCCTTTGATCAGAACCCCTTCACTAGCTTGAAGGTCGCCCTCTCCCAACAAGGGCTGGGCAGGAGGTCATAACGATATATGATAGCGTGTGTTGCTGGGGAAAAGACATTGAGTTGGGTAAGAGTAGCGAGATGATTGTTGGTGATGTTGTTTACTGTGTGGCTCTGACACTTGGCAAGAAACCTGAGAGCCATTACTGTCTGGTACAAGGAGCATTGCACCTGCACTGGGTAATCACAACACTTTATCCTTCATGTTGTGCCTTGCACACGCTCACTCCTACTCTTGTATTACTCTTATTGCTGTTGCAGCGTCGGCTGAGTAGGACTGTCTTCTCGTTTTCTAGCATTCAAGTACTACCTACGAATATAAGAGAAAATATTCCCTGAGCTGAATATCACCTGCATTAGCTTCAGGTGGGAAGGTTTTTACCTCTTGAGTTAATCTTAATTGTAATTACTCAGTGACCAAAGTTAGGGCTTTAACTTTATAGAAGTAGTGTATAATACTCTCTTAGCCGTACCCAGCTGCTTGTGTTTGCAGGGGTTGAGACATACCTCCTGGCCACAATGTCATTGAGTACGGGATGGGACCACTGCATGGAGTGATACCAAAATGGTACCAAGTCACACTGGACACACTAAACGTATCAACATGCAGACTTAATAGATGAATGGCAGAGTACGCACATGTATGGAAAATAGAAACATACTTCGAACATAACCAGTCTTTATTAAGACACATTTTGTTCAGCGAGTTTTATCAGACCATGAAAGTGATGAAGTTCTCGTTGTATTGCCAATGCTGACTTACTTATGTAATAGAAGCAGTGTTACATTAATGAAATCTACCTGCTTAGTAATTTCTGTAACAGGTACCGTGTTACATTAATGGAGTTTACCAGCTTAGTAATTGGACATGTGCTGAGAATGGCTCTCCGTTAAATGAGTAAAGTTAGGTAATGTCTGGCTCGCTATTAGCTGTCAGACATCCTTTTGCTGAATGACCCACGGGTTTATAGCTTCACATAAATATAACAAGAAATGCAAGAACGGCTGCAGAAAAAAAGACTAAAAAGTTATAATCTTAATAAACCTAATCTTAAAACACTTAGTGAATTCACTGATGTATTTATGATGGGCCTCAACTTTAACATAACTAACATTATCATTAACAGCTATCGTTAACCTAGCGTCAAGACTGCCACCTCCAAAACACTCAAACACAACAAGCGAGGCCAAACATAAAGGTTTATTGTCTTCCAGTTTTGCCATTAACCCACCTTGATGCTGTTGAAGGGATCTTTAATTCTTTAATTAGAATTTCCGTTCCTTTATTGCTTCACTGTAGTTTTAGGAAGCAACAGAGACGTCAGCAAACATTGTGTACCAGACTTTTACTTCGTATTACGTTATTATTATAATTACTATTATTATTACTATTATTCTCCATGCCTTGGGAATGGGAGAGAATTAGGTTTGATCCCTGGAAGGGGAGAGTGGCTCCAGTTGATTGACTCAAGAGCCCTTCACCAACATCAAGACTTCCTCTTGAAGGGAATGGCTGTCACAGGTGTTGAATCAACATATCCAGGGAGAGGAAGGGGAAAGGAGATACTAGAGAACAGAGGAGAGAGAAGGATGGGAAAATTGGAAGGGAGGAGAGAGAGAGACAGCGAAAGTGTGTGAGAGAAAGAGGGTGGGACGTATTGTATATAATGTAATAACAAAAGAAAAACTGTGAGGTAAACTGCGCTGAGAATGTGCGTTTCGATCGTAAATAAACGTATTCGTTAAAAACATTTTTAGGCAGAGAGCATAAAATAAGTATAAAGTGTTGTGTTTGAAGATCACAACTACGAGGTCACAGCGGTGTTCCAGTCACAACTACGAGGTCACAGCGGTGTTCCAGTCACAACTACGAGGTCACAGCGGTGTTCCAGTCAAAACTACGAGGTCACAGCGGTGTTCCAGTCACAACTACGAGGTCACAGCGGTATTCCAGTCACAACTACGAAGTCACAGCGGTGTTCCAGTCACAACTACGAGGTCACAGCGGTGTTCCAGTCACAACTACGAGGTCACAACGGTGTTCCAGTCACAACGGTGTTCCAGTCACAACTACGAGGTCACAACGGTGTTCCAGTCACAATTACGAGGTCACAACGGTGTTCCAGTCACAACTACGAGGTCACAACGGTGTTCCAGTCACAACTACGAGGTCACAACGATGTTCCAGTCACAACTACGAGGTCACAACGGTGTTCCAGTCACAACTACGAGGTCACAACGGTGTTCCAGTCACAACTACGAGGTCACAACGGTGTTCCAGTCACAGCTACGAGGTCACAACGGTGTTCCAGTCACAACTACGAGGTCACAACGGTGTTCCAGTCACAACGGTGTTCCAGTCACAACTACGAGATCACAACATTGATCATAAGAATGTTAGTCACAACTAAGGATCACAGCAATGTTAAAATCACAACTAGGGGGAAATTAAAGTTTAGATAACAAGAACCTTCAAGACAACAGATGTCAGGACTGATAATCTTTAAGGCACTTGTTCTCCCAGAACTACATTGTCCTGTACACTAACAATCCCATCTTGTGTAAACATAATTGCTGATGGGAAGAGTGTACAGAGAGCTTTCATTGCCTACATCTACTCAGTCAACCATTTTTGTTTATAGGTTTTCAAACTATTTCCTACAAAAGTATGTGAGAAAGTTTTATCGTATTTGAACCATTAAAATACCATAATACGTAGGGAGAAAAAGATGGGTTTAAAGAGTGGTGAGAGAGTACAAATGGAGGGCAAATGAAATAATACAGAATATATATTTGTCAACAAATTTTGGTGAGAATAAGAAATAATTTTTGAGAGATTACAAACGGTTAAGAAAGAAAGAGGGAAGATGTTAATTGGGGGGGGGGGGTTGCTGGAAAGATTGAGAGAATATTTTGATAAGTTACATATAGTTGGTGCTGCGGCTGTTTCTTCCATTGGAATAGGTATTAATAAGCTCTGGTAGGAGAAAGGAGATCCAGAGGTGCTTGTAGGTGAGACAGACGAGAGATGCTAAAATAGTGGGGGATGGGGGAGGAAGCTTTGTAGTGAAATATAAAGAGGCAAGTCCGTAGAATTAAACAACTTACAGTAGCCTATTGGGCCCTCAATAGTCATAGACTTTCTGTATTATTCTTAATGTTTATTTTTATTGTTAATATTATGAGGAAGTGCTAAGCTTAAGTTTGAATGATACAGTTCCTGGAATAGGAAGTCATGTTTTCCAAAGAAAGGCAATAAGTAGCTGGGTCAAGAGACCTTCACCAGCATAAAGAATTATTGAACCGAGAGAGGCTGATAAGCTGCCATGCTAGTTAGGAAGACTTTATTAGTTTGTGGTTCCTGGCTCTCTCATACCCGTCTTTCCAAGTCATTATATATACATTTGTATTAAGACCTGGATCCAGGCACTCTCTTATCTATCTTTCCAAGTCAGTGTCCTATGTATGTTTGTATTAAGTTTTGCCCGTGGCGTTTTCTTATCAAGCCGGTATGTTTTGCTGCCTCGTCTCAGATGCTGTCTCTGGGAGTAGTTGATATTTCTTAATTGAAATTAATGTTTTTGGGGGGGACGTAAGGTATGTCGCTTAGAGGGACCATCTCCACTCAGCCACAGTCTGTATTACACTGCTTGAAGTGTTTTAGCTACCTCTCTGGGAGACGACCGCTGTTCAAACTATTATTATTGTTACTTATAATTATTATTAATGTTACTATTGTTAGTATTATTATTATTACTATTATTACAAGTATTATTATTATTATTAGTATTATTATGAGGAAACAAATCCCGTAGAGGCCATGCAGCGCCTCGGGAATATGAGGTAATCGCGTTTGAGCCAAGAAAGGGAAGGGCACCAAGAACACGTATAACATTCATACAGGTGAATGGGTCATGAATAAAGGAGGAAGGAAGGGTGGTCAGTCATTATCCAGGCTCAATTTACAATTGTCATTTTCATATTTTTATTTCCAAATGTTTTGGCATAAATCACTCTACCCACAAAGTTCCCATTGTGGTCTTATATTTGGAAAAATAATTATTGGAAGTTTTTAAGAGACTATTCCAACTGGGAATCTTAAAGAAAAATCTTAGCTATTTTAAGGTTACATATACTGTATTTTCGCAGGAATTAAACTAAGATATATTTTTGAGTATATTTTTTTTGTTCGTGGTAGTAACGCCTGATTGGTGATTGGGTGGAGGGTGAAAATATAAGTATTTCCCTGTTTGTGCCCAAGAAGACCTTGGTGAAATCAGTGTTGGTATCGCTTGAGTGAGACAGGTGTTGGTGGAGGTGGTGAGGGAGGGAGTAGCTTCCCCTCCCTTTCTCACAACCTCCTCTACCACCCAACAAAGTCTGAAGGCCTCGCTAAGATTCCAAACTTCTTCACAACAAAAGTTCTAGTACATTTCATAGAAGGTAATCAAGCGTTTTTCTTCTAGACCATTACCATCATTCATGGTTATGTTCATAGAGGTGTGTAGAGAACCACCGGCCACACCTGCCTCTTACAGCTAACACACAACTTGGAAGTGGAAACGAGACATCGTTTCGGGCCATCGTGCACCATTATCAAGTTAGAATAACAGCCTAGGACAGAGTGAAGCGTCTTAATTTTCAATTACAGTTTGTGGGTTAGCTGTGAATTTTTCCAGCTGCGGCATTTTTGTTTATTCATCAATTACATTAGTTGGATATCAAACTTATCCGTGGTCTTTATAGAATTCTGTTATTGTTTTAAAGACGTATCTCAAGAACTTTCGTGTATATTTTACTCTTGTTGCAAGTGTGTGTGTGTGTGTGTGTGTGTGTGTGTGTGTGTGTGTGTGTGTGTGTGTGTGTGTGTGTGTGTGTGTGTGTGTGTGTGTATAGATAGTAAGCTGATGTCTACCTTATTATCTTTCTTATTACAGAAACGTGCTAAGGGCCAGGCGTTGCTAGACTTGGTCTTTAATCATCTGGAGCTCATCGAGAGAGACTTCTTTGGTCTACAGTACATTGAACCCGCCACCAGCAACGAGAACCCCAGAGTGAGTGTATTAGTGCTTTTGTGACCCTTTGTGTGGCTGCTGGCTATATTGGCTCTCCCTCTATATTCTTGTCTTCTCATTCAACCCGTCTCTATCGCTCATTTCACTCTTAATGTATATTGATGTAGTTACATTTGCATCATATAAAGACATTGTATTCCCACTAGAGCAGAGATAACGCAGAGGGGGATTACTGTGCCTTGTGGGAATTATTCAGCTCCCGAAAATTGTTAAATCAATCATACTATGATAGCTGTGTTAGGTAGCAACTTGTAAGTCTTGTCCTGGACCGGTCAGCGATGGCAGTGACCTCCGAAACTATCAGTAATAAGGTAGTCCTAAAAATCCTACTACTACATCCTTCTTTGTCATGGTTGTCTAGATAATAGAAGAAGTTTGTTTTATAAGGGTTCTCTTTGAATTCGGAAAGCAAATGTGTCGCCAGCTTGTTAGGCAGTGTTTAGAAAAGGGAGTTAGTCGCTTGTCTCTTTCGCTATTAACTAACGGGATCAGCAGTCTTAAGACACTTAATTTTTCGTCAATCAGCGGCCCAGTCTTAGTCTGGGACTGGGCCGCTGGGACAATGATCACCGGACAATTTACAGATATTGTAGGGAAACGCACCTGGTACAGAGAAAATGTTTGTTATAGTTACAACTTGGTAAATCTCTAGTCAGTCAAGCACGACGTGGTGAAGCTCTACCCAGAGTTAACCACGACCCGGTAAATCTCTATCCATAGTCAACCATGACTTTAAGCTCTGGCTATAGCTTAACATGGCTTCGTAAAGCTCAAACCGGAGTCAAATATGACTTGATAGTTATACCCAGAGCCAAATATTGTTATTAATAAATGCTCGCTGTGTACCAAGGTATTTCTCGTACCATACTTATTGTACAATCCCTGCGTCCCCTTCCCCCCCCCCCTTCAGGCAAACAAATAGTTGAACAGTACCATATATAGGCATTGATGTTAAGCTACCAATTTTCTACCTGGAGGGTGTTCCGGGGTCAACACCCCTGCGGCCCAGTCTTTGACTAGGCCGCCCAGTGGATCAGGGCCTGATCAACCAGTCTGTTGCTACTGGCCGCACGTAATCCAACGTAGGAACTACAGCCCAGCTGGTTGGGTGTATTGGCAAGCCGCAACCCACTGTCATTCTGGTACTAGGTTTGAGGTAATCATTAATGTTGTGTTAGTAAAAGAGTGGCTTCAACTCTTGCAGATCTAACTGAGATGGGCTCCAGTAGCCAGCAAACTCACACGAACTTTGTTTTGAGAAACACCATTGAGGTGACCAACAGCCTGTATAGCCACAAACCGGGAAGCGACTGGCTCTCCTCTCTCCCACGCCCTCCCTGGCTCTCCCACGCCCTCATCCTTCTATTACTGTGTGTCTCCGTGAGAGTGATGCGTCCTCAGCATCACAGGATAAGGGGAGCGGGCCTAATCCTATTGTTGGTATGTAGCAGCCTGCTGCACCCATGCCTCGCCTTCCTTCCTTGTAACTTGCTTCGCCCATCCACAACACCCTTTCAAGCAGTCCGAGGCATCTCTCCACTGAGATGCTGTCCCGGACGGTCGTCTGTACACTAGAAAGTTATATGGAAATGACACTTATGTACAGTTCAAAACATTTCTTATAGGAAACACACACACACACACACACTTATATATATATATATATATATATATATATATATATATATATATATATATATATATATATATATATATATATATATATATATAGTGGTAGGAGTCAGGCGGTAAGCTGCGAGAAGGTAGCTTATCACCTAATAAAGCGATTATTCACTTTACAGCAGTAACCCGGAACCTAACCTGCTGTACAAGAGGGGCACGCCTATACCGTGTCTCATCTTTTCTTCGTACATTTGTGTAGTACTTTATTTATATCTTGCTTCCTGTTTTCTGCCGCTTTTTCTTTCATTTATGGCGGGTGGTCCTACTTCATCCCACAGCCCTGGCAAGTAAGCACGCAAGCTATATTTGGGTTACGACAAGGGTATGTGCACCGAGAGCTGTGCATATGTGTATAAACACTAAGAGTTGACTTTAATCCCTTTTAAGGACCTTTAAGTATTCTTGGCTGGTGGGGTCCATTGTGCAGTTGACGTGTAGTGCAGCCTCATCGTAATGATCCTCTCCCAGTTAATATGATTTAAAACTAACAAACGAACCAGTCAACTTAATTCAAGTTACATTTGTAATTGTTTTTACAGACTTCTGGTTTAAATTTATACAGTAGTTGCATTAGGGAAAATATTATAACCATGAAAGGTAATAAATTGTGAAGATTTAACGTCACATTACCCGTTAAATGAAAAAAAAATTATTTTATTTCCACTGGCCTCAATTTCAACCTGACCTAGCCACCCAAATTTATGCATTTTAACAGTTAAATACATGCATTTATACAGAGCTCACCCTCTCTCACTCAATGTTAATACAGCGTAATTGAAATGGTTACAATGAGTCCCTGGGCGTAATTCATTGTGGTTAGGGTGAGGGAGCAGCAAGGTAGTGGCTGGCCGGTCACAGCAACAATATACAAAGGTAAGAACCATGCTGTATTAACTGGCTCTGGCTTTGACTATGACTGGTTCTGACTGAGACTCTGGTTCTAACTGACTCTGATTCTTGTTCTAACTCTGATTTTTCGTCTGAGGTTAGGGTTTAGCAGCAGTTGCATCTTGCCACGAACCCCCAGTTCAGTCGTGTCGGCGGCACAACTGAACTGATCATCATATAACAGAGACTTCTGTCAGGTGATTTTCCCTGACGAATACAATAACAAATTTATAGAGGCATTAAATTAGCACACGAGGAGCGGTTGAAGTAGACACGTGTGCAACACTTGGGTATCATTTTTTTTATGGAGATTTTTCGCCAACCAGTTGCTTTATTAATCCAATATAGAGAATAATATTGGTAACGGGTTGGGGGTGGGGGGACTTTAAGTTTCTTGATGAATCTGTTACGGACTGTGGAAGGCGTGAAGTAGTTGTTTCAGGTGATCAGTCCCTCATCCTTAGTGAATCAAAGCGTACCACCACCTACTATTTCTTCACATCTTCCACCGTCTTTAATAGATTCATCAAGGTTGAGGGACTGATCACCAGGAAACACTTCTCCTGTTTCCTGACAAACCTTTTCTAATCTAATCTTATTCATGATAGTATGTAAAGCATTAATATATAATACACACAAGGAATCACACAACACAACACTTTCTTAACACTCCTAAGCTTTAAAAGTGTACGAAGTATTGGACTGGCGGACGCACACGTGTTTCTCTCTCATACTTATTAATTAAAAGATTCAGCTGTTGTCGGGTAAATGTTTAAAGAAATAATAACTGGCTATTATATATTTTGTCATAAAATAGTGTATACGCTCAGTAAATTATAACACTGCAGACTGGAGATATTATCCCCAGGGGCACAAATTGCATGGGTATAAAAAAAGTATACGGGAGGTCAGCACGCGACGGCTGGGTGGCGGTGTCTCCAGGCAACGAGCGTGCGATTTCCAACCATTGTTTCCACCGCTGCCAGACCTTACCCTCCTTTGTAAGCAATTTGGGCATTGGTTAATATGTAAATATAGGTAATAATTTAACTTCAGGTTAGGTTAAATTAACCTATCCTAGACTAAATAACTTTTATATTGACATCGACTTAGATCGTCCCAAAATTTACGCACTATAACGCGTTAGAGAATATACTTGCTATTTGTAGGAGAGGTTGCTGTGAGAGAGGCTAATATCGTGCAGCATCTAGCATAATAGTTATGTTTATGTCGAGTATATTTGTTCTTTACGAGAAGTTTACGTCACCCCGAGTGTGAACGTGTCCCCTAACTTTGTGCTTCCCAGTTGTGCTCACCAAGTGGCACCAGCTATGTAACACCAGCGGCACATAACATAATGTTACCAATTTGCTATTACTTTAGTTTGTTGAAGTGGGCCTTAGTGTGAAACTGAAATTTACAGTACTCATCTTAGTTTGGGCTTTATTGTATCTGTAAGTTCTTTTGTGCCATAATTTACAAAATAATGCAGAAGTTATTGCGCGAGTTAGAGGAAGAATATGCAGTAGTAACCTCCTTGTTTTGGAAGTACAGTACTTGTTAACATTTATATTGCAAAAGTTTATCTTGAGCAGAACTCGGTGTAGTGCTGTTTACATGAATATAAGTTGAGGATAAAAAAAAAAAGATGCGTAGACATCTTTATTGGAAATGACTCAAGAAATCGTAATGGCACGATTGCAAACAAACCATACCCCCGGCCGGGATTGAACCCGCGGTCATAGAGTCTCAAAACTCCAGCCCGTCGCGTTAGCCACTAGACCAGCTAGCCACATTATTGTGGCTAGCTGGTCTAGTGGCTAACGCGACGGGCTGGAGTTTTGAAACTCTATGACCGCGGGTTCAATCCCGGCCGGGGGTATGGTTTATTGGAAATGTTTTTGTTGTGGGACTTTGATTACTCCATTTGGAGTCCTGACTGGATTCATTTTGTGTTTCTCTTTCTTGTCGGTATATCTTCGTACCCAGAACAAGCTGATTTATAATTATATGGAAGAAAAAGTTTAGAAAGAGCTTGTAGAAGAGTAAATTTAAGTTGGTGCACCTCTCGGTGTGCTCTTACACCTGCCACCTGTCTCCAGTCTCCCAACACTGCCAAGTTGCGTAATTGAAGACAGTATTATGAATCATGATATAATCATAATCTTTATTTCAACATGATAGTGTTTGTCTAGAGATGGGTGACATTTAGTTGTGCATGCAGAAAGCCCATTGTTATGCAGAGTATTTCGGGCATATATCTTTCAAGTTAGATAAATACACGGGTAAAAATGATTGGGTCTGTCTGTTGTCTACCTGCAGATAGTTTGGTGTATGAAGGATCTTCTCAGCGTCGGTCTGTAGACTGTTTAGTTGATGCTTAAGGCAGCTTTTAAGTTAGAGAAATTCGTAGGTGGGAATGTTTGTGTGCAAGTAGGGCTTTTATAGCACAGGACAATAGGCTTACTGCAGTGCCACTCAATTCTTACTTTCTTTTCCTTCCTCTACTATGTTCAGTTATGGCAAATAGGCCTACTGCGGTGCTGTTACTTTTTTACGTTCTGAGCTTCTTCCATGTGCAATTAAAACACCATAAATTGATAGAAAAAAATAGATAATAAATTAATATAAAAGTAGTGCTGAAGGGTTATTACAATGTTTTTTTTCCACAGTAATGGAACTGTAATGGGAGGTAATAAATATTAGTCCAAGAATTTTTAAACTATGCCTGATTAAATAGTTAATGTCGTAGAGAGATGCTATGTTCCTCTCGTAGTAATCCATTCACCCACTTTAATACAGTAAAACAGTAGCAACGGCTGCCGCAGCTGTAGTTCCGGCCCATTATTCTCATTATATCTCGGGAGAGTTGAGCCTCAAAGCTAATTCGTGATGGGTCCCACACACCACATTCATTCCTATGAAGCTGGAAGTGGGCGGGGAGTAGATGGGGGTTGTGTGGGTAATTGGTGTGATGGGTAATGGGGTTGTTTGGGTAGTTGGGGTGTTACGATGGTATAGGCTGTTGGGGTTGTGCTGGTTGATGGGTAGTGTAGGTTGTTGGGGTGGTGCTGGTTGATGGGTAGTGTAGGTTGTTGGGGTGGTGCTGGTTGATGGGTAGTGTAGGTTGTTGGGGTGGTGCTGATTGATGGGTAGTGTAGGTTGTTGGGGGTGGTGGTGGTTGTTGGGTTGTGTTGGTTGTTGGGGTGGTGCTTGTTGATGGGTAGTGTAGGTTGTTGGGGTGGTGCTGGTTGATGGGTAGTGTAGGTTGTTGGGGTGGTGCTTGTTGATGGGTAGTGTAGGTTGTTGGGGTGGTGCTGGTTGATGGGTAGTGTAGGTTGTTGGGGTGGTGCTGGTTGATGGTTAGTGTAGGTTGTTGGGGTGGTACTGGTTGATGGGTAGTGTAGGTTGTTGGGGTGGTGCTGGTTGATGGGTAGTGTAGGTTGTTGGGGTGGTGCTGGTTGATGGGTAGTGTAGGTTGTTGGGGTGGTGCTGGTTGATGGGTAGTGTAGGTTGTTGGGGTGGTGCTGGTTGAGGGGTAGTGTAGGTTATTGGGGTGGTGCTGATTGATGGGTAGTGTAGGTTGTTGGGGTGGTGCTGGTTGATGGGTAGTGTAGGTTGTTGGGGTGGTGCTGGTTGATGGGTAGTGTAGGTTGTTGGGGTGGTGCTGGTTGATGGGTAGTGTAGGTTATTGGGGTGGTGCTGATTGATGGGTAGTGTAGGTTGTTAGGGTGGTGCTGGGTGATGGGTAGTGTAGGTTGTTGGGGTGGTGCTGGTTGATGGGTAGTGTAGGTTGTTGGGATGGTACTGATTGATGGGTAGTGTAGGTTGTTGGGGTGGTGCTGGTTGATGGGTGGCTTAGGTTGTTGGGGTGGTGTTGGTTGATGGATGGTGTTGGTTGATGGGTGGTGCAGGTTGTTGGGGTGGTGTTTGTTGATGGGTGGCGTAGGTTGTTGGGGTGGTGTTGGTTGATGGTTGATGTTGGTTGATGGGTGGCGTAGGTTGTCGGGGTGGTATTGGTTGATGGGTGGCGTAGGTTTTTGGGGTGGCGTTGGTTGCTAAGTAGTGTAGGGTGGCCTGGCGGTCACTCAACTGGGTTGGGGAGGCGGCTGAAGGTGACTCGAACTGTGGCCAATTATGGGGAAGAGCTAAACCCGTAAGGATTATACAGCGCCTGTGGGGGGGGGGTAAGACATTCAGGCTTAATTCAGGGATGTGGAGCACATCCAGTTCCCTAGATCAGGGGTCTCCAAACTGCGGCCCGCAGCAACTTCAAATATTTATAAATAGTATAATTAATAAACCCACATTTTCAGTCACTTATTCATTTAAATTTTCATTCATTTATATTTATAACTGATTTATTTCTTTGGCCCGCAAAGAATGTGTTAAATATAGGATGGTGTCGTGGGGGTTCGTGAGGAGATATAGGAGTAATTAATACACACGTTGGAAGTCTTGGAGGCGTATGATTAAGTGTAGAGTAGCCCAGGAACCTGCCTGTCTTGTCTATGCGTACCGAGTGAACCGAGAGCTGGGCCTCTGACCTACTGCTCATATGTGATGGGTCTCGTGACGTCACGGCTAGCAAGGCAGCATATCTATAAAGTAGCTGGGATTATCTCGAGTATCCTACACAGTACACAGTAACACTACTGACAGTGGCACCCGTAGTGAAAAGTTTGGAGACCCCTGTCCTAGATCAAAAACCCCTCACCAGCATCAAGGAACCTCCCTTGAGGGGTAATTGTGGCCAAGATAGATAAAACTATTGCAGGTAAGTCCATTGTTTTCCACACTGTTGGCGCTGAGCTGCTACACGTAACACTCCCACCAATATAATTGTCCAGTTTTTACTGTTTTACTTGCAACTAATATAATACAAAGATTGGGTTACACAATTTTATATTAGCTACTAATAGTGCATTAGTTACCAATAGTATATTAGTTACGGAGTGTTAGTTGAAAAGTATGTGAAAACCGCCAAGCTGGAATAAAATGAGACATTTTAAAGCAGTATATAAAGTGAAATATTGGTTTGTATATAAGTTGACTAGAAATGTTTGTTTTATTTTATATTTTATTTCCTAACCTTATTTCTATACTTCATGAATTTATATTTATCATTTCCGCATAACTACCGATTGTCTCAAAAGGCACTCTAGCATACTTTCTCTTAAACATATAAGTATAATCTACATTTTTCCCTCGTATATTGAGTTGAATAACGTTGAGATCTCCGAGACCTGTAAGACAGTATGGGCCGGATCCCCGGCAGTACACGAAGTTAGGACCAGCAGGAGCAGAGCTGCGCTGCCGGGCGTAGGAAGCAGTCTTTGTGTTTTTTATTTAGCAAAATTGGATACATTAGTTATGTGCTGCTTCCCTATTCAGTATGATAGTTTAAATTAAGAACAAAAGCCAGTTATGTTACTTATTTCATCACACACACAGGATGGATTTTGCTTTGTGCTCAAACCTGTCAGTCAGAGTTGAGGATATCGTCAAGTATTCCATTAAAGGTTCAACAGCTTCTGGAGCTTTCAGGGTTTGGTTCCTTAAGAGCTACAGTTCCTGTTACTTTAAAATTACCATCTCTCATCTTAGGTAAGTGGACACAGCTGTAACTAATGTGGCATTTTATTGTGGCAACGTTTCGCTCTCCAGGAGCTTTGTCAAGCTGTTACGAAATGGCTTGACAAAATTCCTGGTGAACGAAACTTTGCCACAATAAAATGTCATATAACTCCCATCTGTGTCCATTTATCTAACATTTTGTTAGTAATTTTACCGTCTTTATTATTACAGAGCAGTGCAATAAAAATGTGTTTACCGGTACTAGAGAAAGAAAAAGAAAGGGGGAGGGGGAGAGAAATTTGCACTACATTATAGAATACATACATAGAGAATACATACATAGAATACATGCATGTTATAAAATAGATGTTGTAGAATACACAGAGACAATGCAGATTCATTGCTGCAGTAGCCTCTCGACATTTTAAAACTACCGCGCTAAGCTGTAATACAATACATTAATTTATCAGTGGCTAGGTCGTTAGGTTAGTTTGGTAAAGAATGAAAAAAAAACTGCACACAATGTTAATTCACATATTTGCATATAAAGGACAGCATTATTTGTGACCGCTGACTCCACAGAGGCATTTAATGTCAGCACAAATTGTGGTTTGAAGCTAAGGTGACTTATTTATTAATCTTTTGTACCAAATTAGGTTAGGTCAAGATCAGCTGTAAGTATAATACTGGAACGAGTATACTACAAGCACGCTATCATTCAGGCCAGATTTATTAAGTCTTTTAAGTTGACGGTTTAAATTGCCACATGTAGTGGCAACAATTGCTAATGATTTAACGCATCAACATTGTTACAGGTTTAACAATGTTGTGAATATGGAGTATTGGTGCACTTCCACTGTCTTTACTTCTTATAGTTGTAGTTGTTCAGGGGCGAGCAGCTGATGGTTCAGATATGGCAACTAGGGAGGATGGGAAGGAGGGAATGAACAGGAATTTAATTTAGGTGCGAGCCGGTTGCGTGGTGGTGGACAGTCCTCATGCTACTCCCACCAGTATTGGAAGGTGTGTATTTGTACTCTTGTTGTATGTAATGGTAGTAGTTCGCTCGGGAAAGTAGTAAATTCGAAATCGGTGGAACAAATAAGCCATACTTTTTTTTTGTTATCCTGGATTAATAACCTGAATCATGGGGGGTTGAATCAAAGTTGCTGCCTAAATCTACATTTACTGGATGAGGGATTTGCTATAAATACTACTCAAGCTGTGATTGGAGTTTTTTACCTCCACATCCAAGTGTAGGTCGCTCTACTTCACTAACGTTAATAATAAATATGGCTTTCTGACGTTAGTGTCTTCAATATCTACTTGCAGCCTTTTTACCCTTGGTCTCATTCCCAAGTCTACTGTTAGCCCCGTTGATTCGTCCCAGGACTTTGTATGTCGTAATCATATCCGCTTCCATTACTTTCTCCTACATTGTGGTCATACATATGTCGTGCCGAATAGGTAAAACCTGCGATTTTGGCTTAAATAACAACGCTCTTCTTGCCGAATAAGCCAAGCGAAAATTTGTGTATGCAATAATTTCGCAAAAATAATTATGAACCTAACGAAAAAATATATTTAATTGTTTGTTTATTAAATTATTGTAAACGTGTCTAAAATATATTTAGTTTGATTAGACTTAATTAAATTGCGCTTGTTATAATAATGTTAGGTAAGTTTTCTAAGGTTCTTTTGGTGCAGAATTGTTAATTTTTACATTAACATAAATGAAAATATATATCTTTAAACGTATAAGAGAAAATTTTAGAAAGGACTTAATTTTAAATGAGTTCTTGCTAATTGACCAATTTCACCTATTCTGTGTGTGTGTGTGTGTGTATATATATATATATATATATATATATATATATATATATATATATATATATATATATATATATATATATATATATATATATATATACATATATATATATATATACACACATGTATGTGTTTCTAAACAGTGAAAGTTGAGCTAAATTTGATACAAATATATATATATATGGGTGAGGATGGTGGTAGTGAGAGCAGGCTCCCCGGAGCCTGGCGTCCGGACACACCCAGGAAACCTGATCCAATTAATCCCTGGAGAGTTTTTCCATCAGCAGAAGCTGAGACGCACTGCTCAAGCTTGTGTTGTTGTCTGGGGGTAGTGGTGGGGGGGGATAAATTGGAGACGCAGTGTGCAGGTGTAGTGTAGGTAGCTGGGGAAACACCTAGCAGGTGTAGTGTAGGTAGCTGGGGAAACACCTAGCAGGTGTAGTGTAGGTAGCTGGGGGAAACACCTAGCAGGGGTAGTGTATTTAGCTGGGGAAACACCTAGCAGGTGTAGTGTAGGTAGCTGGGAAACACCTAGCAGGTGTAGTGTAGGTAGCTGGGGAAACACCTAGCAGGTGTGGTGTAGGTAGCTGGGAAACACCTAGCAGGTGTGGTGTAGGTAGCTGGGGAAACACCTAGCAGGTGTAGTGTAGGTAGCTGGGAAACACCTAACAGGTGTAGTGTAGGTAGCTGGGAAACACCTAGCAGGTGTAGTGTAGGTAGCTGGGAAAACACCTAGCAGGTGTAGTGTAGGTAGCTGGGAAACACCTAGCAGGTGTAATGTAGGTAGCTGGGAAAACACCTAGCAGGTGTAGTGTAGGTAGCTGGGAAACACCTAGCAGGTGTAGTGTAGGTAGCTGGGGAAACACCTAGCAGGTGTAGTGTAGGTAGCTGGGAAACACCTAGCAGGTGTGGTGTAGATAGCTGGGGAAACACCTAGCAGGTGTAGTGTAGGTAGCTGGGGAAACACCTAGCAGGTGTAGTGTAGGTAGCTGGGAAACACCTAGCAGGTGTAGTGTAGGTAGCTGGGAAACACCTAGTAGGTGTAGTGTAGGTAGCTGGGGAAACACCTAGCAGGTGTAGTGTAGGTAGCTGGGGAAACACCTAGCAGGTGTGGTGTAGGTAGCTGGGGAAACACCTAGCAGGTGTAGTGTAGGTAGCTGGGGAAACACCTAGCAGGTGTAGTGTAGGTAGCTGGGAAACACCTAGCAGGTGTAGTGTAGGTAGCTGGGGAAACACCTAGCAGGTGTAGTGTAGGTAGCTGGGGAAACACCTAGCAAGTGTGGTGTAGGTAGCTGGGGAAACACCTAGCAGGTGTAGTGTAGGTAGCCGGGAAAACACCTAGCAGGTGTAGTGTAGGTGGCTGGGGAAACACCTACCAAGTGTGGTGTAGGTAGCTGGGGAAACACCTAGCAGGTGTGGCGTAGGTAGCTGGGAAACACCTAGCAGGTGTAGTGTAGGTAGCTGGGGAAGCACCTAGCAGGTGTAGTGTAGGTAGCTGGGGAAACACCTAGCAGGTGTGGTGTAGGTAGCTGGGGAAACACCTAGCAGGTGTAGTGTAGGTAGCTGGGGAAACACCTAGCAGGTGTAGTGTAGGTAGCTGGGGAAACACCTAGCAAGTGTGGTGTAGGTAGCTGGGGAAACACCTAGCAGGTGTAGTGTAGGTAGCCGGGAAAACACCTAGCAGGTGTAGTGTAGGTGGCTGGGGAAACACCTACCAAGTGTGGTGTAGGTAGCTGGGGAAACACCTAGGTGTGGCGTAGGTAGCTGGGAAACACCTAGCAGGTGTAGTGTAGGTAGCTGGGGAAGCACCTAGCAGGTGTAGTGTAGGTAGCTGGGGAAACACCTAGCAGGTGTGGTGTAGGTAGCTGGGGAAACACCTAGCAGGTGTAGTGTAGGTAGCTGGGGAAACACCTAGCAGGTGTAGTGTAGGTAGCTGGGGAAACACCTAGCAGGTGTAGTGTAGGTAGCTGGGGAAACACCTAGCAGGTGTAGTGTAGGTAGCTGGGGAAACACCTAGCAGGTGTAGTGTAGGTAGCTGGAAAACACCTAGCAGGTGTAGTGTAGGTAGCTGGGGAAACACCTAGCAGGTGTAGTGTAGGTAGCTGGGGAAACACCTAGCAGGTGTAGTGTAGGTAGCTGGGGAAACACCTAGCAGGTGTGGTGTAGGTAGCTGGGGAAACACCTAGCAGGTGTAGTGTAGGTAGCTGGGGAAACACCTAGCAGGTGTAGTGCAGACGGCAGTCACTGGGAGCTTTAGCCTGCAGTCACAGGAAGCTCAAGCCTGCTGTCACTGGGAGCTCTAATCTGCTTTTCTCTCGGAGGTATCCCGTCATACACAACTGAGCACTTATGACATGTTCCCAGTACTCTCTCACACACACACACACACACACACACACACACACACACACACACACACACACACACACACACACACACACACACACACATACAAACACATACAAACACAGGCATCGTGGTGGATCCGGACCTGATCAAGCAGGCTGTTACTGCCAACCGCACGCAGTTCAACTTACGAATCAGCCCAGCTGGTCAGGTACAGACTAAATCTCCCCACCTCCCTCTTGAAGGAGACTTCAGATGAGGTTTCGGTCCGTCGTATACCATTATCAAGGGCTGACAGAAACGTTGTCCAGTTTTATTTTTTCAAATTGTGGCATGGCTGAATCACGAAAAATTTGTGGTATTGTAGATTTTTTGTAACGCTTGTGGAAAAGTAGGAAGGAAAAATAGAAAAGTATATATTTTTTTTGTAGATTCTTAACCTGGAGAGTTGGTAACTCGGCATAACCCCCCCCCCCCCCCACCCACCAAAAAAAAAAAAGCTGATCTGTGTTTTATTTTCATGTGTGGTCTTTTGGTCCTATTATCCAGGATGAGGGTCTGCAACACTCGATTAACACCCAACTACCTATATACTGGATAAACTTGAAGAACTGGAGGAGAATGAGGTAATCAGTCCCTCAACCTGGAGTCGATGTGGTCAGTCCATCAATCTTGAATAGAATACGGCATATGAGCGGAGAAGCAGTGTGGAAAATACTGTATATATTTTCCAGAAATTCAGTATTTATATGTAAATAGATGGCCATACTGTATTTAATAATATTTATGTCAGAAAACGGAAAGCCTGCGTCTGCACAGACGAGACTCGCCATCTTGGTTTTGAATTTGTATTAGAAACGTTGGTGAATGGGGAAGAATTTTTCGTGCTCTAGAGGTTAAAATTGGGTTGACACCTCTCAAATAAGAGGCGAAATTGTTGGATGTGCATTCCTGCATAACTTGAGATATCAGGCGACTGGACAAGACAGCTCCAGGAACCTCAAATAAGTCTGTTATGTTGTAACTCCGGCAGTTGTTATTTTCATGTATAGACAATGAGGTTTTCTGAGTATGATACACATTAATCTCCAGTCAAATTGGTGAGTGTTATGATTAAGATATATTGTCCTGTTATATAAATGTGTATTTATATATAATATTTTTTTAGTTTAATATACAGTCCACAAATTTATATATTTACGAGCATTCCTGGTGATGTATATTTCATTTATGATTAATAGGTCCAGAGCAACTTGTGGATATGACAGTGGTAGGTATTGAAGGGGGACATTTTTTGCGACCTAGGTGTCCCAAATTCCTACTTGTCTAACTGATAAATAATAATTATCTTTGTTCATTTACTGTTGTGTACATAATGATACATTCAGATAAATGCAATTTTCCACATTTAATTTGCCCGTTGGTCCTTCTTGAACCGGAGGTAATTAGTGAAGTCATTAATTAGTTAATTACTTAATAATTATATGTGAAATGACAGAAGGAGGTGGATGTTAAATTCACAAATTTACGTAATGTGTAGTGGATTATAATTATTACAATAATTTTGATAAGTCAAGTCTGGCTAAGTTTATATTAATTTGTATAATATTAATTTGATAAGATAATTCTGGCCAAGATTTATATCAGTGTATGTGTAATTGATAAGCCAAGTGTAGCTAATTATATTAATGTGTATATTAATTTAGCAAAGCCAAAGTGGCTAGGATTTATATTAATGTATTTGTATAATATTAATTTGATAAGATAATTCTGGCCAAGATTTATATCAGTGTATGTGTAATTGATAAGCCAAGTGTAACTAATATTAATGTGTATAATATTAATTTTGCTATGCCAAATTCTGGCAAGGATTTATATTAATTTGTATAATAATTTTGATAAGCCAAGGCTGGCTAAAGGTTTGTATTAATGTACATTTGAAGTTTATATTATTTTATTACATGTAATTGCTAAACTCAAGTAGCTAGGATTTATTTAAAGGTAAGTTGTACTATTTACCTTTATAAAGTGCATAATTTAGTACATAATCAGTGTTATTAAGTTGAATTTAGTACATTGCATCATGGCTGAAAATGAGGAAATTAATGTAGAAGACAAACATATGGAATATAGAGCAAAGAAAGCGTCATTGCAAGCCAGAAAGGGTCATGTAACCAAGGCATATAATAAATGTTTGGAATTAATGAATCAAGAAACTGTGAATACTGATGATTTAAAATTGTATCTAGATGCTTTAGGTAATAGATATGATTCATACAAATTATATTACAACAAATATGAAGGAGATTTATTAGTAAACTGTGTAGATGAGACTGAAGTAGATCTCATGATTAACCAGTATTATGAATTAGAGGAAAAGATTCTTTCTTGTAAAAGTCAGGCCTTGAATAAATTAAAATGTGTGGACCAGGCAGTTAATCAGTCTGCTCCAACAAATAATATGTCTTTGCCAAAACTCCCAGAATTATGTTTACCTGTGTTTAATCCTGGAGAAAATTGGGAGGAATTTTGGTCAATTTTTTAAAGCAGCTGTGCATGACAGGAGTGACCTAGCCTGTGTAACTAAATTATTTTACCTCAAAGGACAGGTAAGAGGAGATGCTCACATACTCATACAAGCCTTTCCTAATGTAGATGACTCTTACAAGGAAGCAGTTGACTTGTTGAAAGTCACTTAAGGTAATATAGATTAAAGTAGTTTGGATCTAGTGAACATCATTGTTAATTTAAAATCTCCAGATCACACTTACAAAGGTTTACAGCAGTTTAGAGTTAAACTGGAGAGCACTCTCAAAACTTTAAGTAATAAATATAATCTGAAGGAATCAGACTGGTTATTGAGTGCCATGGTACAGAATAAATTAAACTATAAAACACTTGAATGGCTCTCGAACAAGTATCACAAGAGTTATTTTGGTCTGGAGGAAATAAGACTAGGTCTACAAGAATTAATTGTTCAGTTGCAGACCAGCCAACCAACTCATTTTAAAGATGCAACACACAATAACTCTGAGGTATCTGTCAAGTTTCACAAAGGGAAAAATTATCCCAATGGTAATAATCAAATTTCATTTCCTAAAAATAGTTGGATAGGTGCATATCAAGTAGCAGGAATCAGAAATAATGATTCTCCACAAAGTAAGAAGAATAAGTACCCTCCTAAGAGTAGCCCAGCTAATAAGAAACCAGTCAAAGAAAAGAGAGATTGTCTCTTCTGCAAGGGTACTCATTTTTCTAAGAATTGCAATGCATACAATTCATGGAGTGATAAAGTTGAAAGATTGGAGGAACTTGACAGATGTATCAGGTGTTTAGGTAATCACAATGTAAAGGACTGTTATGCCAAATTAAACTTCTGTTATCAATGCCACAAAGGAAGACACCATATAGTCATGTGTAAGGGTCTATATGATAATGTTGATAATAATGATAATGTTGACAATCCTGACACAACAGTAGCTAATGTAAAAATTGCTGCTAATGTTAATAATGATGGTTTTGCTGAAGTAGCCTTACCTGTGTTACAGGTAAAAATTGATGATAAAAGGCATAAATCTAAAAGTGTAAATGCATTATTGGACCAGGGATCCCAGCGTACTTTCATAAAACGTAAATGTCTTGATGGTATGAAAGTACAGATGGGAGATCCCACAACTTTAAAATTATCTGGTTTTCTCTCGGATAAAAGGGCTCAATTGTATGACACTGTTTATGTAACTGTCAGGTTGGGCAATGAGAAAAAACGTGTCAATGCAGTAATTGTAGATAGACTTCCAGAGAAAATATCTACAGTAGGGCTTAGTAAAGCTACAGAAAGACTCTCACATAATGTAAATTTAGCACCTTCTGGTGTAAGTGATGATTCTGTAGGCCTAATAAATATTTTGATAGGTAGTGACTATTATGCCTCCTTTGTAAAGGGTATGGTAAAGAAATGTGGTGTCACCCTTTTGAAGACTGCTGGAGGCCATATAATGTATGGTAGGATTCCTCATAATAATAATTCATGACTAGAGGAAACTACAAATACCATAACTGTGTGTCTTACTCATGAAATCGTACCCCAGTATAATTCTTCCATAGAGGATGGTGTTGAGCCAGTGCATAAATTGTGGGAATTAGACAGCATTGGAATAAATATAAATGAAGGAAGTCCAGACGATTCTTTTACTCAGGAGCAATACCTGAGAGATGTAAAATTTGAATCTGGACAATACTGGGTACGACTTCCGTGGAGACTGAACCATCCAGTATTGCCCACTAATTACAGAATGGCATATGGACAGTTAAAGGCTCAGCTCCGCGAACTGAGTAAGACACCAGAATTGTTAACTGCCTATAATGATATAATTGCTGAACAATTAATTAATAAATTTATAGAAGAGGTACCTCCTGAGCAAGCCAAAATTTATGGTCACTATTTGCCACATCACGGAGTGAAGAAGGATTCTAAGACCACTTCTCTGAGAATTGTGTTTAATTGTAGTGCCAGGAGTAACAAAAATGTACTTAGTTTAAATGACTGTTTGATGACAGGTCCGTCGTTGACGGAAAAATTAGGAGATATCTTATTAAATTTCAGAGTGAAGCATTATGCCTTTACGGCTGACATAAGTAAAGCTTTCCTAAGAGTGGGTTTACAAGAGGCTGACCGGGATTGTACCTGCTTCTTATGACCTGAGAATCCTAGTGACCCACTTAGCCCTCTGAAAACCTTTCGCTTTAGGAGCGTATTATTTGGTGCTACATCCAGTCCGTTCCTACTTCAAGCGACGATAAATGCACACCTTAAACGTATGGAAAGTCCATTGAGTAAAGTAATGAGCAAACAATTTTATGTGGACAGTTTCCTGGGTGTGACGTCAACTGAAGAGGAACTGTTAATGACTTATGGAGAGGCTAATAAAATAATGCAAAGTGCAAATATGCCTCTGAGAGAATGGAATAGTAATTCGTCCAAGTTAAAGGACAAAATAAGTAAAGATTACCCTGGAGATGAAATACCAAAATGTAGTAATGTATTGGGTTTAACTTAGGATACTGAGAGAGATTTGTTAATGTTGAAACCTAATAATTACAGTATGCCCAATAAATTAACTAAGAGAGTTTTGCTTGCTGAAGTTTCCAAATGTTTTGATCCACTAGGTTTAGTGTCACCCCTTACTATAAGAGGGAAATTATTAATTCAGGAAGCATGGAAACTTAAATGTGCTTGAGATGAAATTCTACCTGAGAAATTCATTAACAGGTGGGATGAGTTAATTGGTGATGATGAGAAAATTCCAATGTTGGAGTTCCCACGCCAGGTGGCCAATCCAAATGGGAAAAATGTACTCCACATTTTTTGTGATGCTTCAAAATTGGCATATGGAGCAGTTGCTTACCTTCAATGTAATAGTGTTATTTCTCTTGTTTTGTCTAATGCTAAAGTGTCTCCAATTAAATCACGTACCTTGCCTCAGTTGGAATTAACAGCCATTTATGTAGGTGCCAAATTAGCTAATTATATAAGATATAAGTTGGAGGAGATAAATATTAGCGACACTGTAATTTGGTCTGATAATGAGGTATCCTTACAATGGATTCGTAATGGAAACAGTAAAATTGTGTATGTACAAAACAGTGTCGCTGAAATTAGTCAGATGCAAGAGAAGTATAATAGTTTGGGTCAGCATATGTTAACATTTAATCATATACCTGGTGATTAGAATCCAGCTGATTTCTTGTCTCGAGGTTTACCTTATGCTAAATTTGTAAATGCTGTATCATGGTTTAAAGGACCGAGCTGGTTGGTAAATAAAGCTAATTGGCCTGTACAAAAGGCGTATATTGCTCCTGTTGAAATTACTGTGACCACCGCTCCAATAGTTTGTCCTCCCTTAGCCATTGATATAAATAGGTATTCTTCTCTACCCAAACTAATCATTGTAACTAAGTTGGTGTTTAAATTTCTAAACAAGATGAATATATCATATAAGTTTTCACATCCTCTTGAATATTGGATAAGGAGGGTACAGGAGGAAATCTATGGAAATGAGATTAAATTGATGATGGAAAGAAAAATTGTGAAGGTTCTATAATAGAGAAATTGGGGCTGTATTTAGAGAACAATGTAATTACGTGCAGAGGTAGGTTACAAAATGCTGAATTGGATGATTATGCTAAACACCCTATCTTACTGCCCAAAACTCATCATCTAACAAATGTAATTTTTCTAAATGCCCATAAAAATGTAATGCATGGTGGGGTACAAGATACCTTAAATTGTATTAGGGAAACTTTCTGGATTCCACAAGGACGGCAAAGTGTAAAAAGGGTGATTAAATCTTGTGTAATATGTCGCCGTGTGGATGCCAGATCCTATATGTACCCAGGTCCTCCACCATTGTCAAATGAGCAATAATTTGAGTCGTTTAGCAACGACCTCCGCCTGGCCGCAGTGTGGAAAATACTGTATATATCCAGAAATTCAGTATTTATATGTAAATAGATGGCATACTGTATTTAATAATATTAATGTCATAGAAAACGGAAAGCCTGCGTCTGCACAGACGAGACTCGCCATCTTGGGTTTTGAATTTGTATTAGAAACGTTGGTGAATGGGGAAGAATTTTTCGTGCTCTAGAGGTTAAAATTGGGTTGACACCTCTCAAATAGGAGGCGAAATTGTTGGATGTGCATTCCTGCATAACTTGAGATATCAAGCGACTGGACAAGACAGCTCCAGGAACCTCAGATAAGTCTGTTATGTTATAACTCTGGCCAGTTGTTATTTTCATGTATAGACAGTGAGGTTTTCTGAGTATGATACACATTAATCTCCAGTCAAATTGGTGAGTGTTATGATTAAGATATATTCTCCTGTTATATAAATGTGTATATATATATAATCATTTTTTAATTTAATATACAGTCCACAAATTTATATATTTACCAGCATTCCTGGTGATGTATATTTCATTTATGATTAATAGGTCCAGAGCAACTTGTGGATATGACACTGGTAGGTATCGAAGGGGGACATTTTTTGCGACCTAGGTGTCCCAAATTCCTACTTGTCTAACTGATAAATAATAATTATCTTTGTTCATTTACTGTTATGTATATAATAATACATTCAGATAAATGCAATTTTCCACAAACAGCTTATAAACCGTATGAGGGACTGATTACCTCATTCTCCTCCTGTTCTTCAAGTTTATCCTTTGTATGGACTGATGAAGCCACTGTGTAGCGAAACGTTTCCTCAATAAAGATACCCAAGAGTTGCACATGTGTCTAATTTAACATGTCGGTTCTTTGAACCATTCATCTACAATCCTGTCAGACACTGCAACTTCTTGGGATCTTAATACTTGGGAATTCTTCGCTTGCCTAACCCTTGGGCACGACCTACTTCCACATTGGACAAATGTGACACCACCTATCATTGCTGCACCTCTCCTGGCATACGTTTTATAAGCTGCTTCTCCGCTCATGTGCCGTATTCTATTCAAGATTGATGGACTGACCACATCGACTCTAGTTTGAGGGACTGATTACCTCATTACTGCTAGGCGAGGAAGAGCAGCAGGTGTTAGGAAACTTACCCATATCTTTTGCCTCTCCCCTCCCCCCCGCCCCACCCAGGATTGAACCGGCTGCTGTTCCACTGAGCAGCCTAAAACTAGGCTTTGCCTCCACGTCCACCTCTACCGCACCCCCAGGCTTCTAGATACTGTGAAATTTTATTAATTTGCTTTCGTGAATTTTCCTCATTTTTATTAGGTACTTTATTGAGTATTAAAAAAAAGGCTTTTTAGACCAGTTTTGATAAATCATTTTATTTTTCAGAAATTATTTTTTTGTGCCTAGCCATGGTGAATATATGCACGGGTCTACTGGAAACAAATTATTTGATAAGGCTGATGTATCGCCTAATTTGTTGTGTGTTTGTCAGCTAATTTGGTGTGTAATTGCCACCTTGTTGTGTATTTGTCAGCTAATTTGGTGTGTAATTGTCACCTTGTTTTGTATTTGTCACACTGTTTGTCGTGTATTTGTCACCTAGTTGTTCTGTAATTTTCACTTTGTTGTGTTTTTGTCACCTAGTTTGCTGTGTTTGTCACCTAGTTTGCTGTGTTTTTGTCACCTAGTTTGCTGTGTATTTATCACCTAATCTGTTGTGTATCTATCACTTAGTTTGTCGTGTATTTGTCACCTAGTTTATCGTGTATTTGACTCGTGTTGCTCTTAAAAAAGTTTGACGTGAATTCTCTTTAAGATGGACATAGCACAATAGCAAACGTGGCAAAGCTATAGCTTTCGGCTCGTTGTTCAGTCAGTACGTTCAGTGAGACAATATCCAGGAAGTAAACCTGGATGTTGTGTGATGAGCAGCATGCGGGTAGCGAGCCATGGCTTGCCTACGTTTACTACATAGATAATATATTTTACACTAGTTAGGTACATAAGCGTGTGAAAACTGGTAATAGTTTAAGCATAATTTCTTTGTTAGGGCGGTTGTTGAAGACAGCTTGTGCTACAGTAAATATGGTCTGGCACATTTAACACGTTGCTGGCCCCTTGTAATGTCCTAAGGGCCTCTTATATCTTGAGGGTTGAGAACACAAACGTGAAGTGTGAATGTGTGTGTATGTGTGTGTGTGTGTGTACTCGTCTATTTGTGGTTGCGGGCGTAGAGTCATAGCTCCTGGCCCCGCCTCTTCGCTGGTCGCTACTAGGTCCACTCTCCCTGCTCCATGGGAGTTATCGTATCTCTTAAAGCTATGTGTGGATCCTGCCTCCACTGCATCACTCTCCAGATTGTTCCACTTCTCATCGGAGTTTTCAGCTTCCAATCGTGACCCCTTGTTGTTGTGTCTCATCTCTGAAACATTTTGTCTCTATTCACCTTGTCAATTCCTCTCAGTATATTATGTCATAATCCTGTTGTAACTATCCTTCCTATCCTCCAGTGTCGTCAGGTTGATTTACCTTAACCTCTCCTCGTAGGAATTGCCCCTTAGCTCCGGGACTAGTCTTGTTGCAAACCTTTGCACTTTCTCTAATTTCTTGACGTGCTTGACCAGGTGTGGGCTCCATACTTGTTCTGCATACTCCAATATGGGCCTGACGTACACGGTGTACAATATCTTGAATGACTCCTTACTCAGGTGTCGAAACGTTATTCTTAGGTTTGGCAGGCGCCTATATGCTGCAGCAGTTATTTGGTTGTGTGTGTGTGAAGGCCATCTGCTTCTTGTACCTGGATTCATCTTGTACGTAGCAAGAACATTATGATCCTTCGGTGTTACTGACGTTCTCCCAGGCAGAGGCAAAAAGCAGTTGATGCCAGAGTAGCTGACCTAACTAGTTTTGTTGTCTTGATTACCAGGCAGGTGGGTGAGGCTACCTAGCAACCGGTCAAGTCTTCAATGTGGAAACACAACCATATGCTTGCGCTCTTTCTCTCTCCCTCTCTCTGGGATTGAGTATGAAGTCCCAGCATAGAACTTCCACCTTCCCATCCATGTGAGTGTGGCAGAGACGCTGCTACCACTTCACAAAGAGTATCCTAACAACAACAACGTAACTGCTTCATAAGTTATCAGAAACCATTACTGTTTCCAGAAATCAATGTTTGCTGGATTCTCGATGTTACTGGTGTGCACGGCAACGTTAAGTGGTCTCCCTCGTACTCGGCTCAGCTCAGCCTCCATGCTGGCCTCTCTCCTGTCTGATGGAACATAACTAGCTTTTGTTCCCACTGTAACTGTCATAAAGAATATGGTAACAGCATATTGCTGATGTATCCAGTTTTGCTAAGTGAAAAAAATGTCCTGCGTTATTTCCTCTTCTTCGCCCTGTCTTGTTTCCCCTGTTTTCCTTCCTCTTCATCCCTCGTTTTGTTTTTCTTTTACTTCCCTCTCTTCTTTCCTCTTAATTCGCCATATTTTATTTCTCCTTCACCTCACTGTTGCATTTCCCCTGTTCTCTACCTCTGTTTTCTTTCCCGTTTATCTTCCCCTTACTGCTGTTTCTCTTCCTCTCAACATCTTCCCTTCGCCCCACCAAAGTTTCTGTAACTTCAGTTGTTGCAACCTTCTTGCCTGTCATCCTTTGTTCTTGTCTCCCTCTTCTTAGCTTTGTTCCCTCCCACTCATTAAATGTATTTCACTTTCTCTACAATTTCTTCGCGACCCCCCCACCCCCGTCTCATTTCCTCTCTCTCTCTCTCTCTCTCTCCTTCGGACCCCCTTTCCTCTCTCTCACCCTGCTTCAGTTTCCCCCAGTCCATCCCTTCCTTTCCTTCTCACCCTCCCCACGTCTCCTTTTCCTCCCTCACCCTCCTTGCATTCACTGGACTTGCACCTCGCCTCTCCTGGTGTGTGGCTGGAGTGCTCGTGTTTGTGTTGGCTGCTGGCCTGTTCCCCATGCTATCTCGTCCACACTTCAATTTTGTTGTCTTTTCATCTGAGTTATTTTACATTCTGGGGAAGAGTCGTGCTGTGGTGGTTGTGCTGCTGTTACTACTGGTGCTGCTGCTTCTGTTACTGTTGCTGCTTCTGTTTCTGGTGCTGCTGTTACTGCTACTGTTGTTGCTTCTAATGCTGCTACTACTCCTGCTTCTATTGCTGTTGCTACTACTATTGTTGCTCGTGCTGGCGCTGCTGCTACCAGAGGAGGAGGAGAGAAGAAAAGAACAGGAGGCAGAGAAGAAGAGGGGAAGAGGAATAGGAGAAGAAGGGCAAGAAAAATGAGGAGTGGTGATCTGCTTGTTTGTTACACGATAACGCCTCATCCTCAGAACTCTGCATTTTAACTCTTTTATTCATCTTCTTTACATGATGTTGCATTACACTAAATTACATACAAAAATATAAGTGGGCGGGAAACGTATGGCAGTGGGGTGGCACCTGAAAACATTTAGAACGTAAAAACAATACGTTCTTCATGCATGCGAGCGAGCTAACACACACACACACACACACACACACACACACACACACACACACACACACACACACACACACACACACACACACACACACACACACACACACACACACAGGGATGTTAGGAAGTATTTCTTCAGCCACAGAGTAGTCAGTAAGTGGAATAGTTTGGGAAGCGATGTAGTGGAGGCAGGATCCATACATAGCTTTAAGCAGAGGTACGATAAAGCTCACGGCTCAGGGAGAGTGACCTAGTAGCGATCAGTAAGAGGCGGGGCCAGGAGCTCGGACTCACACACACACACACACACACACACACACACACACATAATATAAAGTTTAAAAAATTAACATGCGTTTTAGATTTAAAACGCGTTTTATTATTACATTGTTAAATTAGGTAGCTTGACTGTTGGTTTTGTAAGAGTCGTTGTTTTGATGACCAACGTCGTTGTGCTGCTCTGCACGACCTCTACCACTTTAGTGGATTTTAGTAAATAAATAAGATTATTTTCATGGACAAGTGCTAAACCCGTAGGGGTCATGTAGCGCCTTGGGAATGTGAGGTAATCAGGTTTAATCCAAAGAAAGCAAGGACATCCCGATTTTTTTTATCAAGAGGCTTTTATCAGCATCAATGGAGTTTCTCCTTGAAGGGAAATTTGATTATAACCAACCCACCACTTTATTTACTGTAAAGATATTTTGATGTTTATGTATGACAGTCTAGCAACAGACGTTCATGTAACATATAATTAAGAGTAAGTATCTCTGTGTACTCGTACACTACATAAAGTATAGCTTGTATTGTTATAATTTCTGTTCATAAGATGCCACGACTACCTGCCAGTGGACAGTCCGGTGTGACGCAAGTCATGCCAGACACACTTCTTACAGAAATATAATGTACCTAAATTATAGTATGAAAAAATGTTTATGACAATACATCAGAAAGCTGGCCTGCATGTATATATATATATATATATATATATATATATATATATATATATATATATATATATATATATATATATATATATATATATTATATTATATATAATATATATATGTCGTACCCAATAGGTAAAACTTGCGATTTTGGCTTAAATAGCAATGCTCTTCTTGCCGAATAAGGCAAACGAAAATTTGTGTATGCAGTCATTTCGCAAAAATCATTCTGAACCTAGCGAAAAAATGTATTTCATCGTGTTTATTATTAAATTATTGTAAACTTACCTAAAATATATTTAGTTGAATTTGGCTTAATTAAATTGCGCTTGTTATAATAAGGTTAGGTAAGTTTTCTAAGGTTATTTTGGTACAAAATTATTAATTTTAACATTAACATTAATAAAAAAAAGTCGTTAAACGTGTAAGAGAAAATTTTAGAAAGGACTTAATTTTAAATGAGTTCTTGCTAATTGACAGTTTTTTTTACCTATTCGGCATGACATATATATACATAGTAATAGGTTGATGGTAACCATCCGGGAAGGTACTACAGTTCTGTCCATTGAGTACGCAATGGATATCCACCAATTTTTTTTTTTTTACTTTGATAGAATTCCTGATTTTCTTGTCTCAGTAACACAAAAAGTGACAGGTAAATTTTCTAAGCTTCTACATTCCTTTACTTTCCCATGTACTACTTAATAATTCTTAACTCTATAATATTTCCTTTCTAACCTAGAAGGCCTGTTCTGAGACCTGTTCTGTGGCCGGGCTCTGGGGAAGATGATTTACAGAGCCATTAACAAATAACAGGTAGCAGCGCCTGGGAATGGCAAATAATCCAGTTTGGTCCTTAGGGAAGGAGGGAGGAAGGGAGGGCAGCTCCAGTTCCTTAAGTCAAGAGCCCTTTACCAGCTTCATGGAACCTCCATTGAAGGCAACCTGCCTCTAAATATTTATACCACTATGATTTGGCAACAACTATAATAAATTCATATATTGTCTGGAAAATCTGCAGGATGGGAGAGATGAGGTGAGGTGGGTTAGTGTGAGATAGATGAGGTCAACACTATATGTGACGTCAGTTCACCTTTAATATAACACAACGGTAACCTTAAAGCTTCCACTCAGACCAGTGAGTCCAGCATGGGTAAGCCAGTGGTCATAGCTGTGGTGACCCACCAGTGACACTCAGACCAGTGAGTCCAGCATGGGTAAGCCAGTGGTCACAGCTGCTGTGATCCACCACAGTGACACTCAGACCAGTGAGTCCAGCATGGGTAAGCCAGTGGTCACAGCTGCCGTGATCCACCACAGTGACACTCAGACCAGTGAGTCCAGCATGGGTAAGCCAGTGGTCACAGCTGCCGTGATCCACCACAGTGACACTCAGTGATCCACCCCAGTGGCACTCAGACCAGTGAGTCCAGCATGGGTAAGCCAGTGGTCACAGCTGCCGTGATCCACCACAGTGACACTCAGACCAGTGAGTCCAGCATGGGTAAGCTGCTATCATGGTTCACTGCAAGGCCATCAACTACCCCACTTTCAACATGTTCTTAGAAACAGCGTGTTCCTGGACTCCGTCTATAGTTACGGCAACTCTGAATGGGAACGAAACCTTTGAAGCTCCCGAAGTTGCTGAATCATTAATGAAATATTTGACGATATCCTCCTCATCGCTCTACTGAAGCCTTCCAGCTCAGGCTGACAGATTTTAATACAATGTATATATATAACCTGTCCTTTGTAATGGAATATTACAGGGAAGCACAGTTAGCTTTTGTTTCCACTATGTAACCATTACACAGAACCATTACACAGAATAGAGTAGCAGCACGCTGCTGTTGTATCCAGTTTTCTAAAAAAAACACTGAATAACTTATGACGTAGCGGTGTCAGTACATATACTGTGGTGGCTTGTGGCAAAGCTCTCGCTTCACACTGTCCAGGTTCGATTCCCGGCAGGGATGAAAATATTGGGCGCGTTTCCTTACACTGGTTGTCTGTGTTCACCCATCAGTATAAAATGAGTACCTGGGTGTTAGTCGACTGGTGTGGATCGCATCCCGGGACAAAATTCGCCTAATTTGCCCAAAATGCACAGCAAACAAGCGGCTTTCTGTATAGTAGTATGCCATTGATGTCAGCTAAGCCTGTATACATTGTATATGTACTTGTAGAAATAAAGATATTATTTTATCATTATTATTATTATTATTATTATTATTATTATTATTATTATTATTATATTATACCAGCTGGGCCGTGGCTCGTACGTTGGATTGCGTGCAGCCAGCAGCAACAGCCTGGTTGATCAGGCTCTGATCCACCAGGAGGCCTGGTCACAGACCGGGCCACGGGGGCGTTGACCCCCGGAACTCTCTCCAGGTAAACATATCGAGTAAGACGCATGTGCAGACCATGGAGCTGAACTCTTCTCCAGGCTGAGGGACTGACCACCTCCAATTCTATTTCTCCAAGGTTGATGGACTGATTGCATCATCTTCATTTCACTACTACACCTGCTGCCTCTATATTTGAAGAAGCCTACTGTGTAGGCGAAACGTTACAACAATAAATTTAGATGCCCAACTGTTGCACATGTCTTACTCATCAACTTGCCGGTATTTTGTACCATGTTCAACATAAACAATCCTCCCTGACGAACACACCAACAACGCTAGTTAAAGCTTGTCCTGGAACACAACACTCCCAGGAATGGACGAGGCTGAATCTGAATCAGTTACGTTATTGGCGAGATTGATATTTATGTGACGTGTTATTGGAATTTGTTGCCATTGTAATGAGTCGGGTAAAATGTTTGGTTAATAAAAGGGAAGTTGGTGTAGTTGTATGTTGTTATTGATCCACTTGTGATGTAGTGATTGTCAGCGCGGAGTTAAGGAAGCAACGCGGGTTTAACTATTGCTACAGTATAATGTTACATAAAATATTCTGAAAGTGGGATATGATGTAGTGATAATATTGGAGGGGGTAAAGGTGGGTGAGAGAGAAGGTAAAGGAGGAAAGCGTACGGTAGGGAAGGGATGAAGGAAGGGAGGGTGAGGAAAAAAGAAACGCAGTTCTTTTATCATTATTTATTATTATTATTATTATTATTATTATTATTATTATTATTATTATTATCATAACTAAGAGCTAAAAACCCAGCTCTATATAAAACTAATTCACATAATTGTGTTGCAATATACTGGGATAAATGACATTAATGATAGTGAGGGTCAGGGATATCTTGCTCGATCCTACGACGATGGTAACTCCTCTATTTAAGTATTGTTGACATGGATGGTAGTGGTAGTGGTTTGTATATACAATTTTTTCTTGGCTTGGTTCTCAATTATAATGACTTGCTTAATGGAGCTTTTGGTCATATGGCCAAAATCTTCCACCGGCTTACCGATCTATCTCTTAAAAAAAATAAAAAATACATCATTAAATGTGAGAAGGTTTCCTCCCCATATAACAAAAGCAAAGGTCGGGAGGGAGGGAAACAGCCAGGAAGGCAGGTGGGGAGGAGAGTAGGCAGGATGGTAGGTGGGGAGGGAAGTAGGCAGGATGGTAGGTGGGGAGGAAAGTAGGCAGGATGGTAGGTGGGGAGGGAAGTAGGCAGGATGGTAGGTGGGGAGGGAAGTAGGCAGGATGGTAGGTGGGGAGGGAAGTAGGCAGGATGGTAGGTGGGGAGGGAAGTAGGCAGGATGGTAGGTGGGGAGGGAAGTAGGCAGGATGGTAGGAGGGGAGGAAAGTAGGCAGGATGGTAGGTGGGGAGGGAAGTAGGCAGGATGGTAGGTGGGGAGAGAAGTACCTAATTCCACGTGTCGAACTCCCACATGATAGGATGGTAGGTGGGGAGGGAAGTAGGCAGGATGGTAGGTGGTGAGGGAAGTAGGCAGGATGGTAGGTGGGGAGGGAAGTAGGCAGGATGGCAGGTGGGGAGGGAAGTAGGCAAGATGGTAGGTGGGGAAGGAAGTAGGCAGGATCGTAGGTGGGGAGGAAAGTAGGCAGGATGGTAGGTGGGGAGGGAAGTAGGCAGGATGGTAGGTGGGGAGGGAAGTAGGCAGGATGGTAGGTGGGGAGGGAAGTAGGCAGGATGGTAGGTGGGGAGGGAAGTAGGCAGGATGGTAGGTGGGGAGGGAAGTAGGCAGGATGGTAGGTGGGGAGGGAAGTAGGCAGGATGGTAGGTGGGGAGGGAAGTAGGCAGGATGGTAGGTGGGGAGGGAAGTAGGCAGGATGGTAGGTGGGGAGGGAAGTAGGCAGGATGGTAGGTGGGGAGGAAAGTAGGCAGGATGGTAGGTGGGGAGGGAAGTAGGCAGGGTGGTAGGTGGGGAGGGAAGTAGGCAGGGTGGTAGGTGGGGAGGGAAGTAGGCAGGATGGTAGGTGGGGAGGGAAGTAGGCAGGATGGTAGGTGGGGAGGGAAGTAGGCAGGATGGTAGGTGGGGAGGGAAGTAGGCAGGATGGTAGGTGGGGAGGAAAGTAGGCAGGATGGTAGGTGGGGAGGGAAGTAGGCAGGATGGTAGGTGGGGAGGGAAGTAGGCAGGATGGTAGGTGGAGAGGGAAGTAGGCAGGATGGTAGGTGGGGAGGGAAGTAGGCAGGATGGTAGGTGGGGAGGGAAGTAGGCAGGATGGTAGGTGGGGAGGGAAGTAGGCAGGATGGTAGGTGGAGAGGGAAGTAGGTAGGATGGTAGGTGGGGAGGGAAGTAGGCAGGATGGTAGGTGGGGAGGGAAGTAGGCAGGATGGTAGGTGGAGAGGGAAGTAGGCAGGATGGTAGGTGGAGAGGGAAGTAGGTAGGATGGTAGGTGGGGAGGGAAGTAGGCAGGATGGTAGGTGGGGAGGGAAGTAGGCAGGATGGTAGGTGGGGAGGGAAGTAGGCAGGATGGTAGGTGGGGAGGGAAGTAGGCAGGATGGTAGGTGGGGAGGGAAGTGGGCAGGATGGTAGGTGGGGAGGGAAGTAGGCAGGATGGGAGGTGGTGAGGGAAGTGGGCAGGATGGTAGGTGGAGAGGGAAGTAGGTAGGATGGTAGGTGGGGAGGGAAGTAGGCAGGATGGTAGGTGGGGAGGGAAGTAGGCAGGATGGTAGGTGGGGAGGGAAGTAGGCAGGATGGTAGGTGGAGAGGGAAGTAGGCAGGATGGTAGGTGGGGAGGGAAGTAGGCAGGATGGTAGGTGGGGAGGGAAGTAGGCAGGATGGTAGGTGGGGAGGGAAGTAGGCAGGATGGTAGGTGGGGAGGGAAGTAGGCAGGATGGTAGGTGGGGAGGGAAGTAGGCAGGATGGTAGGTGGGGAGGGAAGTGGGCAGGATGGCAGGTGGGGAGGGAAGTGGGCAGAATGGCAGGTGGGGAGGGAAGTGGGCAGGATGGCAGGTGGGGAGGGAAGTGGGCAGGATGGCAGGTGGGGAGGGAAGTGGGTAGGATGGCAGGTGGGGAGGGAAGTAGGCAGGATGGCAGGTGAGGAGGGAAGTAGGCAGGATGGCAGGTGGGGAGGGAAGTAGGAAGGATGGCAGGTGGGGAGGGAAGTAGGCGTAATGGCAGGTGGGGAGGGAAGTAGGCCGGATGGCAGGTGGGGAGGGAAGTAGGCGGGATGGCAGGTGGGGAGAGAAGTAGGCAGGATGGCAGGTGGGGAGGGAAGTAGGCGGGATGGCAGGTGGGGAGGGAAGTAGGCGGGATGGCAGGTGGGGAGGGAAGTAGGCGGGATGGCAGGTGGGGAGGGAAGTAGGCGGGATGGCAGGTGGGGAGGTAAGTAGGCGGGATGGCAGGTGTGGAGGTAAGTAGGCAGGATGGTAGGTGGGGAGGTAAGTAGGCAGGATGGTAGGTGGGGAGGGAAGTAGGCAGGATGGTAGGTGGGGAGAGAAGTAGGCAGGATGGTAGGTGGGGAGGGAAGTAGGCAGGATGGTAGGTGGGGAGGGAAGTAGGCAGGATGGTAGGTGGGGAGGGAAGTAGGCAGGATGGTAGGTGGGGAGGGAAGTAGGCAGGATGGTAGGTGGGGAGGGAAGTAGGCAGGATGGTAGGTGGGGAGGGAAGTAGGCAGGATGGTAGGTGGGGAGGAAAGTAGGCAGGATGGTAGGTGGGGAGGGAAGTAGGCTGGATGGTAGGTGGGGTGGGAAGTAGGCAGGATGGTAGGTGGGGAGGGAAGTAGGCAGGGTGGTAGGTGGGGAGGGAAGTAGGCAACATGGTAGGTGGGGAGGAAAGTAGGCAGGATGGTAGGTGGGGAGGGAAGTAGGCAGGATGGTAGGTGGGGAGGGAAGTAGGCAGGATGGTAGGTGGGGAGGGAAGTAGGCAGGATGGTAGGTGGGGAGGGAAGTAGGCAGGATGGTAGGTGGGGAGGAAAGTAGGCAGGATGGTAGGTGGGGAGGGAAGTAGGCAGGATGGTAGGTGGGGAGGAAAGTAGGCAGGATGGTAGGAGGGGAGGGAAGTAGGCAGGATGGTAGGTGGGGAGGGAAGTAAGCAGGATGGTAGGTGGGGAGGGAAGTAGGCAGGATGGTAGGTGGGGAGGGAAGTAGGCAGGATGGTAGGTGGGGAGGGAAGTGGGCAGGATGGTAGGTGGGGAGGGAAGTGGGCAGGATGGCAGGTGGGGAGGGAAGTGGGCAGGATGGTAGGTGGAGAGGGAAGTAGGTAGGATGGTAGGTGGGGAGGGAAGTAGGCAGGATGGTAGGTGGGGAGGGAAGTAGGCAGGATGGTAGGTGGGGAGGGAAGTAGGCAGGATGGTAGGTGGAGAGGGAAGTAGGCAGGATGGTAGGTGGGGAGGGAAGTAGGCAGGATGGTAGGTGGGGAGGGAAGTAGGCAGGATGGTAGGTGGGGAGGGAAGTAGGTAGGATGGTAGGTGGGGAGGGAAGTAGGCAGGATGGTAGGTGGGGAGGGAAGTAGGCAGGATGGTAGGTGGGGAGGGAAGTGGGCAGGATGGCAGGTGGGGAGGGAAGTGGGCAGAATGGAAGGTGGGGAGGGAAGTGGGCAGGATGGCAGGTGGGGAGGGAAGTGGGCAGGATGGCAGGTGGGGAGGGAAGTGGGTAGGATGGCAGGTGGGGAGGGAAGTAGGCAGGATGGCAGGTGAGGAGGGAAGTAGGCAGGATGGCAGGTGGGGAGGGAAGTAGGAAGGATGGCAGGTGGGGAGGGAAGTAGGCGTAATGGCAGGTGGGGAGGGAAGTAGGCAGGATGGCAGGTGGGGAGGGAAGTAGGCGGGATGGCAGGTGGGGAGGGAAGTAGGCGGGATGGCAGGTGGGGAGGGAAGTAGGCGGGATGGCAGGTGGGGAGGGAAGTAGGCGGGATGGCAGGTGGGGAGGGAAGTGGGCAGAATGGCAGGTGGGGAGGGAAGTGGGCAGGATGGCAGGTGGGGAGGTAAGTAGGCGGGATGGCAGGTGTGGAGGTAAGTAGGCAGGATGGTAGGTGGGGAGGTAAGTAGGCAGGATGGTAGGTGGGGAGGGAAGTAAGCAGGATGGTAGGTGGGGAGAGAAGTAGGCAGGATGGTAGGTGGGGAGGGAAGTAGGCAGGATGGTAGGTGGGGAGGGAAGTAGGCAGGATGGTAGGTGGGGAGGGAAGTAGGCAGGATGGTAGGTGGGGAGGGAAGTAGGCAGGATGGTAGGTGGGGAGGGAAGTAGGCAGGATGGTAGGTGGGGAGGGAAGTAGGCAGGATGGTAGGTGGGGAGGAAAGTAGGCAGGATGGTAGGTGGGGAGGGAAGTAGGCAGGATGGTAGGTGGGGTGGGAAGTAGGCAGGATGGTAGGTGGGGAGGGAAGTAGGCAGGGTGGTAGGTGGGGAGGGAAGTAGGCAACATGGTAGTTGGGGAGGAAAGTAGGCAGGATGGTAGGTGGGGAGGGAAGTAGGCAGGATGGTAGGTGGGGAGGGAAGTAGGCAGGATGGTAGGTGGGGAGGGAAGTAGGCAGGATGGTAGGTGGGGAGGGAAGTAGGCAGGATGGTAGGTGGGGAGGAAAGTAGGCAGGATGGTAGGTGGGGAGGGAAGTAGGCAGGATGGTAGGTGGGGAGGAAAGTACGCAGGATGGTAGGAGGGGAGGGAAGTAGGCAGGATGGTAGGTGGGGAGGGAAGTAAGCAGGATGGTAGGTGAGGAGGGAAGTAAGCAGGATGGTAGGTGGGGAGGGAAGTAGGCAGGATGGTAGGTGGGGAGGGAAGTAAGCAGGATGGTAGGTGGGGAGGGAAGTATCGTCTTAACGTCTGAGGAATATTTATTAAGGTTTGGTGTGTGACGTGCTTCTCCCACCCACAGAGATGGCTCGACCCCCTCAAGCCTGTGAAGAAACAACTTCGCATCAGGACCAAGACTCTGGGAACTTGTGCGTATTTAGTTCTCTTTTACTCAAATACATAATACGCTTAACTTACATTTACTAACACACACTCTGAACTCTATTTAAATTGATATATTTCACCATATTCTTATGAGCTCTCACTTCCCGCTTACATTCTGCCAACGCTCAACCTACTTCCTTCCATGCTTGGTCACCTCTAAACCTGCTTCCCTTCCTACCTACTTTTCTGCAGCCTTGCCTCCTACCTACCTTTATACCAGATTCCCTTTCTATATACCTGCTTCTTTCCTGCCTACCTACCTGGTTGTTGCCCTCTCTCCCTGCCTTCCTTCCAGCCTACGTTTCTTCCTCCTTGTATTCCTACTTCACTCTACCTGTCTGGGTACTTCAGTTCTCTTCACTCATGTATGACTAAGACCCGCGTCAGGAAACACTTGTTCTATTTCCTGACAAGCCTTACCTAACCTAACCTTCACCCAGGAACCGTCCGCTCGCAATTTATTTCACTTTCACCTTTACTGTTGTTGCACATTTCTTCTTATATTTGTCTTTGCATGGAGTGTGTGTGTGTGTGTGTATGTATATGCAGAACAACCACTGAAAAAATAGTAGAATTCCAAAATCACGAAAGGGCTTGGAATTCTATTTCAGTGGTTGTTCTGTATATTGTGATATCACCTGTTTCAAGCTTGAGATGAGATGGTGTAATCATTGGAATACTACTGCTTTTCATTATGATAATATTATATATGCTTAAATATATGCAAAACAACCACTGTGAAAAAATAGCGAAATTCCAGACGCTTTCGTGACTTCTCACAGTGGTTGTTTTGCATATTGTGATATCACTTGTTTACTATAATCTTATTGCTTGGTTAAATATGTACATACTCGTGTTATTTGTTAACACAGTCCGCTTCGCGTTATCATAGTGATCCCATTGTAGAAAATGCATTGACTCTAGTTATCTTTCCAGATTATTATGATTAATATTTGCATGGGCAGGCGCTAAACCATACAAGTCATATAGCTTCTCGAGAATGGGGGGGTAATCAGGTTTGATCCAAGGGAAGGATAACGCCATTTCTTTGAATCAAGAGCTCTTCTGGGTACCTCTGGGTAAACAATGTCAAGAAAGGCTTCATTTTCTTATCTCATTTTGTTTTTATTTACAAGATTTGGGGAACTTTGAATTATTCTCATGCTTCCTTATTTAGGTAAAAAAAATCTTCTTTATTAATTAATGTGTTGAGTTTAGTTGGCTTGTAATGTTGACTGTAGTTGGTGGCAGGTGGACTTCCGGTGCTGTACTTCCGTGTAAAGTTCTGGGTGAGCGATCCTGGGAAGCTGACGGAGGAATACACGCGCTACCATGTCTTCCTGCAATTACGGCGAGATATACTGGAGGACCGTCTTGGTGCCCAGCCTTCCACTGCTGCCCTGCTCGCCTCCTACGCCCTCCAATGTGAGTACTATCTTAAGTGTGGGTACTACTAACAGTGGGAATACGCCCAACACTGAGTACTATCATCAAGCACTAATGATGCAATCATAAAAATGCTAGATCTGCTTTACACAGCGTTGGAAAATAAGGAATATCCACTAGGAATTTTTATTGACCTAAGAAAAGCTTTTGACAGTAGACCACGACATCCTACTCCACAAACTTGATCATTACGGTATAAGAGGCCATGCGCTTGCTTATTTCAAATCTTACATTACTAATAGGTATCAGTACGTCACCATTAAAGACACAGCATCAGCAACACGGCCACTTGATACTGGAGTTCCGCAGGGAAGTGTCCTTGGTCCCCTGCTCTTCCTCATATACATCAATGACCTTCCAAACGTATCCCAACACCTGAAACCCATTCTCTTTGCTGATGACACGACTTATGTCATCTCTCACCCTAATCTTGCCACCCTCAACACCATTGTGAATGAGGAGCTGATTAAAATATCGACTTGGATGACAGCCAATAAACTTACGCTTAACACTGACAAAACCTACTATATTATGTTTGGTAGCAGAGCAGGAGATGCACAAATTAACATTAAGATTGACAACACTCTAATTACCAGAAATAATGGGGGAAAATTCCTAGGCTTATACCTTGACAACAACCTGAATTTCAGCACCCATATCCAGCATATAACCAAAAAAGTATCCAAAACGGTTGGGATCCTCTCCAAGATACGATACTACGTGCCGCAAAATGCCCTTCTCACACTATACCACTCACTTATTTATCCATACCTCACCTATGCTATTTTTGCTTGTGGATCAACTGCAGCAACACACCTAAAGCCAATAATAACCCAACAAAAAGCTGCAGTAAGAATAATCACTAAATCCCATCCCTGGCAACACCCCCCCCCCCACTCTTCATAGACCTAAACTTACTCCCAGTTCAGTACATCCGCACTTACTACTGTGCAATCTACATCTACAGGGCCTTAAACTCTAATATCAACCTTGACCTAAAACGCTTTCTTGATAGTTGTGACAGAACTCACAGGCATAACACCAGACACAAACATCTCTACGACATTCCCCGTGTCCGACTAAACCTTTACAAAAATTCAATGTATGTCAAAGGCCCTAAAATCTGGAATACCCTACCTGAGAACTCTAGAACTGCAGACACATTCATCACCTTCAAAACTACCATTAGATAACATCTTATCTCCCAGATACACCCCGTCAACTAACTACACGAATACCACCTGGTGGTTCATACTTACACTCACTCACTCATTTGACCATAAACAGAAATATTAATCTCAATCTTAAAATAATGAATCCTGTGATACTCCAACACTGAAACTATGTACTGTGCCAAAACAAAAGCATTCACATTGCTAAACTTACAAACTAGTATTTAGTCACTTAGCCATAATACCAACTTACCTCATAATTTGTAATATTTTACAATTAAGAATAAAACTAAGTATGCCCGAAATGCCTAGCCATGCTAAGCGTTCTAGTGGTACACTCTGTAATCACAATTTTACTACATGTAAACCACACAATAACCAAATTTCTGTAAACTCAGCATTGTAATCCTTATAGACAATAAACTTTGAATTTGAATTTGAATCAGTGCAAATGCTACTAATAGGGTGAATACTGTACACTTGCAACTCCCTTACTTCTAATTCAATATTTTATTTTCTGAGTAGGCTTTCATTACACTGGTCAACATTGGTCTTAGTTCACATTTAAAAACATGTGTTTCTAACTATTTTTTGGACGCTGAATTAAAATCTGAACATAGTTTTTTTTTCCAACACTTAGTTTCTGTGAAATTGAATTCCACAGTAAACGATTTCACCAAGACGTAGCTATCATGAAGGGATATCAGGAAAACCTGACGATCAGTTTTGATGACCGACTGCTGCTGAACACTGGTATGGAAGAACCATACTGAAAACAAACGAAAAAGACTGAAAACTGTGTTGCAAATATGTTTGTATGGCTGTACGGAACTTTATTTTTGTTATACTTATATATAATGAATTTAAATTAAGAAAGATTAGTCTTTGCCAGTGTATGTACCACATTTAGTATCTATGTATAATACCCATGATATTTAGTTAACATGTGCTTCTTCTACCTTGTATACCCAAAATCTTAAGGTTTCAAAAAAAAGAAAAAAAAAACTTATGTGATAGAAATTAAACAAGCTCTGATTCCTGGTAACTCATCAAAGTTAGCTTAAAACAATCAGTGTGGTTTCTGAGTTGGATGAAAAGTTGAATTTTGTAGGCTAGTTATATTGTTTGTGAAGATAGGTTAAGCTTGTAAAGGGGGTAACAACGCTTGAGGAATGAGGGGGTAATGAGACCTAAGGAAAGGAAGGGTAATTCCAGTTCATTTAATCAATAGCCCTTCACTAGCTTAAAGGCGTTCCTACTTCTCCCGACGTCCATGGAGGGTCGTAATGGAAGTAATTAACCAGTACCGAACCCTTCTTACCAGAGCCCTAGTAAGGAGAAAGAAGGATGGGGAAGGAAGGAAATGGAAACATCTGCACACAAAGTCCGGGCGCATAAGTGCGCCGGACTTTGTGTGCAGATGTTTTGATTTTCTCTGAATATCCGTAATAAGCTGCATAGCCCTTGTGGCTTAGCGCTTCTTTTTGATAATAATAATAATATCCGTAATAAATTTACCCGAATCACTTTAGTGACAGTTGTCCTCATCTGTTTTTTCAGAGCCCGCTGGGCACAAATGGTCGGGGCAGCATGCATCATTTTAAGGATTTGTGCGCTTAGTGATTTGTCCTCCTTTAAGAATTTAGTGTGTTGCCACTTGTTCCGATGGTTCAGTGGTGTCTTATAATAATAATAATAATAATTATTATTATTATTATTATTATTTCTACAAGCACATGATATAACTTATACAGACTCAGCTAACATCAATGACATACTATATAAAAAGCCCATTGTTATGCAGTTGAGCATTACGGGCAAATTAGGTTAATTTTGTCCCCAGGATACGACCTACACCAGTCGGCTAACACCCAGGTACCTATTTACTGCTAGGTGAAGAGGGACAGCAGGTATCTTAAGGAAACGTCCTAATGTTTCCACCCGTACCGGGGATCGAATCATGGACTTCAGTGTGTGAGTTGAGTGCGCTACCAACCGAGCTAGGGTTGGTTCAGCGATGTTTCTTGTCAGTCTTGAGGGTTCAGTGATATCTGTTGTTACTCGTGTTTAGTGGGTTTACCGCTTCTTTTTTATTGTAATAATAATGTTACTCTTGTTGTCTTGGTTCAGTGATCTCTGTTGTTACTCTTGTTGTCTTGGTTCGGTGATCAGTTGTTACTCTTGTTGTTTTGGTTTGGTGATCTCTGTTGTTACTCTTGTTGTTTTGGCTCAGTGATCCCTGTTGTTACTCTTGTTGTCTTGGTTCAGTGATCTCTGTTGTTTCTCATGTTGTCTTGGTATCGTAGGGGTTCTTAAATGGAGATATCGAGGGTTGAAGGTAGACACACTTGTTGGATGGTAACGATATATTGTCAGTCTGTGATGATGAGAGATGGAGCCCAGCCTCTGCCTGTCCTAGCCTATGTCAAACGCCGACTGAGAGAGTGGCAGAGGTACGAACGTATACATGCGCATCCCGTGACATCACACAATAGTCACAGGCCTACGGATCTATCTCCCCTCAAGGAAGGTTCCTTGATGTTGGTGAGGGGCTCTTGATTTAGGAAATTGGATCTGTGCTCCAGTTCCCCGAATTAAGCCTGAATGCCTTCCACATCCCCCCCCCCAGGCGCTGTATAATCCTCCGGGTTTAGCGCTTCCCCTTGATTATAATAATAATAATAATACGGATCTATCTAAAGCACATGGATGATACTGATATGCTATACAACACAGGGATCAGCAACTATGCTGACAGCTCGGTCATGTTACGTATGTCGTCTCGACATACACTACTATCTTATAGGCTGAACAGGCAGGTGGTTCTGGGCTGATTCTATACAATAACAAATTCATATATAACTTAGAACTAATGGATGGTATCATAATGGATGTTAACAAAATGAGTTTTACGTAATGCATTACAAACTATAAGAACAAATCATTGTACAATATGGGATGGAATTGATCGATCGATCTGTATTCATGCACTCTACAGATTCTGAGGAAGAATAAATATATATATATATACAAGGTGAAATTAACAGCAAAGGCATCTGGTGCACACTCAGATCATTACTGTCAAATTCTCAGAATACAGAGGGAACATGAATACGAAAAAAAAATTCTGAAAAAACTAATCAGTTAATAACAAACAGTTGACAATTTACTTCATCTTGGACACCTAGTTATACAGGCTATGTACATTTGAACCCAATTCTGCGAGGGTGAGGTTTTCATATGCAGAATGGTTATCATCTCTGGGAGGATCGAATTCCTCTGCAATGACTAACACATGCCTTGACTGAGGGAGATCTGAACGAGTATCTACAAAAGATACTTGTGGGTTTCTCATTACTTGTCGAGTACGCAAGGAGTAACGACATTCAGGTTGGTTATCTGACTGAGTATTTGAGGTAGAGGGTACAGAGTCAAGAGGATTTTCAGCATCTGTCACATTAGTCTGGGTAGCAATATCATCAACATCGCATACTAATTTCATATGATCTAAATGCGATTCTTTGTACTTACCAGTACTAACTTCTCTAACCTTATACTTATTACCAGAGATGTGTTCTTCAACTCGATAAGGTCCGACAAACTTTTGATCGAGCTTAGGCATTGCGGATGTTTTGTTGAAATTTGTCAGCATTACTCTCGAACCTACTTTAACTTTTGATGGCTTAGCACGGCTATTAGTTACTCTAGTAAATTCTGCTGTTGATTTGTGAAGTGTTTCACGGATTCTTCTAAAAACACTTTGAGCCATGCTGGTACGAGTTGCTACGAAATCATCAGGGTTGTAATTAGGCTTCGGAGTGGAATATAACAACTCATAGGGTAAACGCTTGTGTGGAAATTTATTTGGTCCAAATAGTTCCACAGCTCAGATCCAGCATGAGCGTCTGGTCGTCTGAGCCGAGCGACCCTTAAACCCTCCCAAACAAGCAAGGCATTCTCTGGTTGGCGGTTGGTAAGCTTATTTAATTTATAGATTTACTCTTCAGGGAAGGAGTAGGTAGGTTTACTGGTAATACACTAATATTAGGTTTACTAAGGCATCTGTAGATAATGATAGAGTAGACCTAAGACCTTAACATAGGTAGTAATAGGCCGATAATGTAGGCAAACATTAGGATAAGTTAGCTAGGGAGAACTGGCAGCCCTAGCTTGAATGGCGGGGCGCAGGTCACAAAGACAGAATAGCGTCCTTCTTACGATAGACTTCGACTGGACAAGACGTGCCGTGAACATCAGGCGGCGCCCCCACGTGTCTTCACATCTGAGACCTGGGGAAATCTGGTAGAGACACCTCGATGTACCGTAGATGATCTCCTCCATCAGCCCATACAGTAAGACGAGATATTCACCCTTTCCCGTAGGATCTGGCCAGTGACTTAGGAGATCGTGAGTTGAGTTAACTGAGGGCTCGGCGTGCTACAGAGAGAGTATGCCCAGTAAGTACCAGCGTCTCAGAGTCGTCTGAAGCTAGCGTCTGAGTCTGCATAGTTATACTAGGGGATACATACCCTCTTGGATATAGGAATTTCTGAGGTGCAGGCAGGACACTAATAACGATTGAATATTGCAGGAATTAATGCTCCCGGTTGCACGTGGTTCCCAAGGGGAAGTCCAAGGGGGCTAAAGCTAGGCTTAGGAAGTTGAAGATCAGGATATATGCTGCAACACCAAGTAAGTTAGTCCTTTATATGTGCATGCAGGCGAGGTTTCTTGCAATACCAATCATTTGTGAAAAAATCTGTCCTATAAGCCACTTGTGAGGCTGAGGTACCCATCTCAGAGCTCGGTGTCAACAGAGTTTGCCAGGGTAGGCGACTCACTTGGAGGCAGCCCAGACAAATTTTCACAAAAGTGGTCCTTCGAAAACCGGATGTGGAATAGCTAGGTTAAGCTATCATAGCTAGGCCACAGTTAGGAACCAGTTTTACAGAGTTAGGTTAAGCTATCATAGCTAGGCCACAGTTAGGTTAAGCTATCATAGCTAGGCCACAGTTAGGAACCAGTTTAAAAAAGTTAGGTTTAAGTTAGCACACCTAGGTCAAAGTTACTCAGAGGCTAGGCCAAGCTGACTATACACAGAAGTTGTTATTTGCAGTAATTTACAGGCAGGCCAGGTAGGCTAGAGAAGCTTGTGAATTTAATTATTTACAGTGATTACAAGTAATCCAGAGTAGGAGACTTGTGTGTTAATTACTTACAGTGGATTTGCAAGGTAGCCACAGTTAGGCTAGGCTTGTGCAATATTTACAAAAGGTTATAGTAGCTAGGACAGATTTAACCTAGTTATTATTTACAGGGAGTTATAAAGCCAGGTTTAAGTTATAGCACACTAGCTAGGTTAGGATTTACCTTATCCAACCATCCACGCTAAACAGAGTAAGCTGGGCACAGTTAGGCCAAGCTGTTTACATACATTATTTATTTACTGTTTCACAAGTTGAATTGTTGAATTTGCTTGTGTTAACCAAGTGATTTAATTTGTACACTGCACTTTTATTGTGATTTTCATCATCTTTGATTCATGTTAATGTGGGATTTGTGAATTATACCTGAGACTAGGTTAAGTCCTGTAATTATTTGCTGGCATTGTACAGTTGAGTGCTAGATTAAGCTTTCACATCGATACACATTTTGATTGGGATTTGAGAGCTAACAGTGTACATTTTTGATTCATAGTAGAGTCAATATAACAAAGGGAATTGTTAAGCTTGTTGAGAAGCCTTAAGACTCGTTCATTCTCACCTAACACCGTGACGTGCTGTGGGGTGGACTGGGTAAAGTACAATTAGTGTCACACTCCTCATTAAACTTCGACAATGGCAGATGGGGGTTCAGGAGAGTCTGGTTCAGTGCTAACAAAATTAAAACGATCAGTAGCAGCATACAAAGGGCATCTGAACAGAACGCGTAACAGGTGCAAGGCTACTTGCCAACGCAGTAATGTAGACTGCGATGATTTGCAGAACTGCTTGAAGAGTTTGGGGGAAAAGTGGGAAGCCTATGAACAAGCATTCTCAGCATATGAGCTACAGGCTATTGAGGATGAGGAATCCCAGGGAAGTCTTCAGCAGGCTATGGACGAATTCACTAAGGATGATGTAGATTGTCACCAGGAGATGAATATGTACAGAGATAAGTTAAGTACATTAAAGGCTAGTATTCCAAGGATGGTGTTGAACACCGCAGGTACCCCAAACAACCACACACCTGTCAATATGTTGCCCAAGTTGCCCCAGCTGAATTTACCAACGTTTGACGGAACCTTAACAGAGTACATTGGTTTCTGGGATCAGTTTAGAGCCCAGATAGATGACAGAAATGATTTGTCAGATGCCGTCAAGTTGCAGTATTTGCGGTCACAACTCAAGGGTAAAGCCTTAGATCTGGTCCGGCACTACCCGATTACTGACGCTAATTACCAACATGCCAAAGACCAATTAGAAGACATGTTTGGCAACACTGAGGAGATAAAGGTAGCTATACTTTATCGGTTGTTGGATCTAGAGGCTTGCCGACATGACCGTCAAAGTCTAGAGAAGTTCCGTATTGAGATTATGAGCTTGACCAATAGTTTCAGAGATCTGCATGGTGAGAATGATTCAAAATGGGTCCTTAGCCAGGTGATTCAGAGGAAACTGGCTAGCACGACAGTGCATGAGTTACACTTAAAATATCGGACGAATAGGTTCACGATAAGCCAAATTATTGAAGGGTTAGGGGATCTCATATCTCACCTGAGCATAGGTCAGGGGGAGAAATTACCTACCAAGGAGAAGTCGGTCGACTTCCCCAGACATTCGAGAGATAGACCTAAACCACCTCCCACTAAAGTAGGCACGTATTATGCCCAGGGCGAGTCCTCCACCCACAGGGCCAAGGGAGAAGCCACTAAAGCGGCCAGTATGAGACGGTGCGTGTTTTGTGATGAAGAACACGCTAGTTCAGGGTGTTCAAGCTTCACCACCTATAACCAAAGGGTTCAACGGCTAAGAGAGTTGAGACTTTGTTTCAAGTGTTGTGGAGAACATTTTGCCAGGGACTGTAACACCATGCTCAGGGAGTGTCGGGGCTGCCGGAAGGGAAAGCACCACAGTGCACTGTGTCCTAATGATGCCGGATTAGCACAAGTTAAGGAGAGCAAACCGCAAGAAAGGGCGGAGAGCAAGAACAAGTCAGAAGTAACGATGAGTGTGGTGAGTACGGCACCGAGAATTTGTTCTGGTGAGCAATTTCAAGGCTCGGTGGCCTTGCCCACCATAATGGCGGTGGTCGCGAACGGGAAGAAGTCTGAAACAACCCGTTTGTTCTTCGACAGTGGGGCACAGAGATCCTTCATAGCGGAGAGTCTAGCCACTAGGTTGAAGCTGGAGACAGTTGGTAAAGTTGACATGAAGGTGGAAGGGTTTGGTGGGGAAGTCCCACGCAGGTCTTATCCAGTAGTCAATGTGACGGTCAGGTTAGCCGGGCATCGACGGGAAATTTCAGCCTTGATGGTGAAGAGGCTGCCCAATATCATTACCACTAGGGGACTGGCTGAAGCAGTCAAACGTTTGAGGGAGTTGGGTGTGAAGCTAGCAGAACCAGACATTGCTACAGACAATGTTAGTAATGTAGGCATATTGGTAGGAGGGGATTACCTAGACGAGTTCGTGTCTACGAGAAGGGTTATCAAGGAAGGTGTGGGCCTGTACAGGACTCCAGCGGGGTACATCGTAGGAGGCAGAATACCAGCTCACTTCCCTGCGACCCCGGGAAAGGAGGGCTCTGGTATTACAGCGACTGAGGCTGTACTGGTGATGCAGATTGGTGTGCACGAAGGCCTGTCAGAGGCGCAAGTTGGCATATCCGACAGTGAGCCGGTCCATAAACTATGGGACCTGGATGTAGTAGGGATTAAAGGTGACCAGCCGCCCCCCGAACACGAAGAGACGTATCGAGATTACTTGAACCATGTGCAGTTCAGGGACGGGCAGTATTGGGTGCGACTCCCATGGAAACCGGGCCACCCAACGCTGTCCACTAATTTCAAGAGGGCACGTGGTCAGTTGAATTCATTGGTGAACAGCCTGACCAGGAAGGGTCTGGTGGGGAAATATGATGATATTATTAAGGAACAGCTGGCCCTTGGGTTCATCGAGAAAGTGCCCAATGCCAGCCCTGGGGAAAACACCCATTATCTTCCACACATGGCAGTCACCAAGGAGTCGGTAACCACTCCCATCAGAGTAGTCTTCAACTGCAGCTCGCAGGCGAGTCCCCGAGAGCCATCGTTGAACGACTGTCTGCTCACAGGGCCCTCCCTGACGCAGAAATTAGCAGATGTGTTGTTGAGATTCAGGACGGAACAGTACGCCTATGCGGCAGACATTAGCAAAGCCTTCCTACGTATTGGGTTGCAGCCACAGGATAGGGACTACACAAGGTTCTTGTGGCTGGCTAACAGGGAGATGCCCAAGCAAGGGTATGATACCTATAGATTCAGGGCAGTGTTGTTTGGTGCCACTAGTTCACCATTCCTATTACAGGCTACCATAGACTACCACCTTGTGAACTGTAACAGCCCGCTTAAAGAATTACTGAAGACCCTATTTTATGTAGACAACATGCAGGGTACCACCTCAGATGAAAGGCTGTTGATGGATATTTACCGAGAGTCTAATCAGGAGATGCTCTCAGCTAACATGCCATTGAGAGAATGGGTGACAAACAATCCAACGTTGCGGGGCATGGTGGAACATGACTATACTGGCTACTCAGTGCCTGAGGTAACATCGGTGTTGGGACTAGAGTGGGAAGTCAAGGAAGACAGACTTAGGCTAAAGAGGAAGCCTGATGGGGAAGGGAAGCTGACCAGGAGGTCTTTGCTGAGCAAAGTGCAGACTGCCTTCGATCCTTTGGGTTTGTTGACACCCATCACCATTCGAGGGAGGATGCTAGTACAACAGACCTGGGAGCTGAACCTAGGTTGGGACGACCCACTGCCAGAAACAGTCTGCCAGGAGTGGGATCTGGTTAACAAAGACCTAGCGGAATTGCACGAGTTCACATTCCCCAGGTCCATCGGGTGCACCGGGCGGGATTATGACTTGCACGTCTTTTGTGATGCCTCCTCCAGGGCCTATGGGGCAGTAGCGTATTTGGTGGCCGGGGACCAAGTCAATCTGGTCACCAGTCGTGCGCGGGTGACACCCCTGAAGGATTGCTCGATCCCAAAGCTAGAGCTCACAGCGATGTTGCTGGGAGCAAGACTGGGTAAGTACGTAGAGGAGGTGTTAAGTAATCTGAGGGTGACACACACCTATGTATGGACAGACTCGGAGGTGGCCTTACAGTGGGTCCAGAATGACAGGTCTAAGCTCCCCTATGTCAGGAATCGGGTAAAGGAGATACGGGAACTACAGTCAACGTCAACAATTCTGTATGTGCCTACAGATCAAAACCCAGCCGACCTGATAAGCCGAGGGGTGACACACAGAAAGTTGAGTAAAAGCGAGCTTTGGTTCAAAGGCCCAGACTGGTTACCGGCAAGGGATTGCTGGCCGGAGCAGAAATTCGTGGAGACAATCAGCAGCATAGTACATTTCGCGGGGGAACACGACACTGAATTATTTGACCCCAGGCGCTACTCCTCGTGGAGAAAACTTATAGGAGTCACGGAAATGGTATTTCGATTCGTGAGGAAGCTGCATGACAAGGTAAGCCAGGGTCGACAGTTGTCTCTAGTGGGTCCCAGAGAATATTGGATAAGGCAGTACCAAAGGGGGAGGTTTCCAGGAGTGCTGGAAGTACTTGCGACCCGGCAGCAGGTTATGGCGTCAGGACGCGTGTCCAACGATGACGACTCAGGGAACAGCAAATTGGTTCACTCATTGAGATTGTTCCTAGATCATGCGGGGCTAATAAGATGCAGGGGAAGAATACAAAACTCTGAGCTCAGCTATGGGGCCAAACATCCCGTGCTGCTGGGAAAGGAGGGATGGGCGACAGAGCTATTGATACAAGATGCCCATCAGAGGACCTTACATGGGGGGTTTGGAGATACCCTCACCTGCCTACGTCAGAATTACTGGGTACTGAAGGGTCGAGCTGCCGTCAAAAGGGTGCTAAAGAGTTGCACGGTCTGCCGGCGGTACGATGGGAGGACCCTACCCTACCCAGGTCCACCACCGCTGCCTCAGGAGCGGGTACATAGTGACAGGCCCTTTGAGACTGTAGGAATAGACTATACGGGGGCTATCACATTGAAGAACCCAGGAGACGTTAAGGAGGGCCCTCAGAAAGTATATGTCTGCCTGTTTACCTGTGCCACTACTCGAGCGGTGCATTTGGAGTTGGCAGAAGATATGACGACAGAGACTTTCGTGAAGTTGTTCAGGAGGTTTACTGCCAGATTCTCGTGCCCGCGATTGATTATCTCGGACAATGGCACAAGCTTTAGGGCGGCCGATAAAGTTTTCAGGAATCTTAGGGACAACGGAGAAGTACGAGAACACCTGAAGAGAATAGAGTGCGAGTGGAGGTTCATAGCTCCCAGGGCACCCTGGCAAGGGGGATTCTATGAACGCATGGTGGGCACAGTCAAAAGGTGCATTCGGAAGGTCTTGCACGGCAGGAGGGTGAGCTGTGATGAACTGAGGACAGTGTTAGTTGAGATAGAGGCAAGAGTTAATAACAGGCCTCTGACCTACGTACAAAATGGGATTGACGAGCAAGAAGCTCTCACCCCCAATCACATGCTGTTTGGAAGAAGGATTGAGCCCTTCCCCGCAATTTTGAGTCAGTCTTCCAAGGAGCTGGATTATTATGGGCCAGATGGTCCCCCCATCAATGAAGAACTGCACAGGAGTCACAACAGACTGGTGAACATCCTGGACAAATGGAACCAGGTGTGGCGCAGGGATTACTTGACAACCTTGCGGGAACATTTCTATGGTGCCGACCCCGAGGCGAATAAGATGATGCTAAGTGAAGGGGACCTGGTGCTGGTAGAATCCGAGGCGCTGAGGGCATACTGGCCTCTTGGCCTGGTAGTGTCAACCCACCCAGACAAGGCTGGGCGGTTGAGAATGGTGAAAGTGAGAATTAACGGTGTCGAGACTATAAGACCCATCAACAGGCTTTTGCCTCTCGAGGTCCACACGGTGGGACCGGGACATGAGAAATCAGACCAGAGGTTGAGCGAGCTGAGCGGCCGGACGACCCGTCGAACGGCGCTCGAGTCCAGGGCCCACTGGGGGGGCCTGCGGGAGGCAGACTTGATCTAGACTTAGCGCCTACCTTCGCCGGCGGGAGGATGTGGAAATTTATTTGGTCCAAATAGTTCCACAGCTCAGATCCAGCATGAGCGTCTGGTCGTCTGAGCCGAGCGACCCTTAAACCCTCCCAAACAAGCAAGGCATTCTCTGGTTGGCGGTTGGTAAGCTTATTTAATTTATAGATTTACTCTTCAGGGAAGGAGTAGGTAGGTTTACTGGTAATACACTAATATTAGGTTTACTAAGGCATCTGTAGATAATGATAGAGTAGACCTAAGACCTTAACATAGGTAGTAATAGGCCGATAATGTAGGCAAACATTAGGATAAGTTAGCTAGGGAGAACTGGCAGCCCTAGCTTGAATGGCGGGGCGCAGGTCACAAAGACAGAATAGCGTCCTTCTTACGATAGACTTCGACTGGACAAGACGTGCCGTGAACATCAGGCGGCGCCCCCACGTGTCTTCACATCTGAGACCTGGGGAAATCTGGTAGAGACACCTCGATGTACCGTAGATGATCTCCTCCATCAGCCCATACAGTAAGACGAGATATTCACCCTTTCCCGTAGGATCTGGCCAGTGACTTAGGAGATCGTGAGTTGAGTTAACTGAGGGCTCGGCGTGCTACAGAGAGAGTATGCCCAGTAAGTACCAGCGTCTCAGAGTCGTCTGAAGCTAGCGTCTGAGTCTGCATAGTTATACTAGGGGATACATACCCTCTTGGATATAGGAATTTCTGAGGTGCAGGCAGGACACTAATAACGATTGAATATTGCAGGAATTAATGCTCCCGGTTGCACGTGGTTCCCAAGGGGAAGTCCAAGGGGGCTAAAGCTAGGCTTAGGAAGTTGAAGATCAGGATATATGCTGCAACACCAAGTAAGTTAGTCCTTTATATGTGCATGCAGGCGAGGTTTCTTGCAATACCAATCATTTGTGAAAAAATCTGTCCTATAAGCCACTTGTGAGGCTGAGGTACCCATCTCAGAGCTCGGTGTCAACAGAGTTTGCCAGGGTAGGCGACTCACTTGGAGGCAGCCCAGACAAATTTTCACAGCTTGTCTACACCATACAATGCATAATATGAAGTATCACCTATGGAAGCATTGTAAGCAGAATTTATGGCACATTGAACATCTGGTATAACTTCATCCCAAGTTTCACTATTGGGGTTGATAGTGGCTCTCAGGACATCAAGTACTTTCTTATTGGTTCGTACGGCTAACCCATTGCTGGCAGGATGATGAGGAACAATGGTGGATTTAGAGATCTTGTATAAAGTACACAAATTTTCAAGAATCTCATTACAGAATTCACCTCCATTATCTGTTACTAAGGACTTAGGGGTGGTATGCCTGCAGATAATGCGTTCTTTAAACGCTTTAGCTACTGTCTCTGCAGTCTTATCTGCAATAGGAACTAACTCACAATATCTGGTGAAATGGTCTACCATAACACACAGATGTTTGTTGCCTTGGAGGGAACATTTAAAATTGGTTAATAAATCAAGGGCAACTCTTTCCCACGGTTCGCTAGTGGTTGGATACACTTGGATTGGATTAGGACCATTGACATTCCCTTTATGTTGCATACAGACACTACATTTCTTAACATACTCGGAAATGTCAGTTGCCGTACGTGGCCAAAAGTATTTCATTCTGGCTTGTTTCACAGAACGATCCATACCAGGGTGTGCAACACCTGGTGCATCATGAACTAGCTGTAGAGCTACGTTCACTAGTGACTGTGGAATTACTAACTGGTACACTCTTCTGCTTGGAGTACCCAACTCAGCTGTTCGATACAGTAATTCTTGGCTCATTACAATGCCACTAATGGGTGCTGGCGGCTTCACAGTAAGAATAAGATCTTCCTGGAGCAGGAATCGAATCACACCAGACCACATGGGATCTGTTCTTTGGGCATTTTTGACATCCTCAACAGTAAATGGAGGATCTGCAGTAACTACACTAACGTGTTGCGATAAAGCATCTGCGACTACATTTGACTTGCCAGGTAAATGTTCAAAAGTGGGATTGAACTCTTGGATAGTCAAGGTCCATCTGGCTAACCTTCCAGTAGGCTGTTTGTTCTGGAATAAAGGTATCAGTGGTGCATGGTCTGTCAAGTAAATAATATCTCGGAAGTGCTTTAAAGACCATACTATTGCTAAAGCTTCTTGCTCCGTTACTGTATAATTACGTTCAGCCTTCGTAAGGACTCGGCTAGCAAATGCAACTGCGTTGTACTTGCCATCAGTCTTCTGAGCTAGTACGGCACCTATGCCAATTGAACTAGCATCAGTTGTATAGAAGGGCTTAGCAAAATCTGGGAATTTCAAAATTGGAGCAGATGTTAGCTTTTCTTTTAGAGTTTGGAATGCTCTTTCTTGACGGAAGGTCCAAACGAAAGGAGCATCTTTCTTAAGCAATTCAGTTAGCAGAGCTGCTATTGAAGAAAAATTTGCAATGAAAGATCTGTAGAAACCTGCTAGACCCATAAAGGATCTTACAGCATCAGCAGTTTTGGGAGTTGGAAAATTTAGTACTGCCGTTACTTTACTTTGATCAGTCGTAACCCCTCTAGGAGTGACTACGTGACCCAGAAACTTAATTTCTGATCTGAAAAATTGACATTTGGACAGTTTGATCTTTAAATTGGCTTCTTCAAGCTTGCCAAGTACTATATCAAGTCATTTCAGGTGTGTATCCACATCTTCGGACATGGCGATTACGTCGTCTAAGTACACCATAAGTGCTTTACCTATAAGACCTCTAAAGATGTTGGTCATGAGTCTAGAGAACGTGATAGGTGAGGATCGTAATCCAAAAGCCATTCGTAGGAAGTGATAATGACCTGTGGGAGTGGAGAATGCAGTTAACTCTTGGCTGTCCTCGTGAAGAGGGACTTGCCAAAACCCTTGTAACAAGTCCAGGGTCGAGAAGACTTTGTTATCTCCGATATTGCGTAAAAGATCACCCAGTACAGGAAGTGGGAAGTGATCTGGAATAGTTTTCGCATTTAACTTCCTAAAGTCAATCACCGGGAGCCAAGTGCCGTCCTTCTTAGGCACTAGGATCAAGGGCGTATTCCAGGGTGAATTGCTATGTGCAATAACTCCATCATTGAGCATCTGATTGATCAGTTCTTCTGCGACAGCAACTTGGGAATGGGGCATTCTGTACGCAGGTATATAGATAGGTCTAGTACCAGGTTCAAGTGGAATACGATGGGACAATAAGTTCGTTATACCCATCTTCTCACCTGGTAAGGCAATGGCTTTACGACGTTTGTTCAACAGCGTCAACAAGCACTGGACTTCGTCTGGGAAATCAGTGGGAGCTAAGTCTTTCTCCTCAACTGGTGGGATAGATTGATCCAGCGGAGTGGATGAGGTCTCCACTGTTGAAATAGCACCGACCCACTGGTCAGGTGGCACATCATCCTGTACTTGAACAGGGTAAGGATAGTGAACTAGGTCAACGAGATTGGTATTTTCTCTGAGATGAACACTGTGACCTGAAGTGTTAGCAAGGAATAAATGGATCTTGCTGTCTCTTACAACGTGTAAGGAAGGTTCAACAAATAAACCCTTGACCTTGCAGGAATCACTGTCAACTAGGACGTTATCACCATCTGGAACATTAGGAACAACAACAGACACTCTAGTGAGAGCACTAGCCGCAACAGAGACGTCTTTCTGCAGACGGCATGTGACATCAACAAGAGATGGCATTACTAGTTTCAAGTAATCGTTTTCTGACAAGGCATCCCCTGTGGAGAAACTACTACTCGAACTAGCAGTCATTGCAGGGATAGGCTGTGCACTCAAGGCAGTCTGAGTGTCCTCGGACACTTGAGGCAACGGAACACTATCTTGCAAGTCTGAAGGTGTAGGTGGAACACAGATGGGAGTGACAGAGTTACCAGTGCCTGACCGCTTGGGTACGCTACTGGAGAATGCATTGGCTTGCAAGGACTTAATTCGTACATCATACTCTGCGGCAGTATGGCAGATTTCTGATCCAAGCTGGTAACCCCAAAATGGAATGATCAAGTCATCAATTTGGGCATGCCATCGGTACGGGTCAAGCACAATGCGTAAGTCTCCCATGGAAGCAAATCCCAGTAGAAGGTCACTAGGGAAAGTAATCTGATCGACAACAAGAAAAGCAGCAGTAAAGTCTCTGCCTTGGATAGTAAAGGTGAGCGAAGTCTGACCTCGGACTCGCAGAAGGGAACCAGCTACTCCACTAAGGGAGGTTGCAGTAGTTGGTTCAACGAGGAGGACACGTCGTAACTGCTTCTCTTTAAACAAGCTAGACCTAATGATATTAACTTGCGCACCAGAGTCCATGAACACATGAACGGACGCATTATGGACAGAAGCTTGTACTAAAGGACCAATCGTTTCGTTAGGAGTTATATGCAAACAGAAAGGTGGATTGTCATCGGAGAAGGCATTTTTACTTCATCCCCAAATTCCTCTACGTCAGAGGCGTGTGAAGCAGCATCAACAACAGGGTTGTCATTCTCAAGACTGGCTAAGGCTTCATAGGAATTTTGAACTGGGATGGTGTACTCGTTATCACCTACTACTGTCATGACTGGACGAGTAGACTTGGGTGCTCGGATTCCCCCGAATTGGAAGAATGAGCCTGGTTCTGGTTAGTTTGTGAACCACGACGTCTGTTTCCTCTCCTGGCTCTGCGGTTGGAACGGCCACAGAAAGATATAGAGTACTGCAGGTTGTAGAGAGCACTGCACTCAGATGTGTCATGTCCATGAATTCTATGATAAGTACAGTAGGGAAGATCTGACTGGTACTCATCATCAGTACGACGCTTCTTAGGGTGACTATCATGACAATTAATAGCAATATGGCCACGGTAACCACAATTGTAGCAAGTTCTTTGACTGTGGGTACTGTACATACTACGGGTGCTACGGGAATGATGGCTCTTAACACTAGCTTTGGATGATGGACGCGAGTGATTAAGGTTGGGAGTTTTGGTAGTAGCACAAACTAGAGGAGGTACAGGAGTGGACAAAGTGGTTGGTGTAGACTTACGATAAGGGAAGGTTCCCTCGGGACACAAATTTCGTACATGGATGAGAGCTGCGAGCGGTCCCATAGTAGCATCTAGCGGACTTGAATTGTACACATACATAGATGTCGGTGGCATTAGTTGTTTGATAACTCCGAATGCGGCTAATTTGGCAAACCCATCAAGGGCTGGTTTATCACTATCTTTAAGGTACTTGGAATTTTGACCTGCTTTAACGAATGAGGACATTAGGTTATTAAGACGAAGGGCAAACTCATCTAATGACTCTTCTGGTCTCGGAGCTGTGCAAACTAATTCTTTGAGAACAACAAACGGATCGGTTTCTCTCACTGGTTCAAGATAATTGCGAATTAACTGTTCATAATCTTGCCACCTGGTTAGATCTTGAAAGTCCTTCATACGAATTAAGTTGAATACATGTGAGGCGGCTGGAGAACGGGCTAGACTCTCCTTTCCGATACTGATTAAACAACTCTCAGATGGAAGACCATCAACTGAAGCATTAGCTCTGGCTCGAACAGTGGAAAACCAACCTTCAAGGTTGTCTGGGTTACCATTGAACAATGGCATAGCATCATACGGATCACGACTAAAATTACGCAGGCTAGAAGTCTGAGTGTATCTATTGTTTGATGAGGAGTTACTCGAATTTTGGGCTGACGCATTAATGGTTGTACTAGCAGCATGTGCTGAGGCATCGCTTGAGAAAACTTGAGACATGTTTGCAAAATGTAAAACAAGAATTTAGAGAAACAAAAGAAAATGTAACTGAGGAACACACAACACAGTGAACTTAAATGGGAAAAAAAATGCTTAACGACTCTGCATAAGTAATTAAAAATTGACAGGTCACACAGTAAGCAAAGAACTCGCACAAGAAAAATACGCAACTGAATGAACAACACTTTGAAAATCAAGAGAACTTGTACTTTACTCAAATCTGATTTGCTCAATTTTGCTTTAAATTGAATGAATGGCACAGTGAGTTGTCTTTACTCTCAATGCAACAGGGAAATACACAATAAAATGATAAAATGGACTCAATAAAGCTTGTGCAAAATAAAACAAACTGGGACACAATTCACTGGAATAAAATAAAATGACACAGAAAGAATAAAATATTATGCACAGAACAGAGCATATGAAACTGCACTGAAATAAACTGTAGCAATATTGCAAATAACAATTGCTAATCAAAAAGTACTGCACAACACTGCACAAAATCTCTGCAAGAAAATTTTTAAAGACAACACAATCTTTGCACAAGAATTATTGCAAAATGAGTCAATGTGCAATAATAAAAATTATTACACACACAAGAAAAGAAATGTATCAAGGAATAAACACTTTAACTCTTAACTGCAGCTTAAACAACACTTAACAAGCAAAAGAACAATTTACTCTAAAAGAAGAACTTAAAAATTGCACTAAGAGTGAATTTGTTCAATGAAACATGAAAAAATAATAGGTGCTAAAACACAGAGCAAAAAAGTTTGAACACTTACAGTGATGCAGAACATAACACATCAACATAAACACAATACTAGAATTTTCTTGCAATGAAACTTGATGTGTGAAAACTCTGATAATAATTTCTTGCTTGCACAAAATAATGGCACTATTGTCTGTGGAAATAAGACAAATTAGACACTGGCTAAATGAAAAGAATATGAACACAAGAATGTTCAACACACAGAGAACAAAAAAAAAGAATACACAAATGCTGGGATGAAAAAATTATATATAACTGAGACAACACTGAGTTGTGATGCAGAATATGAGGTGAAAAATTACTGAAATACTTCACTGGAATACTGAGAACACTAGGTGATTGTGAAGTGGAAACACAAGTTCTATACTGCTCATATGTTGCACACACAACAAAGGAAAAACACTAAGTACTTACTTCAAGTGTATAAAAAGATTCACAACACAACAGACATAAGATAATGCACGAAAATTAACACTGAATTAAGGAGATAAAAAGATTATTGCAAACAAACACTGAGTCTGATCAAGAGTCACTGAATGTCACTAAGAAAATCACTGGAACACAAAAGAAATGTCTCAACACTCGCAAATGTCTCTATGAAAAAATATTATCGCAGTAACGACTTGGTGAAGAATAAGGTTGATGGTGGAAGGTTGGAGGATTGTTTATGTCGTCTTGCTGCTGGCCTCTGCACACGTGATCATAGAATTGTGCTTACATCGACGATAGACTTCACACAGGAGGCTTTCAACGGTTGGCGCAAAACACAATCTAGCTCTTGACCCCCTATGTGGTCCTTAAAATATGGTGCTATAACCCCTAGTAGTGTACCAAACACTGGTAGAGGTTGGGTGAGTACCAAAACACAATGAGAGTGGTTGGGTTAGTGGGTTAACAGGGCTAAGGCGTCTGAGACCGCATGGTGAGTGGGTGGGTGGGTTTGTGGGCATAACAGGGCTAAGACCGGGGGTGGTGAGACACACGTGGTCATGGGCCTATGGGTTGAACGGCGTAAGCCTCACTGAGGACACCCACACTGCCGTGAAGATAATTCTAAGCCGGCTGGCTTAAAAATACACCCACAAAATACCACAACACCACAGGGATGAAAAAGAGCACTCAGGATGGCTTGGAGCTTGAATCACAACAATGAAGACTACTCACGTGGCTTACTTGAGTACTGGGGTAAGACACCTGGGTTAGTTGCTAGCTGGCTTATCTTAACCCTTCAGACAGAATAGCTTGATACTTCTCACGATGAGCACAGCAGGGGTGGAAGCTGGCTTGGCAGGCAAAGGAACTGGATGGAGTAGGCTAGGCTAGACTGGACTCGGTTGTTCTGACTCCCCCACCACAGACTGGAAACTGGCTTATTTTGCAAACTCGGGTCAACCCCTCGGGAGTGATGCAAATAAGCAGATAAACACTAATACAAAGAGACTGACCAGTGAATGGTGTAGAAGCTGGTAGGAGCTTGGGCGGGAGAAACTGGCTGAGGTAGCTGGTTGGCGTTAACCTTCTCTGCAGGCCTACTCACAAGATGGCAGCCGGCTCGGTCGAAATTTATCTCCAGAAATCGCTGTAATCGTCAGGATTACAGGCCCTCCGTTGCCACCATTTATAGTAGGGGTTCTTAAATGGAAATATCGAGGGTTGAAGGTAGACACACTTGTTGGATGTTAACGATACATTGTCAGACTGTGATGATGGGAGATGGAGCCCAGCCTCTGCCTGTCCTAGCCTATGTCAAACGCCGACTGAGAGAGTGGCAGAGGTACGAACGTACAAATGCGCATCTCGTGACATCACACAAACAGTCACAGGCCTAGGGATCTATCTAAAGCACATGGATGATACTGATATGCTATACAACAGGATCAGCAACTATGCTGACATTGGTTCGGTGATCAGTTGTTACTCTTGTTGTCTTGGTTCGGTGATCTCTGTTGTTACTCTTGTTGTCTTGGTTCGGTGATCTCTGTTGTTACTCTTGTTGTCTTGGTTCGGTGATAAGTTGTTACTTTTGTTGTCTTCGTTTGGCGATCTCTGTTGTTACTTTTGTTGTCTTGGTTCGGTGATCTCTGTTACTCTTGTTGTCTTGGTTCGGTGATCTCTGTTGTTACTCTTGTTGTCTTGGTTCGGTGATCAGTTGTTACTTTTGTTGTCTTGGTTCGGTGATCTCTGTTGTTACTCTTGTTGTCTTGGTTCGGTGATCTCTGTTGTTACTCTTGTTGTCTTGGTTCGGTGATCTCCGTTGTTACTCATTTTGTCTTTGTTCAGTGCTCTCTGTTGTTACTCTTGTTGAATTGGTTCTGTGATCTGTTACTCTTGTTGTCTTGGGTCAGTGATCTCTATTGTTACTCTTATCTTGGTTTGGTTATCTGTTACTCGTGTTATCTTGGTTCAGTGATCCCTGTTGTTACTTTTGTTGTCTTGGTTCGGTGATCTCCATTGTTACTCTTGTTGTCTTGGTTCTGTGATCTATTGTTACTCCTGTTGTCTTGGTTTGGTGATCTCTGTTGTTACTCATGTTGTCTTGGTTCTGTGATCTGTTGTTACTCATGTTGTCTTGGTTCGGTGATCTGTTGTTACTCTTGTTGTCTTGGTTCAGTGATGTTGTTACTCTTGTTGTCTTGGTTCGGTGTTATCTGTTGGTACTCTTATTATTATTTTTTTTTTCAATAAACCGGCCATATCCCAACAAGGCGGGGTGGCCCAAAAAGAAAAACGAAAGTTTCTCTTTTTAAATTTAGTAATATATACAGGAGAAGGGGTTACTAGCCCCTTGCTCCTGGCATTTTAGTCGCCTCTTACAACACGCATGGCTTACGGAGGAAGAATAATGTTCCACTTCCCCATGGAGATAAGAGGAAATAAACAAGAACAAGAACTAGAAAGAAAATAGAAGAAAACCCAGAGGGGTGTGTGTATATATATGCTTGTACATGTATGTGTAGTGTGACCTAAGTGTAAGTAGAAGTAGCAAGACGTACCTGAAAACTTGCATGTTCATGAGACAGAAAAATGGACACCAGCAATCCTACCATCATGTAAAACAATTACAGGATTCCGTTTTACACTCACTTGGCAGGATGGTAGTACCTCCCTGGGCAGTTGCTGTCTACCAACCTACTACCTATTATTATTATTATTATTATTATTATTATTATTATTATTATTATTATTATTATGGGGGAGTGCTAAGCCTGTCGGGATTGTATAGAGTCTGTGAAGAGGGGGGGGTGAAAAGCATTCAGGGAACTGGAGCACTAATCCAAATTCATAGATCAACAGCCCCTCACCAGCATCAAGGACCCTTCCTTAAGGGGTACTCTTGTTGATTTGTATTGGTTCTTGTCGCCACTGCTGGTTGCTTGCTGGAATCATCGTCTGTGTTTCTGCTGGATCTGCGAAGTTCTGGGATAGCTGTTTTGCCTGCACAGCAGGCTTTTTCACTCTATACATAATCATGAGGATGGAGACTTTTATACTTGAGATTTTGGAACTTTTGGAGAGATGTAGCACTTGAAGATATGGTCACATGTGGACAGGACCCACTAGTGGAAGTAGGTCAGGCTCCAAAGGTAGGCAGGAGTTTTAGCACTGGAGTTGAAGATATTTTCTGTACTAGTGTCATGTCTTTTGTTTCAACTTTACTCAGCGCTTTTCTTTCTAAGTCCATGGTGTTGATAAGCATGACATTTTCTATTTTTCAATGAAATTATTTATTATATACTTCGGAGTGCCATTGTCTGTACGTACTGTATGCACAAAAGGATCTAAGTTCAGAAACTCCTTGCCTGAAGATTCCAGATGTTCCCTATCAACCAACCACTTCAAAACAGTTAAAAAGCACCTCCTTATTTTAATATGATCCTGACAACAATTATCTCATCATATTTAGTATTACTTCATGTAACTACGTTCATTCCAGTTGTAATTTTTATTGTAAATTATTACTGAATACATACTTGAATTATAATTATTATAATCATAACTTAGCACTAATCTCAAACCAAGTACGTATTCTTATTCTCGTGTACCTTACTAGGATTTTATCTGTCCATATACACCGAGTCATTCTCACTAAATCACTTTTACTGTGAATATCATTAATGTCTTGTATACATACATGTAAATGACTATCTCATCACATTCTGTAATAATACAAGTACGTAACTAGTTTCATTATTAAGTAATCTTTATTAGAATTTTATTTTGAATTAATGGAGTAATTTTAATAAAGTATAATCTGAATGTAATGATATTATCTGCTTTATATTGTTTAATATTCATAAAATCTATTTTATTGTGAAAATCATTGTCTTGCATACATATACTATATGTAAAATAGTATAGTCCTTTATTACACGAGAGATGTAATGTCATCCAGTTATGTACAAACGATTTATCATGTAGAAAAAAAATTGACTGATTGTATAATGAAAATTAAGCTGTACAATACTATATGTAACTGATGAATGAAAAATTTTATAATCATCCAGTTTGTAATTCTTGGGTTATGTATACTGACACTGATGTGTATTTCAGCTGAAGTAGGTGACTATTGTCTGGAGGAACACGGTAATGCATACCTAGCAGACATGAGGCTTGTTCCCAACCAGACAGAGGATCTCGAGAAAAAAATTATAGAGCTTCATAAACTCCACAAGTAAGTTGTTTATATGTTTTTTTGTTTCTTAAGTATTGCCCTACCTATTTACTTTGTATTATGGAATAATATTCTGTAAATTGGTATATTATTATGCAAACACAACAATTTAAAGAGAGGGGGTCATATATAATGTATTAATTACAGTGGACCCCCGCATAATGATCACCTCCGAATGCGACCAATTATGTAAGTGTATTTATGTAAGTGCGTTTGTACGTGTATGTTTGGGGGTCTGAAATGGACTAATCTACTTCAGAATATTCCTTATGGGAACAAATTCGGTCAGTACTGGCACCTGAACATACTTCTGGAGTGAAAAAATATCGTTAACCGGGGGTCCACTGTATTAGCACTTCTGATCATAACATTTATCTTATTGTATTGTCTACTGGAAATCTTGAGCAAGCACATCGTTGTGCTTTCATTCTAAAACAGGCAACATTAGTTGATAAAAACTGGCAACTACAGTGGACCCCTGAGTTTCGGCAGCCTCGACTTTCGCGAAATTCGACCTTCGGCGAGTTTTTTTGGAAAAAATTGGCCTCGAGTTTCGTGAAAAAACTCGTTTTGGCGACCGTCCGGTACCCGTCCGCCCGTTACCACGCACACAAAGCCAGTCTCCCATGCTACTCACGCTCAGTGTGCCATTGTTTACCAACACGTGACCATCACCCCGCGGTTTCATACAATACATTTCATAATAATCCATTGTTTTTTGTGCTTGCAACTGCTAAATAAGTCATCATGGACCCAAGGAAAGCTAGTGCAAGCCCTTTGGTAAATAAAGTGAGTGACGGGGATGTGGAAGAGTTGGTGGAGGACCACAGGGAAGAGCTAACCACTGATGAACTGCAAGAGCTTCAACTGGAGCAGCATCAGACCACAGCCGAGGAACTTGCTTCAGAGGAGGAGGAGGAAGAGGGAGTGGATGAGGTGCCTTCATCAGTGATTAAGGACTTGTGTGGAATGTGGAATGAGTTGCAAAGTTTTGTTGAAAAGTATCATCCTGGCCAAGCTGAAACAAGCCGTATCTGCAACATGTACAATGACAGTGTTGTGTCCTACTTCAGGGAAATCTTAAAGAAATGCCAGAAAAAGACCTCTCTGGATAGATATTTTGTGCGCCAGGGGTCCAGTGACTCTCAAGTTGTTCCCAGTGGCATTAAAAGAAGGGAAGTAACTCCAGATAAGGACTTGCTACCTAAAGTCCTAATGGAAGGAGATTCTCCTTCCAAACAATTACCTGGAGTTTACCTGGAGAGAGTTCCGGGGGTCAATGCCCCTGCGGCCCGGTCTGTGACCAGGCCTCCTGGTGGATCAGAGCCTGATCAACCAGGCTGTTGCTGCTGGCTGCACGCAAACCAACGTACGAGCCACAGCCCGGCTGGTCAGGAACCGACTTTAGGTGCTTGTCCAGTGCCAGCTTGAAGACTGCCAGGGGTCTGTTGATAATCCCCCTTATGTATGCTGGGAGGCAGTTGAACAGTCTCGGGCCCCTGACACTTATTGTATGGTCTCTTAACGTGCTAGTGACACCCCTGCTTTTCATTGGGGGGATGTTGCATCGTCTGCCAAGTCTTTTGCTTTCGTAGTGAGTGATTTTCGTGTGCAAGTTCGGTACTAGTCCCTCTAGGATTTTCCAGGTGTATATAATCATGTATCTCTCCCGCCTGCATTCCAGGGAATACAGGTTTAGGAACCTCAAGCGCTCCCAGTAATTGAGGTGTTTTATCTCCGTTATGCGCGCCGTGAAGGTTCTCTGTACATTTTCTAGGTCAGCAATTTCACCTGCCTTGAAAGGTGCTGTTAGTGTGCAGCAATATTCCAGCCTACATAGAACAAGTGACCTGAAGAGTGTCATCATGGGCTTGGCCTCCCTAGTTTTGAAGGTTCTCATTATCCATCCTGTCATTTTTCTAGCAGATGCGATTGATACAATGTTATGGTCCTTGAAGGTGAGATCCTCCGACATGATCACTCCCAGGTCTTTGACGTTGGTGTTTCGCTCTATTTTGTGGCCAGAATTTGTTTTGTACTCTGATGAAGATTTAATTTCCTCGTGTTTACCATATCTGAGTAATTGAAATTTCTCATCGTTGAACTTCATATTGTTTTCTGCAGCCCACTGAAAGATTTGGTTGATGTCCGCCTGGAGCCTTGCAGTGTCTGCAATGGAAGACACTGTCATGCAGATTCGGGTGTCATCTGCAAAGGAAGACACGGTGCTGTGGCTGACATCCTTGTCTATGTCGGATATGAGGATGAGGAACAAGATGGGAGCGAGTACTGTGCCTTGTGGAACAGAGCTTTTCACCGTAGCTGCCTCGGACTTTACTCTGTTGACGACTACTCTCTGTGTTCTGTTAGTGAGGAAATTTTAGATCCATCGACCGACTTTTCCTGTTATTCCTTTAGCACGCATTTTGTGCGCATTACGCCATGGTCACACTTGCCGAAGGCTTTTGCTAAGTCTGTATATATTACATCTGCATTCTTTTTGTCTTCTAGTGCATTTAGGACCTTGTCGTAGTGATCCAATAGTTGAGACAGACAGGAGCAACCTGTTCTAAACCCATGTTGCCCTGGGTTGTGTAACTGATGGGTTTCTAGATGGGTGGTGATCTTGCTTCTTAGGACCCTTTCAAAGATTTTTATGATATGGGATGTTAGTGCTATTGGTCTGTAGTTCTTTGCTGTTGCTTTACTGCCCCCTTTGTGGAGTGGGGCTATGTCTGTTGTTTTTAGTAACTGTGGGACGACCCCCGTGTCCATGCTCCCTCTCCATAGGATGGAAAAGGCTCGTGATAGGGGCTTCTTGCAGTTCTTGATGAACACGGAGTTCCATGAGTCTGGCCCTGGGGCAGAGTGCATGGGCATGTCATTTATCGCCTGTTCGAAGTCATTTGGCGTCAGGATAACATCAGATAGGCTTGTGTTAACCAAATTTTGTGGCTCTCTCATAAAAAATTCATTTTGATCTTCGACTCTCAGTCTGGTTAGCGGCTTGCTAAAAACTGAGTCATATTGGGACTTGAGTAGCTCACTCATTTCCTTGCTGTCATCTGTGTAGGACCCATCTTGTTTAAGTAGGGGCCCAATACTTGACGTTGTTCTCGACTTTGATTTGGCATAGGAGAAGAAATACTTTGGGTTTCTTTCGATTTCATTTATGGCTTTTAGTTCTTCCCGCGATTCTTGACTCCTATAAGATTCCTTTAGCTTAAGTTCGATGCTTGCTATTTCTCTGACCAGTGTCTCCCTATGCATTTCAGATATATTGAAATCTTTTAGCCGCTCTGTTATTCTTTTCTGTCGCCTGTAAAGGGAGCGCCTGTCTCTTTCTATTTTACATCTACTCCTCCTTTTTCTTAGAGGAATAAGCCTTGTGCATACATCGAGTGCCACCAAGTTAATCTGTTCTAGGCATAAGTTTGGGTCTGTGTTGCTTAGTATATCTTCCCAGCTTATATCGGTTAGGACTTGGTTTACTTGGTCCCACTTTATGTTTTTGTTATTGAAGCTGAATTTGGTGAATGCTCCCTCGTGACTAGTCTCATTATGTCGGTCTGGGGCTCCACACATACATGTCTGAACCTCAATTATGTTGTGATCTGAGTATATTGTTTTTTATATGGTGACATTTCTTATCAGATCATCATTGTTAGTGAAGATGAGGTCTAGTGTATTCTCCAGTCTAGTAGGCTCTATTATTTGCTGGTTTAAATTGAATTTTGTGCAGAGATTTAAAAGCTCGTGTGAGTCAGAGTTTTCATCAGAGCTGCCTCCTGGTGTTATTACTGCAACAATATTATTTGCTATATTCCTCCATTTTAGGTGCCTTAAGTTGAAATCCCCCAGGAGCAAGATGTTGGGTGCAGGAGCTGGAAGATTTTCCAGACAGTGGTCAATTTTTAACAGCTGTTCCTGGAATTGCTGGGATGTTGCATCCGGAGGCTTGTAGACTACCACAATGACTAGGTTTTGGTTCTCGACCTTTACTGCTAAAACTTCCACTACATCATTTGAGGCATTAAGCAGTTCTGTGCAAACAAGTGACTCTGCAATGTACAGGCCAACCCTCCCCCCCCCCCCCCTTTTGCCTGTTCACTCTGTCACATCTGTATAGGTTGTAACCTGGGATCCATATTTCATTGTCCAAGTGATCCTTTATGTGGGTCTCAGTGAAAGCCGCGAACATTGCCTTTGCCTCTGCAAGCAGTCCACGGATGAAAGGTATTTTGTTGTTTGTTGCTGGCTTTAGACCCTGTATATTTGCAAAGAAGAATGTCATCGGACTGGTGGTATTGTTGGTACTGGGGGGGGGGATTTTTTTTCCGGCATTAGTATCTGTATCTGTTGGTTTGGAGTGGAGGCCATCGACTGTGGTTCCACTCCAGGAATGACTGGATTTGGTATACGATTTCTGCCATTTCCTGCCAGTTTTTTTTCCTTCCTGGCACTAAAAAACCTCTCCCTCTTGAGTGGCTGTGGCTACCCAGGTTTTCCCATGGCCTGGATGTTTTGTATCTTTTTGTCCCCTTTAGATGGTGTGCCTGGCAATTTAAGTTATAGCACAGTCTTTCCTGTACTGAAGAGGTACATATTTCAGGGTGAAAAAGCTTACAGGAAGGGAGTTTGCATTTTCCTGTTGTCATATGGGCATGGCATTTTCTAGGGTGGTCATAGTTGCACGTCCCGTCTGTTTTTCCAGATTTCCCATGTCTGCAGATACCAAGTGCATAGTATGTGCACAGGCTTGGTTTCCGTTTGCCTTGGGTTTCTGTGACTGTATTCCCTGTTGGTGCATGTTTCCCTGTCTTATTCCTATCCTCCCTAGCACCAACAATGGAGCTCCCACCAGTTGTTTTTGGTAATATATCCTCACTATTGCTAGTGGAGTCCTCTTGTTTGCTATTTCCTGTGGTTTTTCTAGTTTGCAATATTGGTTTTATCTTATCTTTGACTACACTTGTTTCCCCACTACGGCTCCTGTCCCCTATGAGGTCATTTATATGTATTCCTTCCTGCGTATAATTCCCGACTACCTGGACAAAATCTCCAGCTTCACCATTACTGTCTCCCAGGACAGCACCTCCAGCTTCACCATTACTGTCTCCCAGGACAGCACCTCCAGCTTCACCATTACTGTCTCCCAGGACAGCACCTCCAGCTTCACCATTACTGTCTCCCAGGACAGCACCTCCAGCTTCACCATTACTGTCTCCCAGGACAGCACTATCAGCCCCACATTTACTGACTACCAGGACATTACCTCCAGCCTTACAGTTTCTGACTACATGGCCAGTATCAAGGGCAGTACCATTCAGCCCAGACTTTTTATGTTCCCATCTGTTGTAGAAAGCTTCCAGGTTTTCTATGAAAGCAGCTTTGATGTTATCCTCTTTTAATACCCTTGTGATTTTAGTCCACAGATTTATCTCATTTGGGCATACCCAAAAACACTTCCCTGTTTTAATACTGCTTGTAGCTAGTTCTTGGATATCTGCACAAGGGGCGTGACACCAATTTCCACAAAAATGACAATTTATCCATGTGGAAGCCCGTTTGTTTGATTGACTGCAGACTACACAGAGCTTCATAATGATTTGAATGGTTGATTTACTGTAATTCTACTAGCAACCTCTTGAATATTCTATTAATAACCTCCTTAAATGAAGCTCTAGCTATTTGTATTTCTATTTCTAACTGTACTTGTATATTGGACAATAGTGTACACCTTCCTCCTATCACCTCCTCCCATCTTCTATCCACCCAGAAGTCTTCAGTAAAGGTAAGTGTAATGTTATTATTATTTATTTTAAATGCATGTACTTGATTTCTGATTGTTTTCATTATGTAAATCTTTATTTAATTTGAAAAAGAAAAATTTATTTTAATATTTTTGGGTGAATGGAACGGATTAATTTTATTTCCATTATTTCTTATGGGGAAAATGGTTTCGAGTTTCGTGAATTTCGACCTTCGGCGGGCTCTCTGGAACAGATTAATCACGAAACTCGGGGGTCCACTGTATATATATATATATATATTTTTTTTTTTGTGGCATTTGTAACAGCACTTTATTATTAATATGGTATTTGGAACACTGAAGCAGACACATGCACCTACATTTAGTCTAATGACATTTACTGGTTTATGTATATGGATATTTTTACTATAGTAAAAATCATAAGATTTATTTAACACATTTTAAACCACTGTTAAAACACTAATAATTTGGTCCCCGTTATCAAATTTGAAGTTTGATGAGAATTTGAAGGAAAATGTAATAAAAAACTTTTAAATACTCACAGTATAGAAAAAATGCCCATTCAGCCAATTATTTTATTTTTTCAGCCAGCACTCAGATCAGATAAAAACAAAGTATGGTTTCTGACCTTTTTCTCAAGAGCATCATCTGCCTGCCACAATATCTTCAACAAAAAATTTAACATCTTTACACAGTTGCTGAAACTAGGTTTACCAGATTGTAATAGATGCTTCAGAAAAAAAAGACCAATCAGTACAGTAATAACAGCCAGAAGGAAGAAAGACGAGAAACATTGATACTCTCGTGCTTCACAATGAAAGGCTTAACCAAAACATAAGGAAGATCATCATTCAACTAAGTGTGTTTAACCAGACAAATTCAGTAATAAACTTTACAGTGCATATAAAACACCTGTCACTTAAGAAAAGCCAAGGTATACAAAATCCCCTGTAAAAACTGCAAACTTTCATACACAAGAAAAGCTGATAGGAACCTTAACACTAGAATCATGGAACACATTTGTCCAACAGAGTATGCATATAAAAGCTTGGCTATCTTCCAGTATGTTAAAATTTTCAGCAACGACCTAGACTAGGAATGTGCATCCTTGTAACTGGCACATTGTACTGTAATTACAAAAGAGACAAATTGAAAATATGCATCTTTATTGTAAGACATAGTTAAGTCAGTTGTCATTGCAGTTGTCCCAAATTTAAACATGTTACAGAAGCAGTTTAGATCTTATGCAATCAGAGCATTGACAGTAAGGTCACTTGTTCTGACCTTACTTGTTTCTGGCATGGCTTGTGGTGCTTTTATTATTTCTGAATTAAAGTATAATATAAATATATATATAGATATACTATACAGTATAGAATGTAATGTCTTAATATGTGATCATATACTGTGCTCAAATGCATCTAATTATGAACTAAAAATATCTACTAGCCCTGATAATATTAGTTCTTTAATTTTCTTTGGTGATGCATGAAACATTTTCTGATTGTCTTTTTCTTTTTTTTTTTACCTACAGAGGGCAGACTCCAGCAGATGCCGAGTTCAATTTCTTAGATCATGCTAAGCGGTTAGATCTCTATGGCGTTGATCTGCACAAAGTTAGGGTAAGGCAAGTGGGATAGGCTCACTTTACTGCATCAGAAATAATTAGGACTGGTTTTAAATGTAAAAATAAATAGCATATCTTAATGCTATTTTATATTTAAGATGCTATTCAGGAATGTATCTTTGTGTTTTGAAGATTACTGTACACTAATATATACAGTACAGTAGGACCTCCGTATCTGCAGAGGATACGTTCCAAGACCTACTGCAGATACTCAAAGCCGCTGATAGTAGCAAGCCCTATATTTGAGTAATTTTTCATTTACATACATACTTGATAAAGTTTAATTGAATAATTACGCACAGTAAGTCAAGAATTAGCAATTTTTCATTGATAAATTAGACACATGTGCAACTCTTGGGTATCTTTATTGAGGAAACGTTTCGCCACACAGTGGCTTCATCAGTCCATACGTAGGAGAAACTTGAAGAACAGGAGGAGAATGAGGTAATCAGTCCCTCAACCTTGAGTCGATGTGTTCAGTCCATCAATCTTGAATAGAATACGGCATATCAGCAGAGAAGCAGCTTATAAACCGTATGGCAGGAGAGGTGCAGCAGTCATAGGTCGTGTCACATTTGTTCAATGTGGAAGTAGGTCGTGCCCAAGAATTAGGCAAGAACAGGTTCTTCAAGTTTCTCCTACATATGGACTGATGAAGCCACTGTGTGGCGAAACGTTTCCTCAATAAAGATACCCAAGAGTTGCACATGTGTCTAATTTATCAACATGTCGGTTCTCTGAACCATTCATCTACAAATCTGTCAGACACTGCAACTTCTTGGGATCTTAATACTCAGGAATTCTTCGCTTGCCTAATTCTTGGGCACGACCTACTTCCACATTGAACAAATGTGACACGACCTATGAGTGCTGAACCTCTCCTGCCATACGGTTTATAAGCTGCTTCTCCGCTGATATGCCGTATTCTATTCAAGATTGATGGACTGAACACATCGACTCAAGGTTGAGGGACTGATTACCTCATTCTCCTCCTGTTCTTCAAGTTTCTCCTACGTATGGACTGATGAAGCCACTGTGTGGCGAAACGTTTCCTCAATAAAGATACCCAAGAGTTGCACATGTGTCTAATTTATCAACATGTCGGTTCTCTGAACCATTCATCTACAAATTTTTCATTGATGGGAATCACTTCACGACTTCTCTTAGGCTCTGAAAAACTTTCACCATCACTACTTTTTTTACTTTGGTGTCATTATTAAGCAAAATTAAGGGTTATTTTCAGGCCAAGGTAAACTGCAGGAACTGGACCCACGGATATGGCAGTCCAACTGTATTGTCTTTTCTTTGCCCTTTTTTTTCAGTAGCTAATTTTATGGTTGCCAATAAGTTTAGAATTAAGAATTTTATATTGTACAGTATATTCTTTGATATTTTTTTTATATTCAGATTTGATGCACAATTTTCACCTAATATAAATAGAATTCCAGTGAGATTATAAAAGAAACAACATAAGATACTGCAGCATTCTTAATCAGCATTCAGTAATTAGCATAAAACTTTCATCATAGTTTATAAATGCCATTTTATGTGCTCTGTGAAATTTTCACAGATACGAAACTTATAAGAGTAAACCCACAATATAACAGACCTCGATATAGTGGCCTTAAAACTACGGGTAAAATTCACTTGTTAAATTGTAATTTTAGCAATTGTTTTCAATGTTTATTGCAATATATCTGCAAATTGTGGTTACAGCATTATATTAATATCCAGTAGAGTACTCTAGTGCATTTTTTGCTATTTTTGACATTCAGATGTAATGGACACTCGGAGAATCCACCCTATTACCTTGTAATATCAAGAGTTTACTGTATTTGCTTTGAGTGACTCCATCCTTTGTGCCCCTTCATTCTCATACCTGAGAACTGAAATGTCAAAGGGGAACCTCATAGGTATGGTAACCTTAGACCTGCGAAAGGCCTTTGATACTGTCAACCACAATATATTATGTAAGAAACTTCAAGCTATCGGTATAGGTTCTGTAGACTGGTTTAAGTCCTACCTTAGCAACAGGAGACAAATTGTCAAAATCAACAAAATGGAATCAGAACCCCTGCCGATAGCATGTGGAGTTCCCCAGGGTAGTATTCTGGGTCCCTTATTATTCTTATGTTATGTCAATGACATGCCTATCAGTGTCAAGTGCAAACTCCTACTGTATGCAGATGACAGTGCTCTGTTAGTGTCAGGTAAAAACCCACAAGATATAGCTAATGCTTTAACACTGGAACTGGAGTCCTGTAGCAAATGGTTAGTAGACAACAAACTATCATTACACCTCGGGAAAACTGAAGCCATTCTCTTCGGCACGAAACATAAACTGAGAAGGGTAAATAATTTTAATGTCCAGTGTAATGGGGAGCCCATCACTTTGGTTTCATCAGTAAAATATCTGGGAATCCTCTTTGACCCATGCATGTCAGGAGAATTGATAGGGAACAGTGTAGTAAAGAAAGTGAATGCCAGACTGAAGTTCCTGTATAGACAAGCACAGTGTCTACCTACTGAGGCTTGCAGGACCCCATGTCTAGCCCTTATACAATGCCATATGGATTATGCTTGCTCTTCATGGTACTCTGCCTTGACAAAAAAATGAAAGATAGACTGCAAATCACCCAGAACAAAATCGTAAGATTCATCCTGGGGCAGGGACCAAGAGAGCATGTAGGCTAGAATGAATTACAGCAGTTGGATATGCTGAATGTTGAAGACAGAGTAAAACAACTGAAGCTAAATCATGTTTATAAAATTGCTCACAAACAGTGTCCAGAATATCTTGCTGTCAATTTTGTCAAGGTTGGGAACCAAAGCAATCATAGTACAAGGGGGAGAGAGCACGACTTTGTAGTACCCACAGTCATTGGCCAGGCTTCAAACACCTTTTATTGTACAGCAATAAAGGAATGGAACAGGCTGCCCGCACATGTCAAAGCCAGTCATAGCATGAACCAGTTCAAGAAGAGTGCCAAAAGGTGTCTGATGAATATAGCTACAGAAAGGGAGGGGAATGATTTTCTAAATTTTTAGGTAAGTGAAAGAGTAATTGTGGTAGGGGACTTGAATGCTAAAGTAGGAGAAACTTTTAGAGAGGGTGTGGTAGGTAAGTTTGGGGTGCCAGGTGTAAATGATAATGGGAGCCCTTTGATTGAACTTTGTATAGAAAGGGGTTTAGTTATAGGTAATACATATTTTAAGAAAAAGAGGATAAATAAGTATACACGATATGATGTAGGGCGAAATGACAGTAGTTTGTTGGATTATGTATTGGTAGATAAAAGACTGTTGAGTAGACTTCAGGATGTACATGTTTATAGAGGGGCCACAGATATATCAGATCACTTTCTAGTTGTAGCTACACTGAGAGTAAAAGGTAGATGGGATACAAGGAGAATAGAAGCATCAGGGAAGAGAGAGGTGAAGGTTTATAAACTAAAAGAGGAGGCAGTTAGGGTAAGATATAAACAGCTATTGGAGGATAGATGGGCTAATGAGAGCATAGGCAATGGGGTCGAAGAGGTATGGGGTAGGTTTAAAAATGTAGTGTTAGAGTGTTCAGCAGAAGTTTGTGGTTACAGGAAAGTGGGTGCAGGAGGGAAGAGGAGCGATTGGTGGAATGATGATGTAAAGAGAGTAGTAAGGGAGAAAAAGTTAGCATATGAGAAGTTTTTACAAAGTAGAAGTGATGCAAGGAGGGAAGAGTATATGGAGAAAAAGAGAGAAGTTAAGAGAGTGGTGAAGCAATGTAAAAAGAGAGCAAATGAGAGAGTGGGTGAGATGTTATCAACAAATTTTGTTGAAAATAAGAAAAAGTTTTGGAGTGAGATTAACAAGTTAAGAAAGCCTAGAGAACAAATGGATTTGTCAGTTAAAAATAGGAGAGGAGAGTTATTAAATGGAGAGTTAGAGGTATTGGGAAGATGGAAGGAATATTTTGAGGAATTGTTAAATGTTGATGAAGATAGGGAAGCTGTGATTTCGTGTATAGGGCAAGGAGGAATAACATCTTGTAGGAGTGAGGAAGAGCCAGTTGTGAGTGTGGGGGAAGTTCGTGAGGCAGTAGGTAAAATGAAAGGGGGTAAGGCAGCCGGGATTGATGGGATAAAGATAGAAATGTTAAAAGCAGGTGGGGATATAGTTTTGGAGTGGTTGGTGCAATTATTTAATAAATGTATGGAAGAGGGTAAGGTACCTAGGGATTGGCAGAGAGCATGCATAGTTCCTTTGTATAAAGGCAAAGGGGATAAAAGAGAGTGCAAAAATTATAGGGGGATAAGTCTGTTGAGTGTACCTGGTAAAGTGTATGGTAGAGTTATAATTGAAAGAATTAAGAGTAAGACGGAGAATAGGATAGCAGATGAACAAGGAGGCTTTAGGAAAGGTAGGGGGTGTGTGGACCAGGTGTTTACAGTGAAACATATAAGTGAACAGTATTTAGATAAGGCTAAAGAGGTCTTTGTGGCATTTATGGATTTGGAAAAGGCGTATGACAGGGTGGATAGGGGGGCAATGTGGCAGATGTTGCAAGTGTATGGTGTAGGAGGTAGGTTACTGAAAGCAGTGAAGAGTTTTTACGAGGATAGTGAGGCTCAAGTTAGAGTATGTAGGAAAGAGGGAAATTTTTTCCCAGTAAAAGTAGGCCTTAGACAAGGATGTGTGATGTCACCGTGGTTGTTTAATATATTTATAGATGGGGTTGTAAGAGAAGTAAATGCGAGGGTCTTGGCAAGAGGCGTGGAGTTAAAAGATAAAGAATCACACACAAAGTGGGAGTTGTCACAGCTGCTCTTTGCTGATGACACTGTGCTCTTGGGAGATTCTGAAGAGAAGTTGCAGAGATTGGTGGATGAATTTGGTAGGGTGTGCAAAAGAAGAAAATTAAAGGTGAATACAGGAAAGAGTAAGGTTATGAGGATAACAAAAAGATTAGGTGATGAAAGATTGAATATCAGATTGGAGGGAGAGAGTATGGAGGAGGTGAACGTATTCAGATATTTGGGAGTGGACGTGTCAGCGGATGGGTCTATGAAAGATGAGGTGAATCATAGAATTGATGAGGGAAAAAGAGTGAGTGGTGCACTTAGGAGTCTGTGGAGACAAAGAACTTTGTCCTTGGAGGCAAAGAGGGGAATGTATGAGAGTATAGTTTTACCAACGCTCTTATATGGGTGTGAAGCGTGGGTGATGAATGTTGCAGCGAGGAGAAGGCTGGAGGCAGTGGAGATGTCATGTCTGAGGGCAATGTGTGGTGTGAATATAATGCAGAGAATTCGTAGTTTGGAAGTTAGGAGGAGGTGCGGGATTACCAAAACTGTTGTCCAGAGGGCTGAGGAAGGGTTGTTGAGGTGGTTCGGACATGTAGAGAGAATGGAGCGAAACAGAATGACTTCAAGAGTGTATCAGTCTGTAGTGGAAGGAAGGCGGGGTAGGGGTCGGCCTAGGAAGGGTTGGAGGGAGGGGGTAAAGGAGGTTTTGTGTGCGAGGGGCTTGGACTTCCAGCAGGCATGCGTGAGCGTGTTTGATAGGAGTGAATGGAGACAAATGGCTTTTAATACTTGACGTGCTGTTGGAGTGTGAGCAAAGTAACATTTATGAAGGGATTCAGGGAAACCGGCAGGCCGGACTTGAGTCCTGGAGATGGGAAGTACAGTGCCTGCACTCTGAAGGAGGGGTGTTAATGTTGCAGTTTAAAAACTGTAGTGTAAAGCACCCTTCTGGCAAGACAGTGATGGAGTGAATGATGGTGAAAGTTTTTCTTTTTCGGGCCACCCTGCCTTGGTGGGAATCGGCCGGTGTGATAATAATAAAAAAAAATACGTGTAAATTTTACCTTATTCCTAGTAATGACCCTCATGTAGTAGATAGTCTTTTTAGTATGATAAGATGTTATCTTCATTATAGAATAATAAGAAAATATTATAACCTTTATGTTATAATAATAAGGTAAAAGGACCCCAATGGAAATAAGTCACTGTCTGACTTTTTTGGGTTATCCTAGGTTCTCTACTCATATGCTGCTATGTATGATAATTCTATGTAACTGTATTTGTGTATACCTGAATAAACTTACTTACTTGCTTACTTTAAAGAAGTGTGACATAAATAAGTATTATATTCCTTGGCATAACTGCTTGAAAATATCTGTTTCTTAATTTTTCTGGTCTTCTTTTCAGGACTCGACCAACCGCGAGATACACTTGGGTGTAACTGCGATCGGTCTGGTAGTGTTCCAGAATGCTATAAAAATAAATACATTTAGCTGGGCCAAAATTGTAAAGATTTCTTTCAAGCGGAAACAGTTTTTCATTCAGCTTAGAAGAGAACTGGTAAGAAGCAATGTGTTATAGTAGTTTTGAAAAGTTCATTGAGTTAAGAAACTCCCATTTGTATAATATTAAATCTAAGGCATATTATAGTATTTTTGGAAAAACCATACAGAGCTTGTAGCTTTTCAGAAATAATCAGTGAATTCATATCTTTATTGAAAAAACTCACCCATATTCAGAAAGTGTAGGTCTGTGGCCATTCTGAATACTGGGATTTTCTGGCTCTTTGAAATCTCATAGCTGAAGTTGGTTCATCTAATTTCTTTAGACAGTTTATTTGATGCCTTCTTTCTTTTTTCATACTTGTAATTAAATAACATTTTGTGCAGAACATGTCAAATGCAATTGAATAAATGATTTATGATTGAAAATTCCACATCACAAAACGTATTACTATGTAGAAAGCCACCTGTTATGCAGAGCATTTCAGGCAAATTAGGTCACTTATGTTCCAGGATGTGACCCACACCAATCGACTAACACCCAGGTATCCATTTTACTGATGGGGAACATGGACAACCGTCGAGGGTAGTAACATTTGGCATATTTCTTTTCACTGGTTTTCTATGTTTCCCATCAGTAAAATGGGTACCTGGGTGATAGTCAACTGGTGTGGGTCACACTGCGGGGCCAGGAGCTGAGTCTCGACCCCTGCAACCACAATTAGGTGAGTACATCCTGGGGCAAAACTGACCTAATTTGCCGAAAATGCTCTGCAGAACAAGCGACTTTCTATATAGTAGTATGTCATTGATGGCAGCTAGGCCTGTATACCTTGTACATGTACTTGTAGAAATAAAGATATTATTATTATTACTATCATTATTATTATTATTTTATTATGATTATTATTTTTTTTTTTCAACAAGTCGGCCGTCTCCCACCGAGGTAGGGTGACCCAAAAAAGAAAGAAAATCCCCAAAAAGAAAATACTTTCATCATTCAACACTTTCACCACACTCACACATTATCACTGCTTTTGCAGAGGTGCTCAGAATACAACAGTTTAGAAGCATATACGTATAAAGATACACAACATACCCTCCAAACTGCCAATATCCCAAACCCCTCCTTTAAAGTGCAGGCATTGTACTTCCCATTTCCAGGACTCAAGTCCGACTATATGAAAATAACCGGTTTCCCTGAATCCCTTCACTAAATATTACCCTGTTCACACTCCAACAGATTTTCAGGTCCCAAGTACCATTCGTCTCCATTCACTCCTATCTAACACGCTCATGCATGCTTGCTGGAAGTCCAAGCCCCTTGCCCATAAAACCTCCTTTACCCCCTCTCTCCAACCCTTTCGAGGACAACCCCTACCTCGCCTTCCTTCCCCTATAGATTTATATGCTTTCCATGTCATTCTACTTTGATCCATTCTCTCTAAATGACCAAACCACCTCAACAACCTCTCTTCTGCCCTCTGACTAATACTTTTATTAACTCCACACCTTTTCCTAATTTCCACACTCCGAATTTTCTGCATAATATTTACACCACACATTGCCCTTAGACAGGACATCTCCACTGCCTCCAACCGTCTCCTCGCTGCTGCATTTACCACCCAAGCTTCACACCCATATAAGAGTGTTGGTACTACTATACTTTCATACATTCCCGTCTTTGCCTCCTTAGATAACGTTTTTTGACTCCACATATACCTCAATGCACCACTCACCTTTTTTCCCTCATCAATTCTATGCTTAACCTCATCCTTCATAAATCCATCTGCCAGGTGACCAAGGAGAAACATTATTAAACACTGTAGTATTGCTCCTGTTTCCCTCCAATATAGTATTAGTAAAACAGAGTGGTTCACTAATTAAATTTGTACTTAATCTATAGCGTTTCTTCAGTAATTAAGAAGCCTTTACTTGGATTATTAACCTGGAAGCTTAGCTACCCAGGATAACCCAAGAAAGCCAGTCAGTGTGGCTTATTTCTTCTGGGATCCTTTGATCCTGTTTCCCATGATGCAACCCACAACAGTTAGCTAACACCCAGGTACCTAACACTGTTAGAAGGACATGGGCAACAGGTGTGAGGAAATGTTCACATTTCCACTTGTTCTGGATTTGTACCCTTGTCCTTCTGGTGTGAGCTGAAGGTGTTACTATTTAATTTATGAAATCTATTATATAGACACTAGTATTGATTACAGAATTAACCACATCACGAATATGCACTTCCTGATGAGATAAGATTTGGATTTTTAACATGGAGGGTTAGCCACCTGGGATAACACAAAGTCGGTGAGTCATCGAGGACTGTCTCTCATTTCCAGTGAAGTCCTTTAGTCTTGTCCCTCAGGATGCAACCCACACCAGTCGATTAACACCCAAGTACCTATTTACTGCTAGGTAAACAGGCACTGCAGGTGTAAGGAAACATGCCCAACATTTCCACTCATGTCAGGGATTAAGCCATGGACACTCAGTATGAGGTGAGAGCATTGCCAGCCAATCCACAGGACTCCGTTATTTCTGACTATCAACGTGAAGTAGGTATGATTCATGAAGTTGTAATAACATGATTGCAAACAAACCATGCACTGGCCTGGAGTTATATGACTCGCCTGCCATGGGTTCTAATCCCACCCATAGTTTGGAGTAGCTAGTTCCAGTACAGTTCAAGATCTCTCACTATTTCAGAAAAGCAAGTGCTAAATATAATAAAAAATGTCATCTCAATCACTCTATAATCACACCTGGAGTCATGGCATGTGCAGCATCATTAGCAGATGTTTATTATCTTCTTCTTCCTCCACTCCTCTTCAAGGGGGGCTCCTTGTTGTGGTGAAGAGGCTCTTGGTCTGAGGAATTAGAACTGTCGGTCTCCTTCCTCAGACCGAACCTAATTACCCCCCAACCCCCCCTTCCCTATCCCATCCTCCCCTTTTTTCCTTTCCTCCTCCTCCTCCCCACCCCTCCCTTTTGCCCTTCCTCTTTTTGGCCTTTAGGATTTCTCCCACAGGCACGCTAGTTCCTAGGTAGGGGAAAGGATACTGGGGTCCATCCCATTCCATTGAGGTTCTTGGCGGTGACGTTTGCCGTGGAATCTGGATCGCCTGGGGATGTCCCGATCCCTCTCCGGTATCCCGGAGTGTAGCTTTGGGTGTCTTTCGGGCGATGGGTGTATCTCTGGAAGCCACCTTTTGGATTCCGGGGGTGGTGGCCGAAGGAGGTATGCTTTGTGGTGGATATCCGGCCGCCCTCTCTTTTGTCCACCGAGGTTGCTATCCCGGATTGCTGGTTTACTGGCATGAAGGGTAGGGTATGGCACGGGTTCCATGCTGCATCTGCGCTACTAGCGGTGCTGAGGTCCTCTTGGGCGCGGAGGGAGATTTCCGGCGCATTCATTCCTCCTGAGAACTATTCTTCCCCGCTCCCCCCTTTTTTTATTCTTTTTTTTTTATTTTTATTTTCTTTTCTTCTTTCTTTTTTTTTTCTTAAAAACAAAAAGCAAAGGAGTAACCTAACCATGGAGAACCCAATCCATGAACCCACTACCCCCGGGCCCCTTCTTGATACCACACCCCATTCTAACCCTGCCTTGTCTTTACACCACTCTTCGGACACTCCTGATGCCCCTGTACCTCTTGCTGGTGCTGTTTCCTCACCCGCTTCAGGTACCGGGGCTTCGACTGACTCCTTTGATTTGTCTAACCTCCGCTCTCCTTTGACTATGCTTCCGGCCTCTCCCTCTATGGTACGGCAATTTTCGAATTGCCAGTCCGTTTCACGACGGACCAACTCCGGTCCTACTCCTAAACACCAACGTCAATCTCCTGATGATGTTCCTTCGTTACCTTCCCATTCTACTCGGAAAAGATCGACACGTCATGCACTCCCTCTCCACGCTCAATTTCGGACCACACAATGGACAAAATTCTTTACTTTAAGACCGACTTCTTCTTCTTCTGCCTATCTTTCTGACCATAGTATTGGCAAAGTGCTCCTGCGTCATGTTGGTAAAGATATTTCATTTCATGCTCTCAAGAGCGGTACGCGCATCGTCACTGTCCAGAATGCTACCCAAGCTCATGATCTTTCTCTCCTTTTGCTTATCGATACTACTCCTATCACTATTGAAAAACATCTTTCTCTCAATTCTTGTAGTGGTACTGTCATTCTGCCCCATACCATAGTCCAACAGAATTTCCAGTCATGTGGCAATGACATTCTTGAACAGCTGGAACTCCAGGATCTCCCAATCCTCAAAGTCAACACTTATGTCCTTCCTGCCCATGGGCTTAGACGTTTCCCTTGCAATGTGGCTCGATTAACTTTCGACAGCTGAGAACTCCCGTCCTCTGTTTATGTCACAGGACATAGTTTACAAGTTCGAAAGGTGATCCCTACACCGCAACAGTGTAGAAATTGCTGGCGTTTTGGTCACCCAGCAAAATATTGCAGACCTATAGCCGAATGCCCAGTCTGTGGTGCTGACTACCATTCTAATACATCTTGCAGTCAACCTCCATCTTGCCTTAATTGTAATGAAGCTCACCCTTCGTACTCCCACCGTTGCCAGGTCTACTTAAATGAGCGTGAAATCCGTTGCCTCAAAGAGGCAGAAGGTCTCCCTTATGCTATGGCAGCTACTCATCTCCGCCTCCAAGGAAGACTACCCCGTGTTTCTTATTCTCGTGTTTCAAAACATCCCCCCACTTTTGGGGTCCCATCTCCTGCAGCCTCTTCTGTTGTTACCCCTCCCATAGCCACTACGGCATCTAATCCTTTTGCTGTCCTTGGCTCTGACGTCCCGACTACAACTCAGTCTGTTCTCACATCTTTGCGTCCTTCCTCACAAGCCCCAGTATCGACAAGACCTCGTACGACACCTTATACCAATCGCCCCTCTACTTCTCAGAAGTCCAAAAAATCCACATTGCTCAAATCTTCTTTGCTCCTTCCTTCCCTTCTTCCACCTCCACACTTTACCTTTCCAGTCTCTGTGCCTAGTTCTTTCTCTCTCTCTGGTTCTATTACAAGTGTAGAGATTCACCCTCCTCCTCGTACTATGCCTTCCACCCCCGTCCCCTCCCAAGCTTCTCCCTCTTCTGCCACCTCCCAGGTTTCTGCCTCTTCTGTCCCCCCCCCCCCTCCCGCCACACTTCATCTCCAGTCCCCTACACTCTTTCGTCCCCCTCTACTTTGGTACAGTCCCTTACTGTCCCAATCTTTACTCACCCTCCTCCTTCTATCTCCAATATAGTCTCCCATACATCTTTGAATTCAGAAACACTTGAAGCCATTTCAGAATATATTGCAGAGACTAAACCTTCAATGGACACTGATTCACCTCCTGTTCCTTCTCTTCCCTCTCCTCCATCTTCACAACTCCATTCTTCGCAACGCTCCGTTCCTTCGCTGCTTGAACGTCTTCCAGTGCCATCACACGTTGACTTTTCTAACCCCTCTAGTCTGTAGGTGCCCTTCCCTACGGATTCCTGGTATTTTCTTCATTGCCAATCATGGCCTATTTACAGTGGAAAATCCGCGGCCTCATGGGTAATCGGGGTGAGCTTCAGATGTTGCTTTCCAGGTTTTCCCTTGTTGGTGCTTGCTTACAAGAACGAAAATTACACTCAGCTGTTTTCCAACCTATCTCAGGCTATAATTTATTGTATTCTTCGGATCCTTTCTCAGATGGGACCTTTAATGAAAGTGCCCTTCTTCTACGCAATGATATTCCGTACTGTGAACTATTTGTCCATACCTCGCTGCATTACACTGCAGCCCGTATCCACTTGAATAAGTGGTTTACAATATGTTCTTTATATCTCTCTCCTTCTCGAGCATTTTCTATCCCAGATTTTGCCTTTCTAGTTTCATCCTTACCACCACCACTTCTGTTACTTGGTGATTTTAACGCCCACCATTTCCTCTGGGGGGGTCTCATTGTGACTCACGTGGCATCCAGTTGGAGGCTTTTCTCGCCTCTCACCCCCTCTATGTTTTAAATACGGGTACTCCCACCCATTTTGATCCTCGTACTCATACTCTCTCTTGCATTGATCCATCAGTCTGCTCTTCCTCCACTTCACTAGACTTCACCTGGTCTGTTCTACCGGACTTACATGACAGCGATCATTTTCCAATCATTCTTACTTCTCCTTCATATTCACCACCTTTCCATAGCCCTCGCTGGCAATATGATCGAGCAAATTGGGACCTTTACTCGCAAGTCACTGCTTTTAGTGAGGTTCCTTCTTCATCCTCCATTGATGAGCTCCTACACCGCAGCTTCTCATTCTATACCCCAAACCTCAGGCAGGCATTCTCAGAAGTGCGTGCCTTGGTGGTTTCCTGCTTGTGCTTGTGCAGTACATCTGAAATGCTCTGCATGGGGCAGGTACCGATACAATAGAACCAATGAGAGACTTCTTGATTTTAAGCAGAAGCGTGCGATCGCTCGCCGTGTCATCCGTGATGCTAAACGCACTTGCTGGCGAGACTATGTTTCCACCATCACCTCTGCTTCCTCTATGAGTGCAGTCTGGAAAAAAGTGAGGAAATTTAGTGGTAAATACTCTCCTGACCCGGCTCCTGTTCTACGGGTCGCCAGTATTGATGTAGCAAACCCTCTTAACGTTGCCACTGAAATTGGCACTCATCTGGTCCGTATTTCCCTGGGGCTCCATCTATGCCCCTCGTTTCTTTCCTCAAAGTCTACCAGAGAGTTAGTACCCTTGGACTTTTCTTCTCTCAGAGAAGAACAATATAATGTGCCTTTTACACTTCAGGAACTGGAGGCAACACTCTCAGCTTGCCTATCATTGGCAGTTGGGCCTGACAACATTCATATTTGTATGTTACAACATTTACATCAGTCAGCCCTTGTAGTCCACTTACACCTCTTCGATCTCATTTGGGCACAAGGAGTTCTTCCCCAGCTGTGGAAATCTGCCATTGTTCTCCCTTTCCGCAAGCCGGGTACTGCAGGACATGATGCCTCCCACTGTCATCCCATCGCTCTTACTAGTGCAGTTTGGAAAGTGATGGAACGTCTGGTAAATCGGCGTTTAGTGTGGTATTTAGAGACACACAGCAGTCTCTCCGCTAGTCAGTATGGCTTTAGTAAGGGCCGTTCTACCGTAGACCCCTTACTACGCTTGGATACGTATGTTTGTAATGCCTTTGCGAATAATCACTCAGTTATTGCCATATTTTTTGGCCTTGAGAAAGCATATGACCCAACTTGGAGGTATAATATTTTGGCCCAAGCCCACTCCTTTGGCCTCCGAGGCAATCTACCATCCTTCCTTAAGAACTTTTTAACTGACACTTCCGTGTTCGAGTCAATAATGTGCTTTCCCCGGACTTCGTCCAAGCTGAAGGTGTCCCTCAAGGATGTGTTCTGAGCACAACACCTTTTCTTCTTGCTATAAATGATTTGGCCTCTGTTCTTCCACCCAATATTTGGTCATCACTCTATGTTGATGACTTCGTTTTTGCTTGTGCAGGCGCTGACTGTCATCTCCTTGCAGTTTCTCTCCAGCATGCGGTTGACCGTGTTTCCACTTGGGCCACCACGCATGGGTTTAAATTTTCCAGTACCAAAACTCGCCAAATTACTTTCACTAGACGCTCTGTCATCTCCGATCATCCTTTGTATCTCTATGGCTCCCGTATCCCAGAACGTGATAGTCAGTTTTCTTGGCCTTCTCTTTGACCGTAGGTTATCCTGGAAACCTCACATTACCTCTCTGAAGACAATTTGTCACAGCCGGCTAAACCTTCTTAAAAGCCTTGCTCATCTTTCCTGGGGAGCTGATCATCGAACTCTGCTTCGCCTACATTCAGCCCTCATTTTATCGAAACTCGATTATGGTGACCAGATTTATTCAGCGGCCTCTTCTGCTACTCTCTCTAGCCTTAACCCCATCCATCACCAAGGATTATGATTATGCCTTGGTGCTTTTCGCTCTTCCCCTGTTGAGAGCCTCTATGCAGAAGCGAATGTTCCATCCTTGTCTGATCGCCGTGATGCCCATTGCCTTTGCTACTATGTACGCTCTCACGATCTCCACAATCCTTCCATTTATAGAATGGTCACCGATATTAGTAGACATTCTTTATTTGTTCGCCGCCCCTGTTTGCTCCGTCCCATTTCTCTTCGCTTACATTCGCTCTTGTCTTCCCTTCAGTTACCACCTTTATATGTTCATGTAGCATCTCACTTTTCCCTACCCCCGTGGGAAGTTCCAGCTGTTCGGGTCTGTTCCTTCTCACTCCCTTGCTCGATAGCCCAACTGCCTACGGTGGCTTCCTGCTCTCTTTTTCTTGATCACTTCCACTCTCATTCTCATGCCATTGCTGTGTACACAGATGGCTCTAAGTCTTCAGACGGCGTCGGATTCGCAGCAGTGTTTCCAGACAGCATTGTGCGGGGGCATTTACTATCTTCGGCTAGCATTTTTACTGCTGAATTGTATGCCATTCTTGCAGCACTTATTCGTATCGCATCTATGCCTGTGTCATCATTTGTGGTAGTTTCAGACTCCCTTAGTGCTCTACAGGCTATACGAAAATTTGATACATCTCACCCCCTAGTTCTCCGTATCCAACTTTGGCTACGCCATATCTCTACCATGCATAAAGATATTGTTTTTTGTTGGGTCCCTGGTCATGTCGACGTACAGGGCGATGAACAGGCAGACAATGCTGCGCGGTCAGCAGTACATGACCTACCAATTTCCTATAGAGGTGTTCCATTTCTGGACTATTTTGCTGCAATAGCTACCAACCTTCACACCCGTTGGCAACAACGTTGGTCAACTCTGCTTGGTAATAAACTTCATTCTATTAAACCGAGCATAGGTTACTGGCCGTCTTCTTGTCATCAGTGCCGAGATTGGGAGACCACTCTCTCCCGTCTTCGCATTGGCCACACTCGTCTTACTCATGGGTATCTCATGGAGAGGCACCCTGTTCCTCTCTGTGAGCAGTGTCAAGTTTCAGTATCGATTAGCCACATTCTGTTAGACTGCCCTCTCTATCAACGAGCACGCAGAATTTACCTCCAACGTTGTCTTCGTTCTACTACTCTCTCTTTACCTTCCCTTCTTGCTGATGGACCCTCCTTTAATCCTGACTCTCTCATTGACTTCTTGACAATGACTGATTTACTCCACAAACTCTGATGATGATACCTTTTGCACTCCCCTCAGCCCTTTCTAGCTCAGTCTCTTGCTGCCCTTTACCCTTTCACCATCCACTGCCCCGCTGTTCTCCGTAACCTATTACTCATCCATCTCCCTTTTGCCACCTGATGCCCTCGCTTCCTTCCTGCCCTGCAGCGCTGTATAGCCCTTGTGGCTTAGCGCTTCTTTTTGATTATAATAATAATTCTTCCTCCACTTACCTCTTCTTGTACTGCCTTCCAGTACCACACCCTTCGCCTCGAGTCAGACATTCTCATCATAAAAAGATATACATAATGTGCTAGCTTAACTTATTATCTCGTTCAGTGGACCCTCGGTTATCGGCTGTAATCCGTTCCAGAAGGTTGGCTGAAAACCAAAATGGCCGAAAACCAAAATATTTCCCATAAGAATTAGTGTAAATACAAATAATCCGTTCCAGACAAAAATATTAACAAAAAAAATAATTTTTTAACAATTATATAAATATTACGTACCTTTATTGAAGGCTAATGCTGGCTTCTGGAAGATAGGGAGGAGGAAAGAGGGAGGAGCTAGTGTTTGGAAGGGAATCCCCCTCCATAAAGACTTTAGGTAGCAAAGCCTTCTCTAGGGTTACTTCCCTTCTTTGTCTTTTAATGCTACTATGACCAGCTTGAGTCACTGGACCCCTGTCTCGCAAAATAACTGTCCAGAGTGCTCTGTTTCTGGCGTCTCTTTAAGATTTCCCTGAAGTGGGACAGGGTTTTGTCACTAAACATGTTGCAGATATGGCTTGTTTCAACTTTGTCAGGGTAGTACTTCTTGACAAAACTTTGCACATCATTCCACTTTGCACAAATGTTCTTAATCAATGAAGAAGGCACCTCCTTCACTCCCTCTTCCTCCTCCTCTGAAGCAAGTACCTCAGCTGCAGTCTGTTGCTGTTCAAGTTGAAGCTCTTGCAGCTCTTCAGTGGTTAGCTCTTTCCTGTGGTCCTCCGCCAACTCTTCTACATCCTCGCCACTCGCCTCCAACCCCAGGGACTTCTCCGGTGCCACAACAGTCCACAGCCTCAAACTCTTCAAAATCCCTCTCTTGGACACAATCTGGCCACAGTTTTCTCCAAGCAGAGTTCAAAGTCCTGGAAGTCACTCCCTCCCAAGCCTTACCTATAAGGCTTATGCAATGGAGGATAGTGAAGTGATTCCTCCAGAACTCTCTTAGGGTCAACTGAGTGCCCAAGGTCACTTCAAAGCACTTTTGAAAAACTACTTGTGTGTAGAGTTTTTTGAAGTTAGAAATGACCTGTGGTGTTAGGTAAGAACTTCACTTTTATAAAATTGAAGTCCCTAAACACTTGGTCTTCCAAGTCTGGAGGATGTGCAGGAGCATTGTCCAGTACCAGGAGGCACTTGAGTGGCAATTTCTTTTAGAGGAGGTATTTTTTCATACTTGGGCCAAACACATCATTAACCCACTCTGAAAATTTGCCTTATGACCCATGCCTTATGATTAGCTTTCCACATCACACACAATCTATTCTTCATGACATTGTTTTTCTTGAACACTGGGATATTCTGAGTGATACACGAGTAAAGGCTTCACTTTGAAATCCCCACTAGCATTACCACACAACAAAAGAGTAAGCCTGTCTTTCATAGGCTTGTGTCCTGGCAGTGCCTTTTCCTCCTGGGTAATATAGGTTCTGTTTGGCATTTTCTTCCAAAACAGGCCTGTTTCATCACAATTGAACACTTGTTGGGGTTTGAATCCTTCAGCCTCTATGGACCCCTGGAATTCCTGCACGAATTTTTCAGCCGTACATTTGTCAGAACTTGCAGCCTCACCATGCCTTACAACACTGTGTATGCCACTACGCTTCTTAAATCTATCAAACCATCCTTTGCTGGCCCTAAATTCAGAAACTTCAGCACTTGTTCCAGGCATTTTCTTTGCAAGATCCTCATGCAACCGCCTTGCCTTCTCACAAATAATCAACTCCACAACACTGTCTCCCACTAATTCTTTTTCCTTAATCCGCAATAATAATAACTTTTCCATCTCTTCCATTATTGGTGGCCTTTGTTTAGTTAGAAAAGTTACTCCTTTTGCAACATTAGCATCCTTGATTTGTTCTTTCTTTGCCAGGATGGATGTAATTGTTGATTTATTCTTGCTATACACCCTGGCAAGTTCCACCACCCTCATACGACTCTCAAACTTTTCTATCACTTCACACTTAAATTCCATGGTGTTTCTCACTTTCTTTACCACAGGAACTTTCTTTGGAGCCATGGTTACTTATTTCACAGTTGCACTGCAAAAATAACGCAAGCTACAATGGGAAATAAGTAAAATGTTTGGATGTATGAGCAGAAGCTTCCTCAGTCACTGAGAGAGACAGCCAAGCTGAGGTGCAAACAGCCCCAGCTGAACGGCCGATCACCGAATTAACGGCTGATAACCGGCGCCGAAAAACCGGCCAAACACCGAGTTGGCCAATAACAGAACTGGTCAATAACCGAGGGTCCACTGTATTAGTGTTTTTACACAATGTTGTCGTAAGCTCCTCTCCTATGTGCAGGTTATTTGTGTATTATTCCAGTCATGGTATTGTGCCTTTCTGTTCTTTATTACTGTTTTTAATATATGATAATTATTTACTGAACATAAAAGAAATTTTCATTAAAATTTTTGCTGTTGTAATGTGTTACATGAGTGGTGAGGGAACCTTTGTCAGTATTAATTTGACAGTCGGGAACAGATGTGCAAATAGAGATTCTGTATAGGTTTATATATAAGAACATACAAGTTAAGTATGTTCTGTACAGGACATTTGTACAGATTTTGAGCTTGTGAATCATAAAAAAGCTACTTAAAAGCTAACCCTTCAAGGAAATGTGCCTTTATGCTGGTGATTTAAGGAATTTGAGCTGTTCTCCCCTTCCTCAACTCAAACATGATTCCCTAGGCACTGTGACCCTAGCAGGTTTTGTGCTTCCCCATAAATATACTGATATGAAAGTCAAATACTGTGTGAAATTTTACGAAATGTGGTCATTACATTACAGCCTCTTAGTTGTCTGTATTTCTTTGTGGAATAGTACTTAATGAATAACTCATTCAGTAAAGTTACTGTAATTTAAATTGAGGCATTAAAAGTTATATAATATTAATACAGACATTAAATTAGTCTTTGTTTTCATAAGTTTTGAGTGAATATAATGCATCGTCAAACATTTTATACTCTTATTTTTTTTCTTGTGTTGATTTACATAGACAGAGCAGACTGACAGTAAGCCAGACCCAAGTTCATTTCTTCAAATTGTCAAGAAAAGACTCTATAAAAAGGTAGTACCTGTACATTGCATTTAAGAAACTGATGATTTCCTGGTGTGTTGATAAGCCATGCTAATCAAGAAATCACTTGTCGTGAGATTCAGCTGGAATTTGCTACCATTCTCTAATTTAACATTGCAATTTAGCAAGTATTGCTTACTATTGCTGATGTTATACTGTTATTTACAGTGTACATTGTATAATGACTTTGCTTTGTTAGAACCCTGATAGATTTTTTCAACTAATTTCTCATAAATTATTGTAATTTGTGCATGTACCATCCTTCTATGAGTATGTGTGATATGATATAGATAGAATTAATAAAAGCATGTTTTGTGACAATAGGCCCTAGCTTACAACATTAATGCTCTCCTGAAAATTTATCGTAAATCAAATATTCAGTACTCTGAGCCTATTTTCCAATAGAAATACAAGTTATAATTGGAGAGCATCTCCATGGGGAAGTGGAACAGAATTCTTCCTCCGTAAGCCATACGTGTTTTAAGAGGCAACTAAAATACTGGGAGCAAAGGTCTAGTAACCCTTTCTCCTGTATATACCCAAAGTATTTCTTCTCCTATGCCAAATCAAAATCGAGAACAACGTCCAGTATTGGGCCCCTACTTAAACAAGATGGGTCCTACACAGATGACAGCAAGGAAATGAGTGAGCTACTCAAGTCCCAATATGACTCAGTTTTTAGCAAGCCGCTAACCAGACTGAGAGTCGAAGATCAAAATGAATTTTTTATGAGAGAGCCACAAAATTTGATTAACACAAGCGTATCCGATGTTATCCTGACGCCAAATGACTTCGAACAGGCGATAAATGACATGCCCATGTACTCTGCCCCAGGGCCAGACTCATGGAACTCTGTGTTCATCAAGAACTGCAAGAAGCCCCTATCACGAGCCTTTTCCATCCTATGGAGAGGGAGCATGGACACGGGGGTTGTCCCACAGTTACTAAAAACAACAGACACAGCCCCACTCCACAAAGGGGGCAGAAAAGCAACAGCAAAGAACTACAGACCAATAGCACTAACATCCCATATCATAAAAATCTTTGAAAGGGTCCTAAGAAGCAAGATCACCACCCATCTAGAAACCCATCAGTTACACAACCCAGGGCAACATGGGTTTAGAACAGGTCGCTCCTGTCTGTCTCAACTATTGGATCACTACGACAAGGTCCTAAATGCACTAGAAGACAAAAAGAATGCAGATGTAATATATACAGACTTTGCAAAAGCCTTCGACAAGTGTGACCATGGCGTAATAGCGCACAAAATGCGTGCTAAAGGAATAACAGGAAAAGTCGGACGATGGATCTATAATTTCCTCACTAACAGAACACAGAGAGTAGTCGTCAACAGAGTAAAGTCCGAGGCAGCTACGGTGAAAAGCTCTGTTTCACAAGGCACAGTACTCGCTCCCATCTTGTTCCTCATCCTCATATCCGACATAGACAAGGATGTCAGCCACAGCACCGTGTCTTCCTTTGCAGATGACACCCGAATCTGCATGACAGTGTCTTCCATTGCAGACACTGCAAGGCTCCAGGCGGACATCAACCAAATCTTTCAGTGGGCTGCAGAAAACAATATGAAGTTCAACGATGAGAAATTTCAATTACTCAGATATGGTAAACATGAGGAAATTAAATCTTCATCAGAGTACAAAACAAATTCTGGCCACAAAATAGAGCGAAACACCAACGTCAAAGACCTGGGAGTGATTATGTCGGAGGATCTCACCTTCAAGGACCATAACATTGTATCAATCGCATCTGCTAGAAAAATGACAGGATGGATAATGAGAACCTTCAAAACTAGGGAGGCCAAGCCCATGATGACACTCTTCAGGTCACTTGTTCTATGTAGGCTGGAATATTGCTGCACACTAACAGCACCTTTCAAGGCAGGTGAAATTGCCGACCTAGAAAATGTACAGAGAACTTTCACGGCGCGCATAACGGAGATAAAACACCTCAATTACTGGGAGCGCTTGAGGTTCCTAAACCTGTAGTCCCTGGAATGCAGGAGGGAGAGATACATGATTATATACACCTGGAAAATCCTAGAGAGACTAGTACCGAACTTGCACACGAAAATCACTCACTACGAAAGCAAAAGACTTGGCAGACGATGCACCATCCCCCCAATGAAAAGCAGGGGTGTCACTAGCACGTTAAGAGACCATACAATAAGTGTCAGGGGCCCGAGACTATTCAACTGCCTCTCAGCACACATAAGGGGGATTACCAACAGACCCCTGGCAGTCTTCAAGCTGGCACTGGACAAGCACCTAAAGTCAGTTCCTGATCAGCCGGGCTGTGGCTCGTACGTTGGTTTGCGTGCAGCCAGCAGTAACAGCCTGGTTGATCAGGCTCTGATCCACCAGGAGGCCTGGTCACAGACCGGGCCGCGGGGGCGTTGACCTCCGGAACTCTCTCCAGGTAAACTCCAGGTACCTCAAATTTTGAACAGCTCCCAACTTGAACAATTATGTTTATGTACTTTTGTAAATGCTTTTGTAAGTGTATTTTTGGGGGTCTGAAATGGAATAATCTAATTTACATTATTCCTTATGGGAACAAATTCATTCAGTAACAGCACTTGAACAGCCTTCTGGAACGAATTAAGGCCGAAATTCGAGGTACCACTATGTTACTAAATCTAAAAGGAGAAACTTTAGTATTTTCTTTTGGGCCACCCTGCCTTGGTGGGATACAGCTGTTTTGTTGGAAAAAGAAATTGGAGAGCAGTTCCTGAGCCATAATATTAAGTATCTATTCTCACTTAATTTTTTTCAGAGCTTTTACTCAATATTTTACATACAGTACTGTTCTTTTTCACTCACAAATAGTATTAACCATTGTTTATTTAATGTATTCATGTTAAACTAAGCACAGCTACAATACAGTTCTGTACAGTACATGTATGTAGGGACAGTAAGCAGGGTGAGGGTGGATGAGGGAGAGGGTGGGTGAGTATGTAGTGTGGAAAGGAAGTAGCCAGTGTGAGTTGTTGTGAAGCTCACACCTCACTCACTTTTGACCAATCTCTGCCAAACAGTGTGAGCTCTTTATTCATGCACAAAATAAGCATACACAAAGTATGAATTTATGTGGTTCAAAACTAACCAAGAAAAGTAATATTTATAATACACCCTTAAGAAAATTGTAAATACAGTATTAATTCCATGCTTCTTGATCAGTATCTACCAAACAAATCTGAGCTCTTCGTACAAGCATGAAATGAACGTGCAGAAAATGCAACTGCATTTGGTAAATTACCACTAACCTGGATTTTTTTTTTTTTTTTTTTAAATCGGCTACCAGTCATCAGCAGTACCACTGCCTTTGTAAGTAGTCCTGCCATTGGAAAAGTGAGTTACTTGTAAGTAATTAATTGGTTCCATAGTACCACATTGCAAACATGGAACATCATAAATTACAGCCCTAATATATCTAATTTTATCAAGACTTCCAAGTGATGTGACTGAAAATAAATCATGAATGATTTAAAACAGATTTGATCTATTTTTCGGCTCACTTTTTAAATATCTAGGTGTGCAGCATCATTATATTTCAAGGTATGATGCACCATTTGTATTTTCGAAGTTATAATTCACTGTCATGAAACTGTTCATTCATATCATACACAAAGATTGTCACTAGAACACAACAGCAGTGCTATAGTGAGGAATAAAAGTCACAATACCATGGCTGAATACTTCCAAATTAACCTCTGATTTGGAGAGGAAACTTAAATAATATTTGGTCCATCCTGGGCCATTGCCAAGTTACAACAGGTTGCTAATGATCCATTGCAAACTGAAATGTCATATAAGTTTCATCTCCAAATTATAGGTTAGTTGTGAATAGTGCTACATTAGTGTACAGTTTCCATTGTTTGTCAGTGAGTCAACCCCATATAGTAATGTTATGTATTGTATATAATTTCCATATATGATTTATATATGGTATACAGTTGAGTATTGTGTGTGTGTATACAGTATACTGTTTTGTAGTATGAAACACTTATCAGCGAAGGGTTCTGTGAATCCCTTATAGAAATTTGCAACCTGTTGATATAATCTCTATAACACTAACAACAGAAGACTGTTAGATTACATTTTCTGCAGTAACTGATCTGTTTGAATTCTAAGTACCTGCACTCTACTCTCTGCAGACCTAATACACTGCTTTCTATAACTCACTGAGTAATAGCTGATATAGGGAGGCAGCAGACACTGGCTCAGGGAACCTATTAAAGAAAATATTTGCACTTCAAAACATATTCTCTGTTCAGGCTCCATAAACTACTTAGAGATCCTATCACTAGGTAGAGGAAAGCTTTAAGGAGGATAATTTAAACACAGAACCCTGAGATATGACAAATCAAAATGTGACATGGGCAATATTTAATAAGGAAATTGCTAGATATGTACATCAGGGTCAATTTATGTAGAGGACAGCTCATACAGGCCCTAGATAGGAATTGACTTGGGCTCATTTCTCTGTTTATGATCATTGCAAACATACTTAGACTTGAACTGTGTGTCTGGTGTTAAACCAGAGTCCAATAAGAAAGATTCTGTAGGGGCTAAGTATGGGGATGAATTTCTCCCTTCCTAGAGCTTGATAATGTATAGTGTCATGCTACAATGGTCAAACATAGTGTAGGTGTATTGTAGTACCTTCCTTGCCATCTTCAATGCTATTTAGACTCCTACAACTAAGGTTGTAGGAGTCTAAATAGCATTGAAGATTATTATCCACTAATTATTGAGAAATAGATGGTTGAAACTGGAAACTGGGAGAAGCACTATCAGTATATCTAATCCTTTTTCAAAGAGACATACCCATAAGTTTGGGAAGAGCATATTTGGGTGGTATCTGAACCATTAAAACATCAACACTTGCTTAATTGTTAGAGTGCACATCATCACTTTAACCCTTAAACTGTCCAAATGTAGATCTACGTTTTTTCAACATTTGAAAGTACAGTGGACCCTTGCATAACGATATTAATCCGTTCCTGAGAGCTCAGCGTTAGGCGAAATTATCGTTAGCCGAATTAATTTTTCCCATAAGAAATAATGGAAATCAAATTAATCCGTTCCTGAAATCCCAAAGTATGAAAAAAAATTTTTTTTACCACATGAAATATTAATTTTAATGCACACAAACTGAAGAAGACATGTACAATTACATGACACTTACCTTTATTGAAGATCTGGTGATGATTGATGGGATGGGAGGAGGGGAGAGTATGGATGGTGTTAATGATTAGAAGGGGAATCTCTTTCCATTAGGACTTGAGGTGTCAAGTCCTTTTCCGGGGTTACTTCCCTTCTTCTTTTAATGCCACTAGGACCAGCTTGAGAGCCACTGGACCTCTGTCGCACAACATATCTGTCCATAGAGACCTGTACCTCCCGTTCCTTTATGACATTCCTAAAGTGTTTCACAACATTGTCAGTGTAATAGTCACCAGCACAGCTTGCAATAGCTGTGTGAGGGTGATTTTCATCAAAAAAGGTTTGCACTTTAAGCCACATTGCACACATTTCCTTAATCTTTGAAGTAGACAACTTCTTCAATTTCTGTCCCCTCCTTTGGAGCAGTTTCCTCAGGTCTGGCCTCTTGCTGTTGAAGATGATCTTGCAGCTCATCAGTGGTTAGTTCTTCATTGTCCTCCTCCACCAACTCTTCCACATCCTCCCCACTAACCTCCAACCCCAAGGACTTCCCCAATGCCACAATTGATTCCACAACTGGCATAGGCTTCTCAGGGTTAGCCTCAAATCCTTCAAAATCCCTTTTGTCTACACATTCTGGCCACAGTTTCTTCCAAGCAGAGTTCAAGGTCCTCTTAGTCACTTCCTCCCAAGCCTTACCTATAATGTTTACACAATTGAGGATGCTAAAGTGATCTCTCCAAAACTCTCTTAGAGTCAATTGAGTTTGAGGTCACTACAATGCACCTTTCAAACATAGCTTTTGTGTAGAGTTTTTTGAAGTTTGCAATGACCTGCTGGTCCATGGGCTGCAAGAGAGGAGTGGTATTAGGAGGCAAAAACTTGACCTTAATGAGGCTCATGTCCCCAGAAAGTTGCTCTGCCACGTCTGAAGGATGACCAGGAGCATTGTCTAATACTAGGAGGCACTTAAGGTCCAATATATTTTCCAGGAGGTAATTTTTCACAGTGGGGGCAAATGCATGGTGTAACCAGTCATAGAAAAGGTCTCTAGTGACCCATGCCTTACTGTTTGCCCTCCACATCACACACAAATTAGCCTTGAGGACATTGTTTTTCCTGAACACTCGGGGAGTTTGAGTGATACACCATAAAGGCTTCACTTTGCAATCACCACTAGCATTAGCACACATCAACAGAGTAAGCCTGTCTTTCACAGGCTTATGTCCTGGGAGTGCCTTTTCCTCCTGAGTAATGTAGGTCCTGTTTGGCATTTTCTTCCAAAACAGGCCTGTTTCGTCACAATTAAACACTTGTTCAGGTTTCAATTCTTCACTATCTATGTACTCCTTGAATTCCTTCACATATTTTTCAGCTGCTTTTTGGTCCGAACTGGCAGCCTCACCATGCCTTATCACACTATGTATGCCACTACAATTCTTAAATCTTTCAAACCAACCTTTGCTGGCCTTAATTTCACTCGCATCACCACTAGTTGCAGGCATTTTTCTAATTAAATCATCATGCAACTTCCTAGCCTTTTCACATATGATCACTTGAGAGATGCTATCTGTTTTTCATTTATCCACACCAATAAGTCTCTGAACATCTTCTATCACTTGCGATTTCTGTTTCGAAAACAAAGTTGCACCTTTGGCAAGAATTGCTTCCTTGAATGCCGTTTTCTTGGCCACAATAGTAGCAATGGTTGATTGGGATTTTGTTACAATGTGGCCAGCTCGGAGGCACGCACTCCAATTTCATACTTAGCAATGATCTCTTTCTTCATATCCATAGTAATTCTCACCCTTTTTGCTGTAGGGTTGGCACTAGAAGCTTTCTTGGGGCCCATGGTGACTTATTTTGCAGGTGCAATCACTAAAAATGCTGTGATAATATGAAATGTTCCGATTGTATGTTTGGATGCGACCACAGTGGCTGGCTTGTAAACACTGGCACCCACAGGACAAGTGAGGCGTGCTCAGGCCACACGTGGACGAGTCTCGAACGAAGCGAATCACGTTGGGCGAGTTTTTTAGCGCTAGCCGAGGCAAAATTTTTGCGTTAAAATGTATCGCTAGGCGGATTTAACGCTATGCGATGCGTTCGTTAGGCGAGGGTCCACTGTATGTAAAAAAAGTAGATCTTTTCTTTTTTTACATTTAAAAAAGTGTAAAAACTTTGATCTACATATTTTTTTTTTATATATTTGAAAATATGTAAAAAAAACCAGATCTACTTTTGGAGCATTTTTCTGCATAGAAAAATGTCTAAGCATAGATCTGCTTAGACAGTTTTAGGTTTAATTCATTGTAGATTCAGCTATGCATACTGAGCAAGCTTTTCTACAAAGAAATTATGTGCCAAACAGAATTGAGGTAAGCAGCTGAATGATGCTGAAAGCCTGTGCAGTGAACAGTGCAGCTACTAAAGAGTGCAGATATATACAAGAATGTAAACAAATGACTTATTGATGCTATAGATGTTATATTAACAGATTCTTGCATGTGGTTTATGGAACCTAAATGTAAAAATAAAATGATTTCTTCTCCAGGACACACGTCTTTGGTAGGAGGTGACCATTGTGGTACAAAAAAATGTACATACACAATTTGTATAAAAACCTACTGCAGCTAATGAATTTGCTATTTAATTAGAAAACTTGGTACTTTTATTATATTGCCTGTTGTGTAGTGTTTTCTTGATAAACTAATATTTATTACTAATACCTGTCTTTTAATTAGTGTTAACATTGTTGTGTGCCCACTATCTCCTAACTTGTATCTTTACATGCTGAGGTAACTCGAATTTTGCCCCAACACTCTTGTTTCTCAGTGAAAAAGATACTGAGTGCTCCTCTTATCTGATAGACTAACCAGCCTGTGGAAGTATTGAGTAAATGTTCTAAGGTTCTCTTGAATGTCTTCAACAATTAGAGGTACTGTACTTGAGATGTCTTTGTATTAAAGTACACAAGATATTCATCTTACAAATGAATTCTTGGTTTTCCAATTTACAAATTGAGGTGTTTGGATAGCAAGCAATAGTACACAATGTCTCACATGCATTTCTAATACAGCTTAGTGGTTCTGAATTTTAATTAATTCCTAAGTGCCACATTTGTAAGTATGGATGAAGTAACTTGGGTCAGTCTGTATTTATTATGTTAAAATGAGTTAATAGTTTTCTACACTAGAAACTTGGATAAAAGTAAATGCTCTCTTATTGTTTTATTGTACCTGTCTTTGACACTGCTTCACCATATATGTTGAAGCTGTAGAAGAGGAAAAGTAATCATGAGAATTGCTATAATGCATATCCATTGTTGAAGCTGATTATTCAAATTCTTATCTTCTGAACTCGCAAAATCATAATAACACAATTGCAAATGAACCACAGCCACACTGGAGGGAGGTTCATCTGTAAAAACTTGCATTTGTGGTCATAGTGGGGGCCATGCTGACCTCCCTATGGTGTTTAAATATACTTAGTTGGATGAATCTTATTGTAGCCAGCTGGCTGAGTGGCTTACACACTGGCCTGGAGTTTTATGATTCACTATCATGGGTTCAAACCACACCTGTACCATGACTTATCTGAAAATTTTAAACCAACCAATTTGAAGCTATTATTATAAAACATTTGATGAAATATTAGAAATAACTTGTAATACCTAAAAAAAAACTACCTGTTTTAGGACCTCTATACCTCTTTCTGCCTCCCCTTTTCATTTGGAATGTTTATTTTCTATGCTGTTACAGGGTCTGTTCCTTTCCCTCCAATATCTGCCAGTTATATCAGCTGATACAGAGGCAGCAATCTTTTTGGCACATCAAACCATGCACAGAAAAGTTTTATTTATTCTTTAAAACATTATATTGTGTGTGCAAGTTCTGATGAGTCACTAAGAATCTTACCACCAACAACTGAACTGGAAGGCAGGAAATAAAATGTACCTTAGTACTGATACAGGAACCTTTTAACCTGACAGGATGAGAACTGAATTAAAGCTGCCATGATGGGCGAGTACTACAGTACTGCAATTGCAACAGACCCAAGACCTTACTTTATTTTTTATGCAGTAGTATTTAATGGCTAAAAACTGTTATCCTACCTCAGCTCATGTTAAATCCCAGACCTATCCATTGTATACTACCTTCTAGGATGTGATGCAAAAATAACTAATACCTAGGTACCAAATTGCTACTAGGTGAACAGGAGCAGCAGGTGTAAAGAGGCATTCCCATATATTTTGTCCTGCCTGGAAAATGATTTCAGGTCCCTTCAGTTGTGACTTGAGTGTTATATCACCGAGTTGTTTTTCACATAACACTAAACTTTTAATCTGAATGAGAATAAGCCATTATCACATGACTACAACTCAAGAAATGGTTTTAAATTTGTTGAACAACTAATTCATTCTCAGTACTAGCTCTCAATAAGCCATTCTTCCATGGTATAGGGGTATTAACTAAGATAATTGCATTTATATTGCCTGCAAAGGTAGTGAAGCTCCTAGACCAACACAGGGAAAACATTGGACATGTTTCCTTACACCTGCTGCCCCTGTTGACCTAACAGTAAGTAGGTATCTGGGTCACATCCTGTGGGAGAAGATTAAAGGACCCCAGTGGAAATATGACAGTCCCTGATGATGTATGCACTTCATTGGGTTATCCTGGGTGGCTAACCCTCCAGGTTAAAAATTCATACAATATCTCGTTCATTAAAATCAAAATTGAAATTAATTTCTTAAATACTGGCTACTGTATAAATTCTTATATAGGTATATGGTGACATTGTGGGCATAGAAAATGAGGATTTCTTTAGAAAATGAAAGGTGTAACAAGGCTAACTGAGCTAGAAAGGGACAAAGAGATCCAATAACTGGTGGTTTCATAGGTATTCAGGTAAATTATTCCTAGTGATTCATCAAAACCTGTACACAGACAATGTATATATTATCTAATTATTGAGATAAATAGTCATTTATTAAAAATCATGGCCACCAATCAGGTCAGCATATTTTTTTATTGATGGCTTGGTACTATTATACTAGTATCCTGTCAAACACAGAAGCACCTCAACTTATGATGTTAATGTGTTCCTAAAAATTCAGTAAGTTGATTGTTCATTACTCGGATCATATTTTACCATAAAAAAAATATAGAATGAATGTGTTTCGGATTCCAAAGTGTTTTCCATTTTGAATTTTAGTTCATTTTTCCACACAAGATATTTGTACCCAATCTTTTACCTTTAATACGCTTTATAATAGCAAATAAATCATCTCAAATGTCATAGATTTCCTTTTCCATTGCAATTGGTTATCTTGCGTTTTCCAGTCATGATGAACGATTGTTTTTAAAGTAAATTCACAACAAATATATAACAAACATATGGAGATGAGAGTAAACAGAGCATTGATAAGTTGTTTATTTTTGGCCACAAGCCAAAACAGCACCTGTGAATGCTCCTCCACTTACTTCAGTACCTACCATCGAAAGTATGAATCATTTGTTCTTGAGAAATTAATTGGGTCCAAAATGCCAATGTCATAAGTGTGAAACCATGCAAAATATTTTGTGATAAACACAATGAATAAGGCATAAGATCCTCCCGTAAAGGAACTGTAGGCGACATGAGTGGCAGTGCCTCTCCAAATACTCAACCTTTAAGCTCATCTTGGGTCAGAGGAGAAAAATTTTCATGATTTGGAGAACCAAGGTTCTGTAAATAGCTTGATGCTTTCATGCCTATGGAGTGTACTGTCAAGACTTTTTCAAGTGCTAGGCAAAAAAAAAAAAAAAACTTTTTTAATGTTTAGACAAAAATCTCACTATGTAATGTCAATTTATAAAAAAGGTTTATTGTATTAATATTGTTATTACAATATTATGTAGAAATTGTTCTCCAAGAGTCACTCAAAATTTCAATTTCTCTCTTTGCAGTCGGAGAATTATGACAGCGTGTTGGGTTTCAACCTTGCCTCCTATCGGGCATGCAAGTGCCTTTGGAAATCCTGTGTTGAGCATCACACATTCTTCCGACTACACACGCCCAGAACTCCTGCAAGAAAGTAAGTGAGCAGCTCATTCTTAGATATTTTAATTTTTTAAGCAAAATATAATTGGACATATGAACTGTCATATCTGTGCACATCTGGCAAGACAGTGATAGTATGTATGATGGTGAAAGTGTTTCTTTTTCGGGTCACCCTGCCTTGGTGGGAAACGGCTATTGTGTTTTAAAAAAAAAAAGTAATCGATTTATTTTGATACTTTGCTATGCAGCTCATACCTATCCTATGAGTAGTAGTCAAAATACAATGATCTTTACAAATTCATGGGTCTACATTCCTAGAGGTCACAGTGAATAAGCAATGACAAATTCCACCAAATTCTATAATTGATTTATTTTCAATTTGGCCTTATTCATTACAAGTATAGTACAAAGTATACAAAATAATAAGATACTGTACAACTCAGCTTTGATGATAATTCTGTTTCTGAGATGTTGGTTATGGTAGAGGGAAGGTGCTGGCTCAGATGCTGTATATGGTGACTGAGGGGTTAGCTATGATGGCTGAGTTATTAGTGGCTGAGGTGTTAGCTGTGATGGATGAAGTACTAGATGTGATGACTCTGGTGAGTGTTATCTCTGCCATCAGTTGTGATTTGACAGTGGTCCATGACAGCTCGATATGTCATCATGAGGCTCCTCTTCCATGTGTGGGTTATTTGTGAAATGCATTGCATAGCCCTTACCAGGCCTGGCCTTTTTCATACACATGCAGAATTTGTTCTTTCTTCATAATTAACATTGTTTCTTTGCACTATCAGTACTAAAACACCCATCACTTGACTTTGAATTCTTGTTGTGAACTATTAAGAGGACAGAAGACACAATTAATAATAAGATAGGTGAAAAGCAATGATGACACATAATACAGGATATAAAAATGAGAACACCTAAATTTTTATTAAAGGATCAGTATTGTTCATTCAATTTAATTATTGAAAGTTTTGATCTTAATTTATTACAGAGTATTCGAGTTTCTGGAGAATGACATAGAAGTGTATTATAACGAGATTGTGCTGTGTGGTGTCTTACAGTTCTGTATATAACACTTATACTCTACATAGCTTGTTTGAAAAGCTGGTGCATCTCTTGTTTTATTCCAGAAATCTCTTGACTTTGGGCAGCAAATTTCGTTACAGTGGACGCACAGAGTTTCAGACTGTGGAAGACTGCAAAAGAAGGGCAAGAGTTGAACGTACATTTGTTCGGTAAGTTAAAACCATACTTTAGCTGTTACAAATCTTTTTTTGTTATAGAGTATGTTATGTATAATATTGAATAATTGTGTGAATTCACTTGTTTTGAGTTGAAGTTGGATTGTGATAAGGATGTATGATGTTACTCTGGTTATTATCTTGAGTGATGGCACTGTTATTAGGATTCCAGTGAATAATTTAGGATAGAAAGGTGATTAAAAACTATAAGCCACAGGAGTGGACTCAGGAGTTATGGGCTAAAGCTTAACTGAAAGTCAATTAAATTTTTTGTGACACACAGGTCGCCGTCCAAAAGGTTTGCACGCCAGACTGTGCCAACCCCAAGTGATTTAGGCCGTAAAGCTAGATCGGGCTCAGGATCTTCTCTACGGCCTCGGACAGACTCCTCAGGATACAAAGTTACTTCCCTCCAAGGTGCAAAAACTCCCAAGATGGCATGGGGTGAAGCACAAACACCTGAAGAGTGAGTATTAGCTCATATGATGCATTATTTAAGCTATTTAGCATTTTTTATTTGCATGTACAGTACAGTGAACCCCCAGTTATCGTAATTAATCTGTTCCAGAAAGAGTGACTAAACCTGAATCTGACGCTATCCGAATTCATTTTCCCCATAAGAAATAATGTAAATCCAATTAATCTGTTCCAGACACCCAAAAGTATTAAAAAAAAAAATTTTTTTTTACATGACATATACATTTACCTACACACAAAGCAGTGAGACATGCAGAATAAAACAATAATAAAATGACACTTTATCTTTATTGAAGACTTATTGATGTATGGAAGAGGGAAGGAGGGGAGAGGATGGAGGAGTTACTATTGTTTGGAAGGGGAGTCCCCTTCCATAAAGACTTAGGTATCAAGTCCTTTTCCAGGGTTTCTTCCCTTCTTTGTTTTTTAATCCTTTCAGGGTTTCAGCCGTACTAGTACGGCTTACGCACCAGGGTTTTTGACGTACTAGTATGCCTAAATTCTAGAGCCCTCAAATCTAGTGAGAGAAAGCTGGTATGCCTACATATGAAAGAATGGGTCTATATGGTCAGTGTGCGCAGTATAAAAAAAATCCTGCAGCACACAGTGCGTAATGAGAAAAAAAAACTGACCGTGTTTTTGGATTAAAACAGCGACTTTGCACTCTATTTTCGTATGGTATTTATTGTTGTATTCTAGTTTTGCTGGTCTCATTTTATAGAATGGAAGACATATTACAGAAATTGAGATGATTTTGACTGATTTTACAATGAAAAGTACCTTGAAATTGAGCTCAAAGTAGCAGAAATGTTCGATTTTTACCAGAGATCAAAAGTAAACAAATCATGCCAAGCGTCCAATACACGTCAACTGGTGAGTCTAATATTCTTTCACAAGTGCAGTGATATTATTTATACCATTTCTACACTAATGCAGTAGTCTGCATAACAGTAAATCTTCTATTTTTTGTGAGAATAAAAATTCAAAGTGGAAAGCAAAAGAATGTAAGAGGGGCATGGGGACATGACTAATGAACAGAGGAAATGTGATTTTAGTGCCAGGAATGTCTTTCTTGTTTATTCTGGACTCTATTCGGAAATAGGCATCTTTTGAAATTTGTGTGAAATTGGCAAAATTGCTAAATTCTGACCACTGTATTGGATAGTTGAAATCGGTAAATGGGTGGTTTCTTGTACTCGTTCGATAGCAAAAATGGATTTGGCTGAAAATAGGGCTCAAAGTGGGCAAAATCGCTGATGCGTAAACATTGTCGAGACCGCTAACTTCACAAGAGCATATTTCCGTAAGTTTTCCATCAAATTTCATACTTTGGTGTCATTATGATCGGGAAAAAATTCTCTTATCTTTTCATAATTTTTTTTTTTTTTTTTTTTTAAATTTGGGCGACCCTGAGAACAAGTCTCGGAGAGGGCCTGTCGACCCTGAGAGGGTTAATGCTACTAGGACCAGCTTGAGAGTCACTGGACCCCTGTCGCTCAAAAAAGTGTTCCAGAGAGGTATGTATCTGGTGTTTCTTTAAAATTTGCCTAAAACAGGACACGACATTGTCATTGTACATGTTGCCAACACGCCTTGCAACAGCTTTGTCAGGGTGATGTTCATCCATAAATGTTTGCACCTCACTCCACTTTGCACAGATGTCCTTAATCTTTGAAGAAGGCACCTTCCTCCATCTCTCTTCCTCCTCCTCCGAAGCAATTTCCTGAGCTGTGGTCTGTTGCTGTTGCAGTTGAAGGCCTTGCAGCTCTTCAGTGGTTAGCTCTTCATTGTGGTCCTCAACTAACTCTTCCATATCCTTGCAACTCACGTCCAACCCCATGGAATTCCCCAGTGTCACAATACTATCCACAATTGCCACAGGCTCATCAGGGTCAGCCCTAAACCCTTCAAAATCCCTCTCTCGGACACATTCTGGCCACAGTTTTCTCCAAGCAGAGTTCAAAGTCCTGGAAGACACTCCCTCCCAAGCCTTACCTATAAGGTTTATGCAGTGGAGGATACTGAAGTGATCTTTCCAGAACTCTCTTAGGATCAAGTGAGTATCTGAGGTCACATCAAAGCACCTTTGAACCATTGTGTACAGTTTTTTGAAGTTTGAAATGACCTGCTGGTCCATGGGCTGGATGAGAGGAGTGGTATTAGGGGGCAAGAACTTCACTGTCATGAAATGAAACTCCTTCACCATTTGCTCTTCCAAGTCTGGAGGATGAGCAGGAGCATTGTCCATTACCAGGAGGCACTTGAGTTCCAATTTATTTTCCAGGAGGTATTTCTTCACACTGGGGCCAGACACTTCATTGAACCAATCAAGGAAAATGTCCCTTGTGACCCATGCCTTACTGTTTCCCTTCCACATCACGCACAATTTACTCTTGGCGACACTTTTTTTTAAACACTGGGATTTTCAGTGATATACCAGTAAAGGCTTCACTTTGAAATCCCCACTAGCATTACTACAGAACATGAGAGTTAGCCTATCTTTCATAGCCTTGCATCCTGGGGGTGCCTTTTCCTCGAGCATGATGTAGGTCCTCTTTGGCATTTTCTTCCAAAAGAGGCCTGTTTCGTTACAATTGAACACTTATTGGAGTTTGAACTGTTCAGCCTCTTTGTATGCCTTGAATTCCTGAACATATTTTTCAGCTGCATATTTGTCAAAACTTGCAGCCTCACCATGCCTTATCACACTGTGTATGCCACTATGCATCTTAAACCTCTCAAACCAGCCTTTGCTGGCCTTAAATTCACTAACATCAGCACTAGTTCCAGGCATTTTCTTTAGGAGATCATTAGGCAACTGCCTTGCCTTTTCACAAATTATCGACTGAATAACACTATCTCCTGATAATTGTTCTCGTTGATCCACACCAATAACAGTCTCCATATCTTCCAGTATTTGTGATCTTTGTTTTATGAGCATATTTGCACCTTTCGCAACAACAGCTTCCTTGATTTCCTTTTTCTTGGCCACGATGGAAGCGATAGTTGTAAGGGGTTTGTTATACAACCTGGCAAGCTCTGCCACACGTACTCCACTTTCATATTTTGCAGTGATCTCTCTCTTGAATTCTATAGTGTTTCTCACCTTCTTTACCAAAGGGCTGGCACTAGAAGCTTTCTTTGGGCCCATAGTGGCTTATTTAGCAGTTGCAAGCACTAACAAGAATGGAACAATACGAAATGTGTTGTATGAGTGCGTGGGATCGTGCTCACTGGCTGATAAACAATGGCACACTGGCTGTAAATGGTGTCAGGCTGCTGTTGCTGCGTGAACACGTTTGGGATGAATGACTATTACCAAGCTCAATGCCGATCACTGAGCCAATATTTTGAGAAAAAAATTACGATTTCCGAATAATACGAGATCCGACGACTACAATATCCGGGGGTCCACTGTATTGTAGTTTACTTGTATGTATATTGTAAATCCAGTGGAACCATGGTCTATTCATATAGCAGCCCCAGTGAATGGACCAGAGCTTGATTCCTCATCCATTCTTCTCTTTCATCACTGACAATCATTCATTATTACACATTCTGAATTTATGTATTATTGGTTTTGAGGAGTATGAGAACAGATGTACATACCATGAAATCTCCTGAGGCTCACTACTGTGACAGTAGTGTCACAGCTGGTGCTGCTGTTTGCATAGATTATGGTTTAACCCTTTGAGGGTCGACAGGCCCTCTCCGAAACTCGTTCTCAGGGTCGGCCAAATTTAAAAAAAAAAAAAATTATTTTCTCTTATGAAAAGATAGAGAATCTTTTCCCAATCATAACGACACCAAAAGTTTGAAATTTGATAGAAAACTTACGGAATTATGCTCTCGCAAAGTTAGCGGTCTCGGCAATGTTTACGGATCGGCGATTTTGCCCACTTTGAGCCCCATTTTTGGCCAATTTCACTGTACTAGTCGACAAAAAACATAAATATTTCGCTAGAACTCCATTTTTTCTATCGAATGGGTGCAAGAAACAACCCATTTATAAATTCAACTATCCAGTACAGTGGTCAGAATTTAGCAATTTTGCCAATTTCACACAAATTTCAAAAGATGCCAATTTCGGAATAGGGTCCAGAATAAACAAGAAAGACATTCCTGGCACTAAAATGACATTTCCTCTAGTCATTAGTCACGTCTCAAGGCCCCTCTTATATTCTTTTGCTTTCCACTTTGAATTTTTTTTCTCACAAAAAATATAAGATTTACTGTTATGCAGACTACTGCATTAGTGTAAAAAATGGTATAAATATTATTGGTGCACTTGTGAAAGAATATTAGACTCACCAGTTGACATGTATTGCACGCTTGGCACGATTTGTTTACTTTTGAAGTTTGGTAAAAATCGAACATTTCTGCTACTTTGAGCTCAATTTCAAGGCACCTTTCATTGTAAAACCAGTCAAAATCATCTCAATTTCAGTAATATGTCTTCCATTCTATAAAATGAGACCAAGAAAACTAGAATACAACAATAAATACTATACGAAAATACACTGCAAAGTCGCTGATTTATTAAAAAAAATGGAAAAAGTTTTTTTTTTCTCATTATGCACCGTGTGCTGCAGGATTTTTTTTAGACTGTGCACACTGACCACATAGACAAATTCTTTCATATGAAGGCCTACCAGCTTTCTCCCACTAGATTTGAGGTCGCTAGAATTTATGAGTACTAGTACGTCAAAAACCCCTACGCGTAAGACGTACTAGTACGACGAAAACCCTCAAAGGGTTAAATCTGTTTATTCATTGACAGTTGTTCATTACGACTTAAGTTTATTATGTTAAAACCTGAAGCAGATCTTAATAATGAAATGATCTATGGTGAGAATTGCTGAGGAGGATGATGCTGTCTATGGGCACAGATGCAATATGGGATAGCCAATGGCCCTATGGCAGATGATAGCAGCAGCAGTTGCTGGCTTACTAGTACTAGAGGCTCTGAATGACCCTCAGCTGTAATGGATCAGAGAAAAGTGGCAAGCATTATCTCCAGTGCTGAGAGGAAGTCTGATATTTACAAGTTTCACATGTTGACTGATGGTACTGCCTCCAGCTATGTCCAGAACACTTCCTGACAGCCCAGTGTAGCATGGACTCTACTTCCTGGTGGGTATATTAAGGTTGGCAGCTATCGGGTGCTGTATTGACCTGGGATTACCAGCTGCACACAACCTTACTTAAAGGTGTGTGTAACCAGCTCATCTGTAATGGGTACCCATCACATTATAGAAGGCATCTGGGCCCCTCAATTGATCAGGATCCTGCTCTGACCATTTCCACTTACAGCTGATATGCCAGGTTTGCAATTGGTATAAGTCCCACCATATTCAGAACCTTCACTTCTAAGGCCATCTCCATGGACAGCCAACTCATCATCATCTTGCATACAGCACAGAGTCAGAGATGGCAAATCCCCTCTTATGAATTTCTTAGAGGTCTGTGACAGAGGAACAGAAATAAAAGAGATGGATGGATAGACTGCCTTTTCCTAGACTGTAAGAAAACATTTGACACAGTACCACACAGGAGGCTGATATACAAACTAGAAGAGCAGGCAGGGGTAACATGGAAGGTACTCAATTAGATATATTAATACCTGGAGGATAGAAAGTAGAGGGTATTGATAACAAAGGAGCTATCAGAATTGGCAAGGGTGATGAGTGGAGGGCCCCAACAATCAGTGCTTGAACTTCTGCTGTTACTGATATAATAAATACATGACGTGTTGAAGCAAGGTGAATCTTATATTCACTGTTTATGGATAATGTGAGAGGAATAAAGAAGATAACCATAGAGAACAAACTGATGCTCCAAAGTGAGTTTAATGGGCTAAAAATGTTGTCAGGGCAGTAACTATGACAAGTTTCACCTAATAAGTGCAGAGTAATGAGAGTAGCACAAGGGCAAGAAGACTGGACACTGAATAATGCTTTGGAAGTGAAATGCTGCAAACAGTACACAGAGAGATAGTGTTGGTCTTTTTTTTTTTTAACCAAGCCACTTGAAACCCACTCTTCACCTGCAGCATCCTTCCAAAATTCATTCTTTTTATTTTCACTTTACTACATCACTCAGACAGAACCGGAAGTTACAATATAAAGTGTTTAACAGAAGTATTAGGGTTTGGCATATAAATGCAGATCAAATCAAAAATAAAAATTGGGAACTAAAAGACAGAGTAGCTCAGGAAGAACCAGACATCATAACTCTCATAGACAAAACTTGTGGGAATAATAAACAATACAATATTCTTAAAGGGATACCTCATAGTGATGAAAGAGAAAACAGAGAAGCTACACTGATGATCAGGAACCAATGGAGGTTCAAGGTGCTGAAAACCCTGAATAGGAAAATGGTAAACAATACTGAAAGGTTGATAAGTAAGACACATGTACAACAGTTAGGTATCTTTATTCCAAAATGTTTCACCTACACAGTAGGCTTCTTCAGTTGAGTACAGAAGAGTTAGCAGCAGCAGTAAAGATGTGAAGACGATGTAATCAGTCCATCACCTTGAAAACATAGTTTTGAGGTGGTCAGCCCCTCAGTCTGGAGAAGAGTTTTGCTTCATAGTCTGGAACCATGTAAAGTTGAAGCAACAGTATGGAGACTTACATATTGTCAAAAGGTGAGGCACAGTCCACTAGTAAAAGAAAGAAGGTAAT
>NC_091365.1:7179775-7237275 GCF_038502225.1 Cherax quadricarinatus
AGTCTCGGGCCCCTGACACTTATTGTATGGTCTCTTAACGTGCTAGTGACACCCCTGCTTTTCATTGGGGGGATGGTGCATCGTCTGCCAAGTCTTTTGCTTTCGTAGTGGGTGATTTTCGTGTGCAAGTTCGGTACTAGTCCCTCTAGGATTTTCCAGGTGTATATAATCATGTATCTCTCCCTCCTGCGTTCCAGGGAATACAGGTTTAGGAACCTCAAGCGCTCCCAATAATTGAGGTGTTTTATCTCCGTTATGCGCGCCGTGAAAGTTCTCTGTACATTTTCTAGGTCGGCAATTTCACCTGCCTTGAAAGGTGCTGTTAGTGTGCAGCAATATTCCAGCCTAGATAGAACAAGTGACCTGAAGAGTGTCATCATGGGCTTGGCCTCCCTAGTTTTGAAGGTTCTCATACTGTGCCAAAACAAAAGCATTCACATTGCTAAACTCACAAACTAGTATTTAGTCACTTAGCCATAATACCAACTTACCTCATAATTTGTAATATTTTACAATTAAGAATAAAACTAAGTCTGCCCGAAATGCCTAGCCATGCTAAGCGTTCTAGTGGTACCTGGAGAGAGTTTACCTGGTTTAGAGAGTTTCGGGGGTCAACGCCCCCGCGGCCCGGTCTGTGACCAGGCCTCCTGGTGGATCAGCGCCTGATCAACCAGGCTGTTGCTACATGTAAACTACATGTAAACCACATGTAAACCACATGTAAACCACACAATAACCAAATTTTTGTAAACTCAGCATTGTAATCCTTATAGAGAATAAACTTTGAATTTGAATTTGAATATATGCAAACAATCGCAGACGGGCGATCTTAACTATGCAGGACAAGCCACGGGGGGGGGGGGGTGGAAATCTTTAGCTCTAAAGATTTCCGCCCTTCCCCCGTGGCTTGTCCTGCATATATTATATATATATATATATATATATATATATATATATATATATATATATATATATATATATATATATATATATATATATATATATATATAGTGTGTGTGTGTGTGTGTGTGTGTATAGAGTTCATGGACTGGGTAAACCTAATATTGAATAGCGTTTAAGAGAGAGAGCAAATATGAGAACATACTTGCGACTACAGCCATGCAGCAGGGAGAACTGTTATGGTGTGGGGCAGTCAAGAGGCACGAGAGGGTCTGGCGGTCTAAAGGCCAGGTAACCTCCCCAAGGGTGCCAACCCTTCCTCTGAAACATCAGAATGCATATATCACCATAGTCACTATAATAGGATAGGGTACTCGTTTTAGAAGGCAGTGAGTGTGCTTCGGACTGGCTAAGATAATAGGCGGGAAAATGGTTTTATGTCGTACATTGAATTCAGAACGTATGTCCCTTGACAGAGAGCTGAATTAGTTACACCTACCAGGATTATTATTATTATTATGGGGGAGCGCTAAACCCATAGGATTATACAGCACACCTACCAGGAACACCTGCCTAATGAGCTTGGCATATGCCACACTTCTTGCCTGTCCTTCTTCACCTCTCAGTCACTTGTAACCTCTCCTTCGTTACCTCTCATCCTGAATACATACCACACTGATCACGTCTGATGTAGAACATTACCATGCTTTTAGCTTACATTTAAATAGGGTGCAAAACTTAGCTGGGGTAGACCAGCGGATACTTAAAGGGCATCATCTGATAAAGACAAGTGTGGTAGGTAAGACACATAGGCAACAGTTAGGCAACTTTATTCCGAAACGTTTCGCCTACACGGTAGGCTTCTTCAGTCGAATACAGAAAGTAGGCAGGAACAGTAGAGATGTGAAGACGATGTAATCAGTCCATCACCCTTGAAGTCGTAGATTTGAGGTTGTCAGTCCCTCAGCCTGGAGAAGTTCAGTTCCATAGTCAGGAACTATCTGAAGATAAGCGACAGTGCGGAGACTTAAATACTGTCGGAAGGAGAGGTGCAGAGTAGTAGTGAGAATGCAGCCACTGAGAGGTCACGTCCCTCTCAGATCGAACAATTTTCACTTGAAAAAGTTGTCTAAGGTGTTTTCTGTACCAAGATGCCATTGTGTTGCAGTGTCTGACAAGTGTCCCTGGACACACCGTCTTGTTGGGTCTCTGCTTTAGTACCCGCACCATTGAACGTGCCATCTTAAGACTCGTGTCAGGTGATCTTTCTTGACAAACTAATAATAGACATCTCCAACATCACAGTGTTACTGCAGGTAAGTTTGTTTTATTTATGTCACAGAAAGAATGGTTTAGAGATGGAGGTAATGTCTGTCAGCCTGTTTGTAGGCAGCAGGTGGTTCTAATACCAGCCACTCCTCCGGGTCTCCTAATATTTGTGATAAAATTGCGAGAATCATTGCCAAGGTTTGGCGTAGACAATAGGGAAATAGCAGCATTAACAGCAGTAGCAGTGATAGCAATAACAGTAGTATCAGCAGCAACCGTAATAGTTATAATAGCAGTGGAAGTGGTGGCGGCGGCGACAGATGCAAGACATCAGAAACATCAGTTTGGTGGATTTCCAGCACAGGTACACCATTGATTACTTAATCGCTGAGTGGATCATCATATTACTTAGACCTCGTCAGAATTATTATTATTATTATAATCAAAAAGAAGCGCTAAGCCACAAGGGCTATACAGCGCTGCAGGGTAGGGAAGGAAGCGAGGGTATTGGGCGGCAGAAGGGGGGAGGGATGATCAGTAGGTTACAGAAAACAGCGGGGCAGGGGATAGTGCGGGGGTAGAGGGTAGCAAGAGATTGAGGTAGAAAGGGCTGAAGGCATCAGAGTTTGTGAAGGAAGTCAGTTGTCAAAAAGTCAATGAGAGAGTCCGGATGAAAGGTGGGTCCATCAGCGAGAAGGGAAGGTAAAGAGAGAGCAGCGGAGCGAAGACGACGAGGGAGGCAAATTCTGCGTGCTCGTTGATAAAGTGGGCAGTCCAACAGAATGTGGCTGACTGATAATGGAGCTTGACAGACCTCGTCAGAAGACATTTTCCATGACAAAGACAACACAATAACAGCACCATCAATCTTCAGGCCAGTCAGGTGTTCCGTGGACCGAGGTACAGCGGTGGTATCTCAGGCATGACTTGGTCAGCAGTACCCAGAGGCGATCATGTCACTTACTAATACACGTTAGTTGTATCTATGTTTTTTGACCCGACCCCTTCAAAGAAAGTGCATTAATGCTGCTGAAGGTACCCTTGATCCAAGGAATCGGAGGTACTCTTCCCTTCCTGAGATCAAACCTGGTTGCCTTCCATTCCCCAGGCGTTGTATGACTCCGTACGGGTTAGTGCTTCCTCTGAAAAGGCTTACTTCTCATTCAGTCTGTTCTCCAATTGACAAGTTCCCTGCAGTACATTTCTGCACGCTCAAAGTTTTTTTTTTCATTAAATTAAGTTGGTTTAGGTTCACGTACATTAACCTATTTTTATGCATAATTCTCCGACAATAACTAAATTAAAAAAAAAAGATGGTTTACGTTTGGCAGTGCGGATTGTATTGTAAAATCTTAAGCGCGCATTTTCCCACGAACAGTAAAAAAAAAAAAAAGTTGGATGATAAGTTTCCTCAGTACCCCGAGGAGAAAACAGGTTAGGTGTATGTGAGAGCATCGAGTACAAAGAATGCCCTAGGTAACACTTAACAACTGTTTTAAATGTAAGCAGAGAGAGATAGTAGTAGGACACTTATTGTAAATAAATTATTATTTATATACGGTTTCATCTACTGGGGGCTTATCAAGTGGGTGAAACTATAAGCTGTATAAGAGACTGTGGCGTAAGTACCTTTTTACCTTCCTACTACCATTTGTCGGCTTACACCCATTATTCCAGTCCGTCCACCGAACAGTTAAATCGCTTCTTCACATGCGGTTTGCAGCACATTTCTAAGTTGTCTTATATCCATAAGAAAAATAATAAATTGTAACATACCACAACGGAAAACTATAAATATAAGGCAATAAAAAAAAAGTCTGCAGTGCGAACAGAAAACGGCAACCACTGTTCGTGGCTAGAGCAGTCACCCATGTGACTTTTTACGATAGTGCTGTAATGTCTGTAGTTAAGAGGACGGGCTGACTATTCCACTCACAGGGACACCTTTTTGAAGGACTAAGAAGAATAAAATGGAACACAGCATAATTCTGAAGTGAAAGAGACAGAGGGAGTTAAGGCTTTCGGAAAACTGACAGTTTTGGGGGCAGATTGAACGATTTTCAGCAGCAGACAAATGTGAGGAGTTAGTTATTTTGTATGAAAAATTTATTATATAAATTGATATTGGTGTATATCAGGCAGTAGGTAGAATGGCACAGCATAGATCGAGGTTATTGAAATGTGTTCCCCAACGACTCATTTTGTAGACAATCCAGATATTTAATGAGACGAGCATGTAAGCTGCAAAACAGGCTCTTATTGGGACAACGTTTCTCTCCTAGTAGCGCTGTATTAAGTCATGCGAGATACATCACAGTAAAGCTTGTCCTGCAACTAGTGTCATTGTCTTCATACTTGTCTGAGATGCTTTATTTTATGCAGAAGTTTTAAGAACTACTGTACCACAAGAATGATACTAGACTAGACTGTAGAATAATCATAATCACAATAATAATAATAATAATCTTTATTTTTACAAATATATGTACAAGGTATACAGGCCTAGTTGACATCAGTGACATACTCTATATAGAAAGCCCCTTGTTATACAGACCATTTCGGGCAAATTAGGTCATTTATGTCCCCAGGATGCAACCAACACCAGTCGACTAATGTACAGGCACCTATTTTACTGATTACCTGGAGGTTATTCCGGGGATCAACGCCCCCGCGGCCCGGTCCATGACCAGGCCTCCCGATGGATCAGGGCCTAATCAACTAGGCTGTTACTACTGGCCGCACGCAGTCCAACGTACGAGCCACAGCCCGGCTGATCCGGCACTGACTTAAGGTATCTGTCCAGCTCTCTCTTTTGAAGGCAGCCAGGAGTTTATTGGCAATTCCCCTAATGCTTGATGGGAGGCTGTTGAACAGTCTTGGGCTCTGAACACTTATGGTGTTTTCTCTTAGTGTACCAATGGCGCCCCTACTTTTTATTGGGGGCATTTTGCATCGCCTGCCCAGTCTTTTACTTTCGTAGGGAGTGATTTCTGTGTGCAGATTTGGGACCATTCCTTCCAAGATTTTCCAAGTGTAGATTATGATATATCTCTCCCTCCTGCGTTCCAACGAGTACAAGTCAAGTGCTTCCAAGCGTTCCCAGTAGTTAAGGTGCTTGACAGAACTTATACGTGCAGTAAAGGATCTCTGTACACTCTCTAGATCTGCGATTTCACCTGCTTTGAATGGAGATGTTAATGTACAGCAGTATTCCAGCCTAGAGAGAACAAGTGATTTGAAAAGGATCATCATTGGCTTGGCATCTCTCGTTTTGAACGTTCTCATTATACATCCTATCATTTTGTTTGCACGTGCGATTGTGGCACTGTTGTGATTCTTGAAAGTGAGATCCTCAGACATTACTACTCCCAGGTCCCTTACATTATTTTTCCGCTCTATTGTATGGCCAGAGTCTGTAGTATACTCTGTTCTAGTTATCTCCTCCAGTTTTCCATAACGGAGTAGTTGGAATTTGTCCTCATTGAACATCATATTGTTTACCGTTGCACACTGGAAAACTTTGTTTATATCTTCTTGGAGGTTAACCGCGTCCTCAGCAGATGACAGCTTCATGCAGATCCTAGTATCATCCGCAAAGGATGATACGGTGCTGTGATGTATATCTCTGTCTAAGTCTGATATGAGGATAAGGAATAAGATGGGGGCGAGTACTGTGCCTTGTGGAACAGAGCTCTTCACTATGGCAGCCTCCGATTTAACTCTGTTGACCACTACTCTTTGTGTTCGATTTGTTAGGAAGTTGAAGATCCATCTCCCCACTTTCCCAGTTATTCCTTTAGCACGTATTTTATGGGCTATTACGCCATGATCGCATTTGTCAAATGCTTTTGCAAAGTCTGTGTATATTACATCTGCATTCTGATTTTCTTCCAGTGCATCCAAGGCCATATCATAGTGATCCAGTAGTTGTGAGAGGCAGGAGCGACCTGCCCTGAACCCTTGTTGCCCTGGATTGTGCAGATTTTGGGAATCCAGGTGATTTGCAATCTTGCTTCTTAGCACTCTTTCAAAGATTTTTATGATGTGGGACGTCAGAGCTATTGGTCTATAGTTCTTACCTAATGCTTTGCTGCCACCTGGACAGCAGGTGCCTTAGGAAACATCCTAATGTTTCCACCTGTACCTGTACAATGATAGCTGGTGGCAGCAGTGATGATACATACGAGGCTGTACAGTGATCATATCTGGTGTCAGTGGTGCTATGGTCTTTAAAGCCTGTTATCAATTTTATTGGAGTATAAACCATACCCCCGGCCGGGATTGAACCCGCGGTCATAGAGTCTCAAAACTCCAGCCCGTCGCGCTAACCACTAGACCAGCTAGCCACAATAAGATTCATCCAACTAGGTATATTTCTACACCATAGGAAAGTTAGCACAGGCACCTCTGTGACCACAAATGCAAGTTTTTACAGACGAATCTCCAGCTAGCGTGGCCACGCTAGCTGGAGATTCGTCTGTAAAAACTTGCATTTGTGGTCACAGAGGTGCCTGTGCTAACTTTCCTATGGTGTAGAAATATACCTAGTTGGATGAATCTTATTGTGGCTAGCTGGTCTAGTGGTTAGCGCGACGGGCTGGAGTTTTGAGACTCTATGACCGCGGGTTCAATCCCGGCCGGGGGTATGGTTTATTTGCAATCGTGTCATTACGATTTCTTAAGTCAGTTTTATTGGAGTATTTTAGTAAAGACAGTTTTTTAAATGAAATTACTATAAATTTTATGTACAATTTATTGTATTAACATAAAAATAAGAGTTTTGATGTAAGAATTTTAATGAAGCTTACAATAATAAATTTACAATAATAAATTATTATTGTAAATGTTTACAGAGTGTATACAAGTCATAAAGTTACATCGACACCATGGCCAGCCCTTCTAGGGCAGGGTAGGTGCCTGAGCCAGAGCTTATAGCTCACAAGCCTGTCATTCCCATTAGCCCCCTTGGGGCGGGGATAGCATACCAGAGAGGCCTAGCTTGTGGCTAGGCCAGGAGACAGTTGGTCCCAAAGATGAGGAGGTACTTGTCCCTCCTCCCATGGGAGACTTAGCCATCAGCTCAGCCACTGGGTTAAGCCCTGGTTCTTTCCCTCTTACAAAAACCCTTCCTCTAACCAACTTATTCTTCCTCTATCCCCACTTCCCATCTCACCCCTTCTTGGGGTCTTACCTAGAATATCCTATCCTATCCTAGGTCTCAGACACTCCCTAGTCAGGGAGCCAAGGCCGGGCCACCACTTGGAAAAGGCCCGGGCCAGGAGAATACCGGCGAATCTTTAATAATAATAAATAATCATAAAGTTACCTTGGACAGATTGCAGTATGACGTACTGGATGACCAGGTGTTGTTTGTGGATGACCACATGTTGTTTGTGGATGACCACATGTTGTGACCTGTGGATGACCATTATAATAATAGTCATCCACAGATGTCTGTGGATGACTGTTATTATCATAATGGTCCGGGAACAAAAAGTAATCAGGTTTGATTCAGGGGAAAACGGGAGTAGCTACAATTCCATGGTTAAAGACTAAAGAGCCTTGTTCCGGTACCAGGCAGCCAACCGTTTTGTAGGGTGTGGGAACCGAAGACTAATTCTTGGAGGAGAAAAACCAACTGTGAACGTTCCTTGTTGCTGGTGAAACGTTCTTGATCCAGGCAACTGGAACTGTTATCCGCCTTCTCGGTTCAAACCTAATTAAGTCCCATAACTCAGGTGCTGTATGACTTACAGGTGTAATGCTTCTTCAAGAATATAAAGATATGGGTCCATCCTTCCCAAACACCCTGTATAATATACTTGGATGTTTGTAGAGCTTTACAAACAAGTGTCTGACATCTTCAGACACTGCAACAGAATAAGACATGACAACTGTATAGAAGAAGAAAAATAAGATAAAATTATTAACCCCGGGAAATTAATAACCCAAGAGAGTCAAGTATTGTGACTTGACTTGTTTCCGTTGGGGTCGTTAAATCCTCTAAGTTGCGACCCCCACAGTCTATTAACTGCTATGTATTTATTTACTGCTAGGTGAACAGGGGCAACAGTTGTAATTGACTGCTTAGCGTTAGGTGCAACAATTATATGTTAATGTATTTTTTCCCGTTGCCGGGATCACGACCGCAGCTATCGAGAGAGCTGGGGGCGAGGAAGGTTGATTTTTTAAACTCCACCTGAGAACCATGTCGCTAATTGGATTGACTTCTGGAAACACCTTCGGGATGATGGCCACTGCTATTTCTTGTTTCTAATTTTTTTTTGTTTACACCTGGCTTCCTGTCATCGTCATTCATGTTTATAAGTGAGGCATGACAATGAGAAATGAGGCTTTAACAATCATGGGTTGGCTTGCAAGATGTCATATGAGGCTGCAGGTATTTCCCCTTACTCTTTGTTAAGGGACTTCATTATACGTAATGTGTATGTGTGTACTCACCTGTTTGTGGTTGCAGGGGTAAAGTTACAGCTCCTGGCCTCGGGTGTGTATGTGAGGGTTCATCTCGCATTCATATGTACATTTTCATAATTGAAAGTTAAAAACGATAGAGAATAAGCATGTTATAGAAGATGAGAACGACAAAGAAACAATGCATGTGGGAAGGAGGGTGTTGGTGGTGAGGAGGTTGGTTGGAATAGGCGGGAGGAAGGAGAAGAAGCAGTTTCCTGTTATTACCTGACGTTCGTGCCTGAGGGCGAGGAGGTAACACCTTGCAGCTCCGGCAGGCAAGGGTCGTCCCTGCAGGGCTGGGGAGTCACCAACCTTGTGTAATGTTGTATTAGTGACCATTGCTTGGGTCTCACTTCACCTGTCAGGTCATTCTCGTACAAGTGATAATCGTATAGATTTGAACGTTTCTTGGGTACGCTTGGCCGCCTCGTTGCCAGACATATCTCGGCCATTTCTTAATTTGCTTATTTGTGGTTAAATATACATTGTATAAGCTTCTGTAACCTGGTCTAATCTGTTTGTAATAATATCAGCTGATCTTTCTAAGAACACAAGGTAAATATCACAAAAGTCAGGAAAATGTCGGGGTGGATAATGAGAACTTTTAAAATAAGGGAAATAGTGGTGGTAACGCTTCTCAAATCACTTGTGCTCTCTGGCTTATTGTTCAGTGTTGACGGCTTCTTTCAGGGCAGGAGAAATATTAGAGCTAGAACAGATACAAAGATCATTTACGATCCGCATTTAGCAAGTAAATCATTAAAATTACTATATACGTGAAAAGTGTTCAAGGGTCTGGTCCCAGTTCTGCACACTGCCATAACAAACTGGAGGAGAGATGTGAGAATATCATAAACCCACTGAAAAATGAGAGTCGTGGGCACAATATAAGAGCATTTTATCAACATCCGTGGGCCCAGACTGTTAAACACTCTACAGTAAGATATCAGAAACATTGTCGGAACAAGTGTAGAAGTTTTCAGGAAGAAATTGAACATATACCTCCGCTAAATGCCAGATCAATCGGATGGATATATGGGCCAGCGGGCCGCCAGAAGTAACAGCCTGATTAAGGGAAACAGCGAACAAACCTTACCCAGGGCTGAGCCCCTAGACTCTAGAGGTTTACCTAAAGTATTAACCCAAATTAACGTCAGGTTTTAAATATTCCCAACTAATAAATATTGTTGACGTATGTTAACAGACAACGTATTTAGACATAAGAAAATTAACGTGATAAAATAAAAATGACATGGTGGTTTTCTAGTGTTGTCTGAACTTAATGTTATTGCAGTCGTCAGGAAACATTAGCTGACATGGCTTTTTCTTTATCATATTATGATTCATTCTGTGGTGCTACAACCTTTGTCATATCTATTACGAACCAACTCTAAAATTTGTCATTTGTTACGTGGTCAACTTTATATCGTCTGTTGGAACAGGGATAAGCTCCCATTTATTACGGGAGTAAAACATGAAGTCTATTTTTCTGAGACTAAGTTTCCTTCAGACTTGGGTTTGTGAATTGGCAGTAATATATCACGACTCGTTCTGGTCTTACAGCCTCATACTTCAGTGTTGCTGTTTAATTTAATATTGATAAATCATTGTTTCTACATATGCTATGCAGGTTTGCACAAAAACTTTTTTTTTTAATTTGTATATTGCACAAACCAGTCAGTATTACACACTTTCAATAACAATTTTTTCACGAAGTTCTGTAGGGACTTAACATAAACTCAATATTTATCAGGTTACGTTAGATTAATGTTAATTAACCAAACTTTTGGTTGTGTAGGAACTCTTTGTTTTTATATTTGTGTATATGAACACTTGTTTGTGTGTATGGACCTCTTTTGCTTGTGTTTGAACTCTTATTTTTATGTTTGTATTTGCGATTTCGTGCTAGGAACTATTTGTGAATATGATAATGCTGCTTGGAGGCAGCCTCTTGTTTCTAATGTATAGGTGGGGTCCCTCCCAGCAGCATAGAAGTTTTCGTATTGACTCGAACTTGTATGGAGGTAGCCTCGTGTGTGTTCTGTATCGGCTCATTTCACTTACTGTTTCAGTGCTTGCATGTGAATATAAACTCAGCCTGACGCTTGTGTTCCTTCTCATATGTCTTTTTTTTCTTTTTCTTATTTGCTGCTGCAACCAGTTTACGTCCACTTGCTCATATTGAATGTTATGGCTGTGAGCTCAGTGTCGTAATAAACGACTGTCTCCTCCATTTCTTCGTGCTTCCAGTTCCTGATAGACACTAAAATGGTATGAAATACCGACAGATTGTTAGGTAAGACACATATGCAACAGTTAGGTATCTTTATTTCGAAACGTTTCGCCTACACAGTAGGCTTCTTCAGTCGAGTACAGAAAGGTTGATAGAAGCAGAAGATACTTGAAGACGATGTAATCAGTCCATCACCCTTAAAGTTTTGAGGTGGTCAGTCCCTCAGTCTGGAGAAGAGCATTGTTCCGTTGTCTGAAACAATATTGTTTCAGACAACGGAACAATGCTCTTCTCCAGACTGAGGGACTGACCACCTCAAAACTTTAAGGGTGATGGACTGATTACATCGTCTTCAAGTATCTTCTGCTTCTATCAACCTTTCTGTACTCGACTGAAGAAGCCTACTGTGTAGGCGAAACGTTTCGAAATAAAGATACCTAACTGTTGCATATGTGTCTTACCTAACATCCTGATAGACACATTGGACCTTCTTGGGTTTGTATTTAAATAGAATAAATTTCATTCACTAACAATAATTCTCACCACAGTTTTACCGTCACTTCCAGCTTTATCTTCATCCTCCTTGGCTCTTTTCTTCTACCTCTGGCTGTATTCTCTTCACCCCTGGCTTTGTCCTCCTATCTCTGGCTCTTTCCATCTACCTCTGGGTCTATCCTCCCACGCTCTCCCTCGTCCGGGTCGTTTGGGAGTGTTTCTCCGCTAAAATCATAGGCAAATTAATCCTTAATGGTGCACAATTTAACAACCATTAACGCCGACAGTACGCAATTGAGAAGTGATTGGTTGGACCTGGAATTAACTTAGGGCAGAGGGCGCTTTTTATGGCTTTGTAATGTATGTACTGTGTGTGTGTGTGTGTGTGTGTGTGTGTGTGTGTGTGTGTGTGTGTGTGTGCGTGCGTGCGTGCGTGCGTGCGTGCGTGCGTGCGTGTATGCACATATATATATATATATATACTATATATGTGGAAAATTGCATTTATCTGAATGTAACTAATTATGTACATAACAGTAAATGATAACAAAGATAATTATTATTTATCAGTGTTACATAGACAAGTAGGAATTTCGGACACCTACGTCGAAAAAAATGTCCCCCTTCGATACCTACCACTGTCATAACCACAAGTTGCTCTGGACCTATTAATTTAATGAAATATACATACACCAGGAATACTGGTAAATATATAAATTTGTGGACTGTATATTAATAATAATAAATGGTTATATATATATATATATATATATATATATATATATATATATGGGGGCAGTGGTCGTAATTTCCCAGCGGGGGCAATATACCCTTTTTGTGGGGGCCAAAGGGGGGTTTTTTACCAGCCCAGTTTCAAACCGATAACTTTTCAAATTTAGCATAAGGAAAACCCTGAGAAAAGAAATCAGCTGGTTTCCCTCCTCACCAGGTATATGATTAAATGTTAATTTGTGCCCCAAAACCTATTTCCCTTCTCTTCCCCCCCAGTTTTTCCCAGCGACTCTTTTTTTGTCATTAAAATTTTTACTTTTTCCCATTAAACCGGGTAAAGGATCCTCATTATAAGACCAAATTCCCCAATTTATTTTCCTAAAAATTTTTCCCCTGCAAATTATTTTTAATTTTTTTCATAAATGGCTTTAATTTCCCCAACTGAGGAAAGGACGTTTTTAATTGGGCCTTTTAGCTTTAGACAACAAAAATAACATTTTATTACATTAAAGGAAAACAACTGCCCCCATAAAATTTTTAACCCCAAAATGGGGGGTACTTTTTTAAAATTTGGGGGTTTAACCTGGCGTGGGAACCCCAACATTAAATTTTTTCATCATACCCAATTAACTAAATCCCACCTTTTAAAAGGTTCCTCAGGTGAATTTACCCCAAACACATTTAAGTTTCCTTGCTTCAAAATTAATAAATTACTCTTAAAAAATTGGGTGCCCAAAAAGTTTGGATCAAAAATTTAAAAACCCCCAACAAGCAAAACTCTCTTATTAATTTATTGGGCATATGAAATTGTGGTTTAAAACCATTCAAAATCTCTCCCCATTACCCCAAATTAACCAATACATTACTACATTTTGGCCTTCATCCCCAGGGTAATCTTTCTTTTTGCCCCTTTAATTTGGACGAAATTTTTTCCCAAATTCCCCTCAGGGGCATTTTGTATTTTTGCATTATTTTTTAAACCTCTCAAAAATGGAAAAGTTCCTCTTCATTTGGGGCTCACACCCAAAAATTGCCCAAAAAAATTGTTTCCCTCATTATTTTATAATTTGGATTTTCCCAAACTTTTAAAGGTGTGCTTTTATCCCCTTTAAAAGAGGAACAGACGGATTTCCCAAAATAATACGCTCCTGGCAGGGGTTTTCCCGGGCTAAGTGGGTCACAAAGTTCCCCAGGCCATTAAAACCCCGGGGTACAATCCCGGTCAAGCCTTTTTAAAAACCCCCACTCTTGGAAAGCTTTTTATGCCCAACCTTAAGGCATAATGCTTCCTCTGAAATTTTAAAAAAGATGTCCCCTAATTTTTTTTAACGACGGGTTTGCCCATCAAACAGTCTTTTTAAACTAAATTTGTTTTTACCCCCTCCCTACAATTAAACCAATCCTAAAAGGGTGGTTTGAATTTCCTTCTTTGATGTAAATTTGACCATAAATTTTATTTTTTTCAAAAACCTCTTCTATAAATTTATTAATTAATTTTGCCCCAGCAATTATTCATTATGGCAGTTAAAAATTTCCCAAGGGGTCTTACTCATTTCCCAGGGAGCTGGGGCCTTTTTTTCCTTTGTCTTTTCTGTAATTAGTGGGCAATTCGGGGATGGTTCAGTCTCCACAAAAGTCATCCAGTTTTTGCCCAGATTAAAATTTTTACACCCTCTCGGGGTTTGTCCTGAAAAAGAATCCCTGGACTTTTTTCCCAACAATTTTTTTCCCAATGCTGTCTAATTCCCAAATTTTGCATTTTAAATTTTTCACTCTATGGAAGAGGTTATCGGGGGCGGGTTTTAGGGGAAGTAAGACACACAGTTTTGGTATTTGTAGTTTCCTCTGGTCATATTATTTTACGGGGAAATCCTCCATACTTTACATGCCCCCTCCAGTCTTAAAGGGGTGAAAACCATTTCTTTACCATCCACCACAAAGGAGGCATAATATCCCCTATAAAAAAATATTTATTGGGCCTGGAATCACCCTTACCCCCAGAAAGGTTTTTAAATTTTTTATGTGAAATCTTTCTTTAACTTTCCCCCTTTCTGAGTTTTTCCCTCGGGAAGTCTATCTACAATTGCATTTAACACTTTTTTCCCCATTGAATCTGGATTACAAAAACAAATTGTCCCTTTGGACTTTTTTATCTGAAAAACCGGAAAATTTTTAAAAGGATTGTGGATCCCCCACCCTGTACTTTCATACCATTAAGACATTTACCCTTTTTAAAAAAAGTACGTTGGGGTCCCCTTTAACAATGCAGTTACATTTTTTTTTTATGCCTTTTATCATCAAAATTTTTCCCCCGTAAAACGGGGAGGGGGTATTAAACAAAACCATCGGTATTTAAAATTAGCAGCAATTTTTTCATTTGCTACTTTTTTGTCAGGATTATCAACATTATCATTTTATCAACATTATCATATAGACCTTTCCCTGGCTAAATGAAAGTTTCCTTTTGACATTGATAACAAAAAGTTTAAAAATTTTGGGATAAAATCCTTTCCCTTTTGATTTACCTAAACACCCAAAAACATCTGTCAAAGTTCACTCCAATCATTTTTCTGGTTCCCGCCCCTTGATGTACCCTTTTTTTTCTTTTTTGGAAAAAGAATTTTGATTTTCCATTGGGGTAATTTTTCCCCTTTTTGGGAAAATTGACAGATGAAGGGGTTTTTATGTGTTTCCCTCTTTAAAATGAGTTAGTTGGCTGGTCTGCCGCCCAACAATTAATTCTTTAAGGGCCCCAGTCTTATTTCCCCCAGACCAAAATAACCCTTGATATTTATTGAGAACCATTCAAAATGTTTTTCCCTTTAAATTTTTTCTTTCCATTTGGGTCCCAATAAATCCGTTCCTTCAGATTTATTTGTCTTAAAATTTTGAGGGTGCCCCCGGTTTAACTCTAAACTGCCAAAAAAACCCTTTCAATTTGATCTGGAGATTTTAAAAACCAATTTAAAATTCCTAGATCCCAAACCCACTTTGTTCCCATATTTACCATTGACTTTCCCAAAAAGTCAACTGCTTCCTTAAGGAAATCATTTACATTGGGAAAACTTGTTTGGGATGTGAGCATCTCCTCTTACCCCTTTCCCTTTTAGGTAAAAAAAGTTTAATTACCGGCTAGATCCCTTATCCCAAACTGCCAAAAATTAAAAATTCCTCCCAAATTTTTTTCCCGGTTAAATACAAATAAAACTTTTAAATTTTGGGGGTTTTGCAAGACATTATTTTTTAAAAAAATTTATTAACTCCTGGGTTTTTCATTTTTAAATTTTTCTAACTGGCTTTTAAAAATCTTTTTCCCCTAAATTTATAATATGTTTCCCTTTAGTCTCATCTACAAGGTTTACTAACAAATCTTTATTTGTTTTTAAAATTTTTGTATAAAATTATCTTTACCAAAACATCTAAATTTAAAATTTTTAAAACAGTAAAAAACAGTTTCGTTCAAATTTTTTTGCATTTTTTGCCAGTTTACTTTAACTTTTCAGCCCCGTATTGATACTTTCTTTCCCCTATATTCCATATGTTTGTCCTATAAATTTTTTCATTTTTTCATGACCAATTCTTAAATTCAACCCCAAATTTAAAACACTTTTTTACCCTCCTTTGAAAAAATCCCCTTTTCTTGGGCTCCCCAAAATACATTAAAATGTAATATTAAAATTTTTAAAAGTTTTAATAAACTTTTCTCATCAAAATTAATTTACACAAATTAATAAAAACCTTTGAAATTTGGCATTAAAAAAATTTTACACATTAATATAATTGGTTTCCTTTGGGTTATCAATTTCACATACCCTTTGATATAAATCTTGCCGGGGGTTGGGTTATCAAAATTTTAAAAATAAAATACATTAATATAAGCCCAAACCCCTTTGGGTTAAAAAAATTTAAAAAACATTAATATAAAATTTCTACCCCCTTTCATCAATTACACATCCTTTTCCCATTAATATAACTTTTCACCCCTTTTAAAATTTTCTTATCAAAATTAATATTTAATTATTAATCCCACACATTTAAATTTGTAGCTCCTTTACCTCCTGTCATTTTGTGAAATTAAAAACCTCAAATCCCTTTTACATATAATTTTAAATAATTAACTAATTAATGACTACATAAATCTAATTCAAAAAGGACCAGCGGCAAATTAAATGTGGGAAAAATTTCATTTATCTAAATGTAACTAATTATTACATTTGTTAAAAAGATAATAAAGAAAAATTTTTATTTATAAAATATTTACATAGCAAGGGAGAAATTTTTGGGGCACCAGGTCAAAAAATGTTTTCCCCCTTAAAATTTTATACCACTTTCCATTATAAACCTTTTTAATTAAAAATGAAAAATACATACACCAAATACTGGTAAAAAAAATAAATTTTGGACTTATTTTTTAAAAAAAATAAATGGTTATATATATACCAAATTTCAAAGAAGGAAAATATCCTTAATATCACTCCGTTTTACTGGGGAAATTTAAAGTGTATCATACTCGAAAAACCCCCTCTTTTATGAAAATAATGCTTTTTAATTAAAAAATCTGGGGCTTATCCAAAGGGTTCCCGGGAGGTCTTGTCCCGTCTTTTATATCTCAAGTTTCCCGGAATCCCTATCCAAATTTTTCCCTATTTGGAGGTTAACACCAATTTTTAAACCCCTAGGCACAAAAATTCCCCATTCCCCCCAACGTTTTTTACATAATTCCCAAAACCAAGATGGGGAGTCTCCCTCTGCCCGGACCCGGCCTTCCCTTTTTTTATGACCTTTAAAAATTTTTTAAATACAGTTGCTTTTGTTTTTACATTTTAAATACTGAATTTTGGAAAATATATACATTTTTTTTTCCCCAAATATATATATATATATATATATATATATATATATATATATATATATATATATATATATATAATTTTTTATATATATAATTATTTGTCCCCTCTAAAGATAAATTATGGACCCAAAACCTCGAAATAGTAAAAACTTAAAAGGTTTTTTATTTTTTTTTGAAATCTGAATATTTTGCTTCCTCTACCAAAACTTTTTTTTTTCAATAAAAACCTTTTTTATATATATATATATATATATATATATATATATATATATATATATATATATATATATATATATATATATATACCTTTAATGAAAAGATATGTTGTCGTGCTAATATTAAAAATGGTTAATTCAAAAACTTTTAATTTTAAAATTTGTCCTTTCTAAATTTTTTCTTAAAGTTTAAAAGATATTTTTCATTAATGTTGATGTAAAAAATTTTAAATTTCTCCCAAAAATCTTAAAAAATTTTTTCCATTATATTGAAAATTTATTTTTAACATTAAAAAAAAATATATTTTAGATTTTTTTAATTTAATCTAAAAAAGTGAAATTTTTTCTTGGGTTCAGAAGGATTTTGCAATTTTTAAACACAAATTTTTCCTTTTTTATATGGCGATGAGTTTTTTTTGAAGATAAAATTTTCCCTTTTCCCAAAATATATATATATATATATATTATATATATATATATATATATATATATATATATATATTAAATATATATATATATATATATATATATATATATATATATAAACCTTGATCTTACTTTTAAAAAAAAAAAAAATCTAAAAACATGAATTAAAGTAACCAATTTGGTTATTGAAACAAACAAAATTTTACTTTTTTTTTTTCCCCAAACAATCCCACTCCATCTTATAATTCTAGTCGTGACCTCATTTAAATCAAAAACCCCTATCACGAAACCACAATGAGGATCTTCTTTTTTAACCCAGAAAACAACCGTTTTGATACTTTGAAATTAAAAAGGGGAAAAATTTTTACTAAAATTTAGTTAGGCATTCCTCCTCTACGATAAAATTCCATTATTTAAAAGAATTACTCAATATCAAATTTGATTGAAATTAAAAATTTTTAAAAAAACACTTTTTTCCTCTTTTTGGGGAGTTCTCTGTTTGTATCAATGTGCTGTGTCTTCCCCCCATAATCGACAAGGTGCGCCCCATTATGTTATAAAACAAAATTGGGAGGGGGGTCCTACCCGCTGGATTTGATTAAAACAGCCCCCCCAAGACGTCATGTTGACGGGAGATTGAGCGTTTGACCGAGGATGGTGAGAGATAAAGATGGGGGGAGAGAAAGAAAAAGATAAAAAGATGGAAAAGATGAGAAAAAGATGGATGAGATGACATAAGATGAGTTTTAGTTAATGAAAAAGTAGAGAAATATGAGATTAAGATTATGAAATAAAAATGGTGAGATTATGAAATGAGTGGTGAAAAAGATTATCATTGGAACAGGGGAGTGATGGGGAAGTCTGAAGGGACAGTGTCATGAGGACACAAAATTTGGGGAAAAAGGAGGTTTTTATGTGTACCCTAGTACTGTATGTGTGTCTCCACCTAATTGTGGTTGCAGGGGTCGATTCAGCTCCCCCCTGGTTTTTGGGTTAAAGGGTGTGTGGTTTTCCCCTGGGGGGGGCTGTGGGGAGGGCAGGGGAAAAGAGGCGCAGGGGGATAATGAATCGGGAAAGGTCTGAGGTCCGGCCAGAAAACCCTTTTAGTTGAGCTGCCGCCCTTCTAAACCTCTAGGTTTCCTTTTGGGAGATACAGGGCTGGTGGCCACCTCCAAGAGAAAATGTTGTCCTCATCTTTTTTAGACCGGGCTCAAGGACCCCAATGGTAGTCACTTCTTTTGACTTTTTTGGTTATCGAGTAATTAAAATGTGCTGCTAGGGATAATTTTTTAACTTATTTATGTGCCTGTTACCTAATAAAATTTCAATTCTTCCAACCTACCCTACTCGGGCTGTTTTTCCCTACATGATTGTGGGGCCCCCGGGATATCTTTTAGCTCATGAGACGTTTTTAAAATTTATTAAAAGTGTTTTTTTTTTTGAAACAAAACCAAATGGAAACCCATCATATAGGGGTGTAGCACACATCTGATGTCTCGTTTTGCTTAAAAAAAAGTCAGGGAAGATATCAGTCAAATGACTTGGAAGTTCCTCTGAGTGAGCCATATGACAGACTCACGTCAGGAGAAATATTACCACTTCTTCTGACACATAAAATAACACCACAACCAGATATCTCTGCACTGAAATTAACTTATTTCTTGTTTTTCTTTCAGGTAATATGACCTGTGGAATTTTTAAGGTAAAATTTTTGAAAATGAGGTGTGAGTAAGGGTTTTAGACATCAAGTTCTATTTAATTTTAAATTTTGGGGGGTTTTAAGGTAACCCCTCTCCTTCAGATTTTTTGAACACATTTAGAAAAGCCCTGATTATGGTGAAAAAATGTTTTTAAATTGTTTAAACCTCACCCCCCTTTAAATGTGGATAGTATTATTTTGTTATGTTTATGTAAAGTTTATAAAATTTATATATATATACATTTATATATAATACAAAATATATATATATATATATATATATATATATATATATATATATATATAATATATATATATATATATATATTTTATATATAAATTTTGTATCTTTATTTTGTATGTTTCTGACTGTTGTTTCTTTTTACTTTTTAAAAAAAAATAATGTGGGTGTGTAAAAGTGTTGAATGATAAAATATTTTTTTTTGGGATTTTCTTTCTTTTTTTTACCCCCCTTGGAGCTAAAATTTTTAAAAATATATATATATATATATATATATATATATATATATATATATATATATATTAATATATATATATATAATATAATATATTTATTTTGTTTTTATAATTTTCATTGTCATATTTATTATTATTCTATCATTATAATTATTAAATATTTTTTTTATTATTCCCAATATAAAATTTAAAAATTAAAAAATTTTATGGAAGCCTAAATTGCAAGGTTTTATCCTGGAAAAAGGAACCCGATTTTATCAAAGAAAGGAGAGGGGGAGCAAATTCCTTAAATCAAAACCCCATTTCCGCCTCTCCCCCTTGTTCAGGAAACCCGGGTGTGGTAGGTTTTTAAAAAATTGCTGGGGGTGGCGATGAGGGGGGCCCCCAAAACGCCAATCACAATGTGAAACATGTGTGTTTGTGTACTAATGCAACATAAGTCAAGAAAATATAAAAAAAATGTGAGAAGAAAATACCGGCTTCTAAAAGAGAATACAAGGTATTTTCCTTGGAGTTCACTTATTTCTCTTATTCTGTCTTCCAAGGTCATTTGTCCTCATAAAACTATTGCACCAAAGGTGTATAGTTGAGGCCCTTTCTACCACACACACACACACACAAACCTATAAAGGTTAATATATAAGTTTGCAAAGGTGTATGACAAACGAAGTTGAAAATTTCTACAGAATAAGAGGAAGGTGAAGTGAATAATATAGCATAAAAAATGAAAGACAAGTGGTCACATTGTTTGACATGTCAGAGATTCCTTCATTCACTCCTGTATAATTATAGTTTATTATGTAGCTTAACTAGTGTGTACACCTATAATATTTATAACTCACCAACACATGTACACAGTCCGTAAAGTACTTTTCTAAACTATATAATGGGAAAAATAAAAAAATAAGTTACTCATGAAGGTGAAGGGGCAGTGAGACGGACATCTTGGAGAGTAATTATAACCTGAACCTCTTTAGTATGACTTGTGGTGGTACCTTTTAAGAGTGGCACCTTGATTTTGGTGAAGGGTTCTTGGTTTAAGGGACTGGAACTGTGTTTCCCTTTGAATCAAGTCTAATTATCACCCATAATCAAGGCTCGTAGTAACTGGTTCGAGCGTCGACACACATTCAGCTGCCATGGAATATTTACACTGCAGTAGATACACATAGCCGTCACGAAAGACCTAGTCTGATGCTGCCTAGTATATGTATAGTTGGTTAATTTCAGTACCCACCTATAGTAGCAATATAGACACTTGTTGGCTACGAAAATATACCGTATGGGCAGCAGGAGTAAAGAAACAAGAAGGGAAATAGTGCTTCAGTCGGTTAGTAAAGGATCGTGTTGCACCTTTGATCGGTTGAACATTATCAGTGTTGTATTGAGCGAGTCTCGTCCCTCAAACAGTGGGCGTGGAGCGTGGAGCTTCTGTAGGTGTTTACACAGTGGCCAAGTAGCAGGTGCGGAGAGTATTCTCCGTCCCTACAGACCTCCCTCTGCGCCGTACACACACACACAATCTGGATGAAATGGCTTAGTAACAACACGTATGAAGACAGAAGCACAAATTTCAAAACAAGCTTTTGTGGGGGGCAACGTTTCGCTCTGTATAGTTTTATTAATCATACAGACCTCTGCAATATTATAGTCCTCAAAGATTTGTTAAGTTATACCATGAAACAGACAAAGGAAATGCGATAGTAATTATGGACAAGGTAGCTTATAGTGGAAAAATGAACATGTTATCCGAAGACGAGGTTACTCACGTGCCTCTTAAAAGTAGTAACACTAGTATTACAGTTATCAATTTTTAAAGGGGTGGAGGGGTAAGCCAGCGGAAGGCCTCAGTCAGATGACCAAAAGCTCCAGCTGCAGGTCATCATATGACTAAGACCAGCGTCAGGAAACACTTGCCTTGTTTCCTGACAATCCTTACATAACCTAACCTGCAGTCAACACATCAGGAACTAGACGGGATATCACCAGACCAGGACACAAGAGTTAGAATAACACTAATGTTGCTGGAATCTACTTCATTCCTTGCACTTGATGTGGTAGACAGTGCATAGAGATATTTCACTTAATTTAAACACTAATACGCATTCAGAACTCATAACATTAAGAACGCATGTAACGAGACAAATATTCATACCTAATGGCATGACACGATGCCAAGTTCATCAAGAAAGGGAACAGGATGAGACAGTGATATTTATATGCAGATGTCACTGCAAGACACAACATTGAACAAAACCAAGGGGTTGTTAGATTATCTACCAATCATGTTACATAGACAGTTACCATCCTGTCATTAACCAACAGGTAGTAGACCCGTCATACCGGGGTAGGAATGTATGACAGACTTGCTGCATTACTCCTCTGCTCGCACTATTAACCCAGAGACCTGACCTGTAATTTTCACACCAGTGATTTCGGTTCAAGCGACCACCATCTTTGATAAACCAGGCCTTTACAGGAGCCTCGAGTACATACACCTTACCCTCCAGGAGTATATAAATGCATGCTAGCTGTAACCTCTGTATGACTTATTAAAGCGAAACGTTGGCCCAATAAAAGCTTGTTTTGAAACTTGTCTTTAACTCACTCACTCTCTCTCTCTCTCTCTCTCTCTCTCTCTCTCTCTCTCTCTCTCTCTCTCTCTCTCTCTCTCTCTCTCTCTCTCTCTCTCTCTCTCTCTCTCTCTCACACACACACACACACACACACAGACACACAGACACACACACACACCTGGAAGTTGAAAACTCAGATGAGTCACAGAGATGTTAGGAAGTACTTTTTCAGTCATAGAGTTGTCAGGAAGTGGGACAGTCCGGAGAGTGATGTAGTGGAGGCAGAATCCATACATAGCATTGAGAAGAGTTACGATAAAACTCCTGGAGCGGGGAGAGTGGACCTAGTAGTGACCAGCTAAGAAGCCGAGTCAGGGGCTATGAATCGACCCTGCAACCACAGTTAGGTGAGTACAATTGAGTACACACACACACACCCACACACACATCACTGTGGATATCTGTATTTTGTTCATTACATAGCTGTGTAAAGGTCAGCTTTATATTGCACGTTGGTGTGGAACCTCATCCTACAACGAACTTGTTGACACACACAGTAGCCCACAGGTTAATATTCTTTACTGTGGAAAATGTTGTATAGTCAGCGATCTCTTGTATTTAGACTATTGTGTGAATTTTCTCATTAATTAACAACTTGTTCAATGTAATTAGTTCTCTATAAAAATTAGAAGCATAAGAATGAGTTGTAAAAAATAGTGGGATGTTCTCACGAGAGAGAGAGAGGGGGGGAGGGGGAGGGGGGCAGGCAGAGGCGGTCACACTTACTGTGAATGGTGTTTATCTAACGCTAATCACCATGTGATCCAGTTAGCTATTACTGGCAGCTTCCCCCATTATCCGCCCCTCAAAAACCCAACCTACAACTTACCACCCAGCCTCCCCACCATCATCATCATCCCCCACCACACCATCATCCTCAACCTCACCATCATCCTCCACCACACCATCATCCTCCACCACACCATCATCCTCCACCACACCATCATCCTCCACCACACCATCATCCTTCACCACACCATCATCCTCCACCACACCATCATCCTCCACCACACCATCATCCTTCACCACACCATCATCCTCCACCACACCATCATCCTCCACCACACCATCATCCTCCACCACACCATCATCCTCCACCACACCATCATCCTCCACCACACCATCATCCTCCACCACACCATCTTCCACCACCACACCATCATCCTCCACCACACCATCATCCTCCACCACACCATCATCCTCCACCACACCATCATCCTCCACCACACCATCATCCTCCACCACACCATCATCCTCCACCACACCATCTTCCACCACCACACCATCATCCTCCACCACACCATCATCCTCCACCACACCATCATCCTCCACCACACCATCATCCTCCACCACACCATCATCCTCCACCACACCATCATCCTCCACCACACCATCATCCTCCACCACACCATCATCCTCCACCACACCATCATCCTCCACCACACCATCATCCTCCACCACACCATCTTCCACCACCACACCATCATCCTCCACCACACCATCATCCTCCACCACACCATCATCCTCCACCACACCATCTTCCACCACCACACCATCATCCTCCACCACACCATCATCCTCCACCACACCATCATCCTCCACCACACCATCTTCCACCACCACACCATCATCCTCCACCACACCATCATCCTCCACCACACCATCTTCCACCACCACACCATCATCCTCCACCACACCATCATCCTCCACCACACCATCATCCTCCACCACACCATCATCCTCCACCACACCATCATCCACCACCACACCATCATCCTCCACCACACCATCATCCTCCACCACACCATCATCCTCCACCACACCATCATCCTCCACCACACCATCTTCCACCACCACACCATCATCCTCCACCACACCATCATCCTCCACCACACCATCTTCCACCACCACACCATCATCCTCCACCACACCATCATCCTCCACCACACCATCATCCTCCACCACACCATCATCCTCCACCACACCATCATCCTCCACCACACCATCATCCTCCACCACACCATCATCCTCCACCACACCATCATCCTCCACCACACCATCATCCTCCACCACACCATCATCCTCCACCACACCATCATCCTCCACCACACCATCATCCTCCACCACACCATCATCCTCCACCACACCATCATCCTCCACCACACCATCATCCTCCACCACACCATCATCCTCCACCACACCATCTTCCACCACCTGTTCTCTTGATGAATGTAGCTGGTGTTGTTTTGTTGCTTGATGGCATCGCTGCTTCTATGATGTCACCGTTGACGTCAATGCTGACGTCGTTGATTTTGCAGGTGTCTAGGCTACTGTTGATTTAAGTGCTGTTACCGTTGTGATTATGACTGCTGCAGTTAATACTGTTAATAATAATAATGGGCAACAGATACCGTTGTTGTTCTTGATCTCGGAAGGGATTTAGATCTGCTGACGGTGCTGCTGGCGGTGCTGCTGGCGGTGCTGCTGGTGATGCTGCTGCTGGTGTTACTGATGATGCTGGTTTTACTGGTAGTGATGGTGGCGTCAGTGTTGTTTTGGTAGTGATTCTAGTGCCAGATCAGCCAGGCTGTGATGGATATGTGGGGCTGCGGGCCACCAACAGCAACAGACTGGTTAACCAAGCAAGCACCAGATGAGCCTGGCCCATGGCCGGGCTACGGGAGTAGACAAACTCTCGGAACTCATCGAAGGTATATCACAGGTGTTGAGTAATACTGGCATTATCGATAGTGGTGATGCTGTCGGTGCTGGTGTAACTTGGTGTTCCAGCTGGCGGTGCTATACAAGGTGGCCTCTGTTCTCCACTTGTTTGCTTTGGGTATTTATAGTTGGCCTGGAGAACAACCTTACCTTCATCTTGCTGCTGCCCAAACACTCTGCTCCTCCCCCTCACATCTTCTTCCCGCGCACTCGCCACTAATATTGCTCTAGTGTGGATGTGTACATGTGTACTCACGTATGTGTGGTTGGAGGGGGTCGATCCTTAGCTCCTGGCTCCGTCTCTCAACTTGCCGTTTGTCAAATTCACTGTCTTAAAGCTTTATGGGCCTTGTCGTACCTATTCAGGTGTGTACTCACCTAATTATAGTTTCAGGGATGGATTCATAGTTCCTGGCCCCGCCTCTTCGCTGGTCGCTACTAGGTCTACCCGTGTAGGTCATTCGGCACAAGGAATGATGGAGACAGTCCTCCATACGCTGAGAGCAAAGCGCGCACACCACGTAACTGTGCTCACCTAACTTAGAGAAAGCAAGAGAACGGTAAAAAAAAAATAATCGGAAATTTGAATGGAATATTATACTCATCAAAGGTAACCTTAAAGAATTCTTCAAATGTCAGTGGAATGAAAGTGAAAGCGACAATAGGACCTTTAATTAGGTTAGAATAACATCAACAAAGAAATAGCGCCAGTACTCAAATAATCTTTCATCTCTGTATTTACACCTCAAGACACGAACACACACAAGCCACAAAGTTTATTTATTGCTTAAAAGATATATTTGCAAATATTTTTGAAATTAGCATGCTTGGCACATTAAAACACTACGAGAAGCTCAAAACTAACAGGTCACAAGTGAAATATAGGAATCTGTAGCCTCAGGTCTGTGGTTTACGTATGTCAAACTGTACGGGATCCTACTTGTGATCTTTATAAGACTCCACTTACCACAATGACCCGTCTTCATGCACCCCTCACCGTCACTTATTGCCTAAGCTTTATCAGATATTTCTTCATGAATTGCAATATAATTCCTTTTATCTTTACCTCTTCTAGTTTGTGGACATACCTCTGATAGGGTGTGTTGTCAGAGACTCATTTTGTTCTCTCTAAATTCCATGTTAGTGTTTTTTTTTATCAGGAGGCTTGGTCACAGACCGGGCCGCGGGGGCGTTGACCCCCGGAACTCTCTCCAGGTAAACCCCATTCTTCCCAGATGGTCCACCATTCGCTTTTTAATGTCTTTCCTAACTTTGTGTATACCTGCTGTATCTATTAGTTCAGGGATCATCGTCCCCGCGACCCAGTCTCATATTAATCTATAGGATGAAAGTCATTGATAACGACCTGTAATAGCTTTCTGTATTTCTCCGCCTACCTGGAGGGTGTTCTTGGGGTCAACGCCCCCACGGCCCAGTCCTTGACCAGGCTTTCCGGCGGATCAGAGCCTGATCAACCAGACTGTTACTGCTGGTCGCACGTAGTCCAACGTACGAACCACAGCCCGGGTGATAGGGTACTGACTTTAGGTATCTGTGTTTGTATTATTTTGCTGAAAGGTTTACTAATTTTCAGGTGTCCGTCAAGAGGTTTGTCACAGATCATTATAATGTCACTCAAACCCTCAGTGGCTTCTGTTAGTACCAAAAGTGATACATTGAACCCGTCGACTTTATCGCCACTTCTCTTGGTTGTCTCATACTTTCTTTATTTGCATGCTATCCATTATCTATAATTATTTGGGTTGCCATCTTTTACCTTTTGGTGCTGCGACTTTCTCCTCTATGAAGACCGGCGATTTTGTGTTTTGCTACTTGCATACCCCTATCAAGCCTGGTGGGCCCTACAGATGAGAAGCAAGTTATACAGGGCTCAGAAGGACGTGTTTGACTTTATCTTCAACAGGAATCTGTCGATTGAGGATCTTGTACAGACATCTCACCCACGGGTATCTGGTCTCATCTGTGCAGCTTGTGGCGTGCAGCTGACTATGTATTTCAACTGTTTGCCCACGACTTCAAACTTTTCGATTTCTTGACTCACGAAATCGTAATGACACGATTGCAAACAAACCATACCACGGGTGGGGTTTGAACCCGTCGCGTTAGCCCAGTGGTTAACGCGACGGTCTGGAGTTTTGAGACACTCTGACCGCGGGTTCAAACCCCACCCGTGGTATGTTTTTTTAACATAAGAAGGAACACTGCAACAGGCCTACTGACCCATGTGGAGCAGGTCCATGCCCCCCCCGATTAGCCCAATGACCCCCCCCCGGATTAGCCCAATGACCCACCCAGTCTGGTCACCTCCACTCAAGGATGGGGCACGGCAACAGACCCAGCAGCACAAGCTAGTCAGGTCCAGCTCACACCCACCCACTTAGATAAATACATAACTTATTTTTAAAACTATACAACGTTTTAGCCTAAATAACTGTACTTGGGAGTTTGTTCCACTCATCCACAACTCTTACCAAACCAGTGCTTTCCTATATCCTTCCTGAATCTGAATTTTTCCAACTTGAAACCATTGCTGTGAGTCCTGTCTTGGCTGTAAATTTTCAGCACGCTATTTACATCCCCTTTATTGATTCCTGTTTTCCATTTATACACCTCGATCATATCCCCCCTAATTCTACGCCTTTCGAGAGAGTGCAGATTCAGGGCCTCAGTCTATCCTCATAGGGAAGATTTCGATTTCATCATGATTTTTACGAAGATAAAGATGTGTATTTCATTAGAATACACTGAGGTTCCATTGGATGCTTTTACAGTTTATATGGTTACAGGCTGGCTACAGTCTTGATAAAACATCTTATTACATATTCTAACGAAATCCCATTTTTATGCAAAGCGTTTTGGATTGATTTATAAGTCCCGGGGATCTATGTAGTTTTTTTTCTTTTTTGGTAACTTTTAGAAGTTTTGGGGGCATTGATAGTTTGTTTATATAACTGATGCTGGTTATTTTAACTTGTGATGGTATTTATTTTGCAGTGTTCGTATGTGTTGTAGATATTTCTTTTATTGTTAAGCGTGAACATTAAAATGGTATAAAATACAGACAGGTTGTTAGCAAGACACATATGCAACAGTTAGGTATCTTTATTTCGAAACATTTCGCCTACACAGTAGGCTTCTTCAGTCGAGTACAGAAAAGTTGATAGAAGAGACTTGAAGACGATGTAATCAGTCTATCACCCTTGAAGTTTTGAGGTGGTCAGTCCCTCAGTCTGGAGAAGAGTATTGTTCCATAGTCTGAAACAATATGGAGTTGAAGTGATAGGATGGAGCCTTATATACCGCCAGGAGGTGAGATGTAGGCCACTAGTAGAGGTAAGAATGTAGTCGTTGGGGGGGGGGGTCAGGGTGATGGACTGATTACATCGTCTTCAAGTCTCTTCTATCAACTTTTCTGTACTCGACTGAAGAAGCCTACTGTGTAGGCGAAATGTTTCGAAATAAAGATACCTAACTGTTGCATATGTGTCTTACCATTGTTAAGCGTGCTGAATGATGTGTTCGGTCAGAGCACTCTTTAAATTCCATATCTACCTATCTATATTCCTGTCATCTTAAGTGAACAATTTCGCTGGTTGCTTCAGTCTTATTAACTGATAGAGATAAATGGTATAAAATATCGAAACGATGGTAAAATAGACAAATGCAGTATTATGCTATCCTTTATTGACTACGTTTCGCCCACACAGTGGGATTTATCGTCACAAACAGATTTACCTGAGCAGGTAGTTTAGGTATGTCAGGAAACCGGACAAGTGTTTCCTGACGCGGGTCTTAGTCATATGATGACTCGTCACTGGAGCTTTTGGTCATCTAACAGAGGCCTTTCTCTGGCTTACCGACCCAGCCCTTTAAAAATTATGGCGATATACCTGAGCAGAGAGAACATTAGTATATACAGGGATCATAGTGACGCGAAGAGTCAGGTGGGGAATGCCGAGAAGAGGTTGGATGTAAGAAGGACTTGCACGGAATGGGCAAGTAGGTTTGTTGCTATGTAGGATAACGATGCAGAAGTTTACTGGCAAGGTGTTCGGCTGTATTGTAAAAGTCGGTGTCCTGGTTGAAATTGTTGGATATACAGACGAGTGATGATTTTAAAATCCTGATCAGTTACGTTAGTTTTCTTATGCTGAGTAAATTTTCTTGTTTTAAAATTCACGTCTTTAAAGAGTGCCTTTACGCTTCATTTCTTTTCCCTGTGTAATCGTTCCTGGTTCTCATTCCTCGTGTTCTGTAACCCTTTTCTATTTTTTTTCATACTCTTTTTTTTTGTTTGTTTTAACATCCTCGCTACTGTGTTAAACCACGGTCTGTATCTGTCACTTTCAGTACTCTAGACAAGTATAAATGTTTATATGGCTGTTACGCTCCAAGTATTGTAACCACTATTTCCTTCTTTTTAGAGCATAACTTTGGTCAGAGAGGTTAGGATAATAATAGTGATCCTCCGGAATGCCTAATTTTAATTAAGTATATTCATAATACAACAAAAGCCAGAAATAATATACGAATTATCGTATATAAGTTAAGAATGCATGTTCTATATTATCCAAAATATATACAAGGCTTTCATAACAGATGATTAGGAGGAGATCCTAGATATAACATATGTATATAGAGATTACTTTAATGTATGAAGTCTTGTTTCCCAATTGGAAGCAGTCAGAATAAAACAGACTATTGATAAATTAGACATGTGCAACTCTTGGGTATCTTTATTGAGGAAACGTTTCGCCACAGTGGCTTCATCAGTCCATACAAAGGAGAATCTTGAAGAACAGGAGGAGAATGAGGTAATCAGTCCCTCAACCTTGAGTCGATGTGTTCAGTCCATCAATCTTGAGATTGATGGACATGTGTCTAATTTATCAACATGTCGGTTCTCTGAACCATTCATCTACAAAAACAGAATATGTCCAGGCCGGATTATAAACCTTGGCCAGTTACCAGAGACGAGCAGGAGTGTCCTCGTTGGCTGCTACTTCTTCACTCCTCGTCCCTCAACCTTGAGCATACAGGTCAAGTGGGTCACGTGACGTGACTCGCCAACACTCGGTATAGTTGAACATAAAGGGGGGGAACGGGGGGTATAACCATTGAACATCACGGCTAACCATACACCGGCACAGCGGGCGGCAGGCATGTTACTATACCTCCAATTAAACTTATGGCCATGTTACATAAATTATAATAATTGTTAATAAGAGTTAGCCTTAATAATACAAGGACGTTCATTTCCAATTTAGCTATTAAAGGAAATAACCGCAATGTAATATTAAAGAAAGGTTAACCATAGGGGCATGACAATGGCTGTCCAGTATATTTTGGACGAACTCTGTTGTATCTTGTGTGTGTGTGTGTGTGTGTGTGTGTGTGTGTGTGTGTGTGTGTGTGTGTGTGTGTGTGTATGAGAGAGAGAGGGGGAGAGACAGAGAGAAAGGGAGAGAGAGAGAGAAGGGAGTGTATTACCAAGGTCTTTCAAAGTTGCGAGAAGCATGACTCTCTCTTCTCTCTCTCTTTCTTTCTGAGAGTATGACCTTGAGTCTTTGTTCCTGTGTTTTGCTGCATGAGTTTTTGCAGGTTAGCTTTGTCGTTTACATGTATTCCGTACATATACTCAAACGTGTAGGAGTTCCGGGCGTTCGTGGCACACGTCGCCTAGCCTATGAAGTTTATTGTAAATAGTAAGAACACAAGCAGAATGAGGTTACACTACTGTGTATGAAATTTACTCGACGGGAACACTCTCAGTGATGCTGGTCATTGAGATTTACATATTAAAAAAACAAGCATTGTGCGGCTACCGTATTCATTATGAGATTTACTTAGTGGGAACGCACAAAGTGTAGAGCTACCCTATTTAGTATGAGACTTACAGAGTGGGAAAGGCCATAGGGTTCGTCTGTCCTGTTCTGCATGATCATAATGTTGGGGGAGCTAAGGCTAGCTATGTTTCCTGTCATATTCCATCACACAAAACAAGGTTTCTTACGTCAGATTGTCAGGTAGGGGAATGTTGTATTTAATATAAGAATTACTTATAATAATAATAATGCCACCAACAATTATTAATAATCCTTTCTTCAATAAACTGAATGCTTGACCACCATTAGATTAATATAATCATTGATGAATACCACTCTCTGCCAATAATGTTCAGATATGCCAGTAATATGTCAGGGAACAATTTAAATGAATATTAATAAATGCCGCCAAGAAATATTAATATAATATTGGGAATTAATTATCAAAGGTTCCTTTCCACTTAGTATTCATAAATAGCCACAACAGGAGATATAAAAATCAACACTACATTTGTTCATTTATAATTCAAGTGAACAACCCCTCTTTGTTACTTCCTCTGTATTATCCACAAATCACAAAAGGTCTAAATATAACTACCTAAGCAGCATATAAATAAAACTCATACATAATCATGCTTGTAATTTGTACCCATAGTTACACTTTATTGACACTGGTGGCAAGAACAGCAAAGCCCCCCCCCCCCTTTTTGCCTCAGTGGTTTTCTTTCATCAGGGATGGTGTTGATCTTCATGGGTATTATAGTCTCTTAAGATTACCAGTCACGTATTTGGTATTGAAATTAATGAGGATATGTACAGATATAAAATTAAATGAATGTATATAATTACATGGATAACATATGTTAATGTTTAAGAGAGAGAAATGTGAGCATTAGAAATAGCGAGTGATCATGGTATGTGTACTCAGGAAAGCTGCTTAAGCCAGGATATATCGTAGTGAACGAGTCAGTGAATAAACAGAAGTACGAAAGGAGATTCGAACCATGGTTAGGGTAGGTTAGGTAAGGTTTGTTAGGAAACAGGGTAAGTGTTTCCTGACGCTGATCTTAGTCATACGATGACCCGCAGCTTCAGGTTTTAGTCATCTGACCGAGGCCTTCCGCTAGTTTACCGGTCCACCTCTTTAAAAATTATGGTTATTATTATAAAAATTTCTTTAATCTATGGCCTATGCACATAGCACTTGTGTTTATGTACTGGTTCACTTTGAGGTGTATGAGAATAGATGTTCCGTGAAAGTTTGAGACTGTGGAATGAAGCAGTAGCATCAAAGTTGGTGCCGCTGATACAATCTTGTCACAGTTGTGCTAGTTGTAAAATCATCCTATTGTAAGTTCTATGGCTGAGTGGTTACAGCGTTCGTTACCTGGAGGTTACCTGGAGGTTATTCCGGGGATCAACGCCCCCGCGGCCCGGTCCATGACCAGGCCTCCCGATGGATCAGGGCCTGATCAACTAGGCTGTTACTGCTGGCCGCACGCAGTCCAACCTACGAGGTTTGTGTTAGGGGTAAGTAAGTAAGTTTATTCAGGTATACACAAATACAGTTACATAGAATTATCATACATAGCAGCATATGTGTAGAGAACCTAGGATAACTCAAAATAGTCAGACAGTGAATTATTTCCATTGGGGGAGTAGGGCTAACCATGGAAGCCGTCATGGGCGGGCCATCGCCCATGCAATATTATATTTGTTCATAATGATATGTATTAACGTTGATACTAGTAGTAAACAAGTAAACAGTGTTGGTCGTAGTGGATTGGTAATGAGTATGGTGGTGGTAATGGTGCGTGTGGTGGCAGCGTCTTCCCGATTCCCGGGCGGCAGCGGTCATCATCACGACTGTGACTAGGTGATTACCTGGAGGTTACCTGGAGGTTATTCCGGGGATCAACGCCCCCGCGGCCCGGTCCATGACCAGGCCTCCCGATGGATCAGGGCCTGATCAACTAGGCTGTTACCGCTGGCCGCACGCAGTCCAACGTACGAGCCACAGCCCGGCTGATCCGGCACTGACTTTAGGTATCTGTCCAGCTCTCTCTTGAAGGCAGCCAGGGGTTTATTGGCAATTCCCCTAATGCTTGATGGGAGGCTGTTGAACAGTTTTCGGCCCCGGACACTTATGGTGTTTTCTCTTAGTGTACCAATGGCGCCCCTACTTTTTATTGGCGGCATTTTGCATCGCCTGCCCAGTCTTTTACTTTCGTAGGGAGTGATTTCTGTGTGCAGATTTGGGACCATTCCTTCCAAGATTTTCCAAGTGTAGATTATGATATATCTCTCCCTCCTGCGTTCCAACGAGTACAAGTCAAGTGCTTCCAAGCGTTCCCAGTAGTTAAGGTGCTTGACAGAACTTATACGTGCAGTAAAGGATCTCTGTACACTCTCTAGATCTGCGATTTCACCTGCTTTGTATGGAGATGTTAATGTACAGCAGTATTCCAGCCTAGAGAGAACAAGTGATTTGAAAAGGATCATCATGGGCTTGGCATCTCTCGTTTTGAAAGTTCTCATTATCCATCCTATCATTTTCTTTGCACGTGCGATCGTGGCACTGTTGTGATCCTTGAAAGTGAGATCCTCAGACATTACTACTCCCAGGTCCCTTACATTATTTTTCCGCTCTATTGTATGGCCTGAGTCAGTAGTATACTCTGTTCTAGTTATTATCTCCTCCAGTTTTCCATAACGGAGTAGTTGGAATTTGTCCTCATTGAACATCATATTGTTTACCGTTGCCCACTGGAAAACTTTGTTTATATCTTCTTGGAGGTTAACCGCGTCCTCAGCAGATGACAGCCTCATGCAGATCCTAGTATCATCCGCAAAGGATGATACGGTGCTGTGGTGTATATCTCTGTTTATGTCTGATATGAGGATAAGGAATAAGATGGAGTGGTATTGGTCACATTGTGTAGTGTCCACACTCTCCTCAGGTTACACTACCACTCTCCACACTCTTATGTGGCTACACTGCCACTGATTACTATTCTTTGATATTAGTGAAGGTCTCTCAGTTTAGCTAAGATTGAGTGTATTTTCTTGTTTGTAAAACAGGTCGCAATATATTTTATGATAATGAGGCGGTGACCCCTGAAATCGACTCTGGGTAGACAGTGCTTTTAAATTTCAGGATTATTATTACGTAATGGTGAGTGGGAAGCATAAAATCCATGGGGGTCATACTTCTATCTTTCATGAATCTAAGGACTAATTTATTTTATGTTCTATACAGTTATTCAATATTTTTCTGTTCCCATTTTTACATGAGCCTGACTTGGAAGATCAGTATTATATTAATATATTTCATAACGCACTCAGCTCGCACACTGAGGTCCGTGGTTCGATCCCCGGTACGGTGGACACAATGGGGCGTGTTTCCTTAAAGATACATGTGTCCTTGTTCAGGTAGCAGCAAGTAGGTACCTGGGTGTTAGTCGACTGGTGTAGGTCGCATCCTGGAGGACAAAGTTAACCTCAGTTGCCCGAAATGCTCTGCATAACCAGGAGCTTTGTATATAGTATATCACCGATGGTCTGTATAAGTTGTATCATGTACTTGTAGCAATAGATTGTAATTATTAATAGTATATTATAAACCCGTATTCGCCTAATTGTGATTACAGGGGTCGATTCATAGCTCCTGGCCTCGCCTCTTCACTGGTCGCTACTAGGTCCATTCTCTCCCTGCCCCATGAGCTTTATCATACCTCTTCATAAAGCTATGTATGGATCCTGTGGGTCATTCAGTGCAAGGAGTGTCGGAGGTTTGATCTTCTGCCGTTCGTAATGAAACCGATGAAGTAGTCAGGCAGGCGGACTTCCCAGATTTCTTTTAGGCCTGAATGTCGTTCTTTGTCTTCCTTAGGAATGCGGTTGACATTCGCTTCCTTCCATTTGTTAGGCTGGTCGGAAGATAATTAAGACAGAAGAGGAGTGGAGAGTGGAGGGATGTTGGGAGGTTGGGAAGGGTGATGGGGAGTGCAGAGTAGTGGAGAGTGGAGAGTAGTGGGGAGTGGAGGGGTATGGGGAGGTGAGGGAAGGAAGCGAAAGATGAATAAGTGATATAATTTTTTATTGAACTGGATACATTAGCAGTGTGCTGCTACTCTGTGTGATAGTTACATAGTCTGAACAAAATATAAAGTTTTCATTTAGACTTACCAGTTAGTTATACGTCTGTTTTACAGTGATCTTTGATAGTATATACACGTGCTGTAGATACACAGAGTGGATGATTAAGACACATGTGCGACAGTTTTGTAGCTTATTGTTGTAACGTTTCGTCTACACAGTAGGCTTCTTCAGTCAAATACAGAGGCAGGTGTAGCAGTAAAATGAATATGATGTAGTCAGTCCATCATCCTTGGAGAAAGAGTATTTGAGTTGGTCACTCCCTCAGCCCGGAGAAGATTGTTACATTTCCATTACCTTTGATATACCTTTAGTGAGTTCCGAGAAATTTTCAACTCCCAGGGCCCGGCCTTGGCCAGGCTCGTCTGGTGCTTGCCTGGTCATTCAGGTTGTTGTGTTATATCCCAACACATACCGTAAGATGCTTTATATACGAGCCCTTCAACAGTATCAAGACGGCCTATTGAAGGCTCGGCTCTTCCATTACAACCACAACTGAACACTTGAACCTCTTGTAACAATAGTGTTATGCCTATTATCGAGCATGTCATGGGCTCACCGGATTGATGGGGAAAGAGAAATGTATTTGAGCTCTGCTGTTCATTGTACGGAAGAATGTGGATATATAGAGAGCGGTCCATTACTGGCATTACCAAACACGTAATTTTAAACCTTGGGCAGCTTTAAAATTAGGTCAAACAAATATAAGAGTGAGAATGTTTGAGTTTGAAAATGGCTTGCCTGGCATGAGCTAGTAAACATACTGGAGTCCTTTATTGTCATGATTCATTGAAATTATACAAATAATTAATAGCCCAGCTGCTTAATGCGAATTAAATGTCTATTTTAAATGGTTAAAGTGAGCTAGTACGAGAATGTAATAATGAGATAACCTGGATATATGAGTCAGAAAACTGACTGACGTGAAGGCACGAGTGACCACATAACTACAGTAGTGTAAAGGAGCCGGAAGCTCTAGAACATGCTACACAGTATGAGACTACTACTATTACTATAAAGGGGGAAGCGCTAAACCCGTAGGATTATACAGCGCCGGGGGGAAGGTATTCAGGCTTAATTCCCTAAATCAAGAGCCCCTCCCCATCATCAAGGAGCTTTCCTTGAGGGGACACAGCATGAGAGAATGTGTGAACGGTGAAAAATGTTTTTATGTATGCACTGGATTAATTATCCTGAGGTCTATGAATGTTTGACAGGATGACAACATACGACCACTTGCAACTTGCCGGGAGATAGCATATTGGGTGTACATCAATATATATTGGCTATAGCCGAGTATATATTAGGTATAGAAGAATATATGTTGGTATATATAGAGTATAGATGGATGTATAGATGTATTGACCGCCACTACATCTAAAACCAGTTCTAAACTTTACCTCACACTGAAAATGGTTGTTCCTTGCTCTCCTACCATAGCTCCTGTTAAAATGTGAAACCTAGCCTTGTATTACATCCTGTACCGTGACACTGTCACGGTATAGGATGTTTCTATTCATGGTGGATGTCATGTGTTTACGGTGAGTGGGACGCTGGTGACGGCGTCACAGTATGTGATGTCACTTCATGGTGAATAATGTCACCGTGTTTAGTGTAAGTGGGACACTGGTGACGTCGTTTCTGTATTAGGATGTCACTTATCACAGTGGATAATGCCACTGTGTTCGGGGTTGGTGTTTGATAAACAATGGTCAGCTATGGATTTTGACGCATGAAATCGGACGCCGGACCCAGCCGACAACTATTATCCCGGGGATTTAAATTCAATACCAAACATTACTTTTTCACCTATATATTTTTCATCATAATACAGCTGCTATGGTATCTAAAAATATGTAATATAATTCTTAAATACATATATACACAGTGCATTTCTGCGTCACCGTAAAATTGCAGTTCGTGTAACGTAGTTTTAATATTTACGTAAAACTAGCTGGACTCTGGTCTAGGGTGTTGAGCCGCTGTGCTACAGGCGCATAAAGTAGTGGTTTCCCCTGGCTAATTCTCTGAAGGACTTCGTTACATTTACATTAGTTAAATTTTAGTACGTATGTGATCCTTACCGAAAGTTTACAAAGGAGAACAACGTTTGTGAGACGTAGTTACGTATATAAATGTATTGTGGCGAGTTTATGCGGTACGACACGCTCTCCATGCAGCGGGTTGGTGTCTTCCCAGACCAATTCACCTGCCACTTGTCTATTAAATACGGTTACGTGTAGGTGTGTGTTTGGATGTACTAAAGTGTTGGTGTTTTATTACTTAAATGACTAATTTGCCAGTTGTGCGGTAACCAAAGTTAAATAAGAAATTGGAAAATAGTTTGTAAGTAATAGCCAGTGTTGTTTGGTCCAAGATGTATTTTTCTCAAAAAAAAAAAAAAGTTATTCTTTCCTTATGATAACGTAGTGCTGCTTTTAAGTGATGAAATTAGCCAGAGCCGCCTTATAGAAGACATTTGACACACAACGGCGCTGTAAGACTCCACGAGTTTAACACTTCCCCACGAATATAATTATACTGACACTAAATGAAAGTCGTGTGGGGAAATTTTAATGAAATTGACTGATTTATTGTCATTGATCATTTGGAGTGTAAACTGTATGTGGATGGTACCTTTTGGTTCTTGCAGTGGTTTACGTAAGGTAAACTGTATTGAACTGTTTTATAATGTTAAATGTAGTTAAACCTCGGTATTTATAGCAATAATGCTTTCATATAAAGGTGGACAGCCGATATTATGGAGAAATGGCATTGTAAATTTTATTGTGACAACGTTTTGCTCTCTGTAAAGTTTTCAGGTCAGTGATAAAGTTCAGTGGAGTGAAATGCCATAATAAAAGCACGTTCTGTACCTTTGTCTTGAACAGCGGCAGTCTGTTATAAACCAGGGTAATGTGTTCACTCTTAGGGAGTGTAAAACTTTATGGTAAGTTATTACCCCTATATGTATAAGTTATATACTAAAATGTCGCATTGTTAGCTTTTAGAAAATCCTTTGTTAAAAAAGTCATCGTCATCTTCCGTCATTCCCACGGTGAAGGTTTTACCCTGAGGGGAGAGTTTATTGGGCAGCGCCACTCATCCTGTGAGTGAACATACCGCCATGAAAACATTACATTAGAGGCCAAATAGTTGACTCGCCAATGGTAATATTAATTCCGTCTTTGGCTGGTTCAGTATTATCATTGTCTTTAGATTATAATTACAGTAAGTCCTGCATGTATTTGTAGGATGATACAGATCTTACTTACACTGCTTGCATTTTTCGTAAACGTTACTAAAATAACATTACGTTTATGAAAGTTGTATTCGCTTGTAGCTCATTATCGCACCACCACAGATGAACGTTCAGATTTGTGCGTTGACTGGTTTTCTTTAGCCATCACGTTGCCAAAAGCATCGTGGCTGGGATCGAGATTTGGGGGCGAGAACCCCGTAATCGTCTTGCTCAGGTAACTACGCTAACCCAAGTTAATCCTTCAGTGGAGATTCATTGACGCCGGTTAAGGGGGGAGGGCTCTTGATTCAAGGAATTGACCATAACCTCTTCCGTGGATCGTACCTGATTGCTTCCTATTCCCCAGGCACTGTATGATACTTTGGGTTTTAGCGCTCTCGCCCCTCCCATGAGTGTAGTAATAATCCAGCTTACCCCTGCCTGGAGGGTGTTGGGGAGTGTCAACGCCCCTGCGGCCCAGTCATTGACCAGGCCTCGCGGTGGATCAGGGCCTGATCAACCAGGCTGTTAATGCTGGTCGCACGTAGTGCAGTGTACAAACCACAGCCCGGCTGATCGGGTACTTTAGGTATGTGCTCAGCTCCCTCTTGAAGGCAGGCAGGGGTCTACTGGTATTTCTCCTTATGCCCGGACACTTATTTTTTTTCCTTTTAGTACACTCATGGTGCCCTGAAATAGGTGAAATTTATTTAGGTAGTTGTCTTGCATAGTGTGTAAATTACCTAGGACACCCCAAAAACAGTAAGCGACTTATTTTCATTGTGACTCCAAGGTGCTTAAAAAAAAATGACGTTGGGCACCAAGCTATGAAATAACCCAACAAAAATAGGTTGGTGAGTTGAGTGAGTGGGCCAGGAAATGATTTCTGTCACCAGGGGTAGTAGCCTCTTGCTCCTCCCAGGGCCACCTCACAATTTTTCACTTTCTAGTTTTTTTTTTTTTGGCTTTGGCCTACTTTTTTTTTTTTGCAAAATTTAGCTTCTGAACGAAAAGTAAGTTGTTTTTTTAGTACGTATTTTTACATAATTCTGCATTCTTTCCTTTTTTTTTTGTAATGTACGATAATTTCTACAGATTTTTTTTCCTCGTGTTAGCCTCCCTAGCATGTTAGTGTCATAGTTAAATCTGTTGGACAAGAGACGTTATATGAGAAACTTTTATTGGGGACAACGTTTCGCATTGTTTCGAGTGAGCGAAACGTCCCAATAAAAGCTTGTTCTGCAACATCTTTCAGTAGGCTCTCCAGTACTCCATTCATTTGTACCAACTTGTTCAACGTGTCACAGTGTGTCCAGATTATTTGTATGACAACACATTCTTATTTTGAAACATAGCCTTTGACGTTTTGCTTGTTTTCAGCTGTAAAACTGTTCTAAACCATGTTTTCTTTATGATAACTTATGTTTGGTTAAGTTAGGTTGCATAAACTTTAAAAACTATGTATTTAGTCACACAAAAACTAATTATGAAAACACGCCGCGATACCTCTTACAGAGATGGTCGAGGAAAAAGTTAACGTTAAAAGCTAAACGTTTATTACTCTTGATGCAAGAATGTGCTGGAAAATGAAAATTAGAAGCTTTCAACATGCGCGTGTGCGTTTGTTCAAGCGTGTGTAATTAGTACAGGTTGTGGTGGTGTGAACTCGGACCATTCTGGCACCACGAGAGTATAAACGTTCAGACGTATGTATGTATAATGTTCGCCAAGACCGGGATCCTGCCACGGGTCTTAATCTTGCGATGACCCGTCTAGGAACGTTCAGATTTGAATGTTCACTATTTTTTCCTGTCACTTAGTTGCCAGATGTATCGCGGTCTTATTTCTTTATATATGTTGAAATATATGTTTATTTATAGGCTAGTGGAACCTAAATCAACTTGACTTAGCTTAAAGCAAATAAGATTTTGAAAAAAAAATATAAGGTTAAAAATTGAGTGGAGTGTGGTTAGGCTTGAAATAACGCTACATCAGCTGGTCTGGTTGACCAGACAATTTAGAAGAAGCTGGGGCTTCTAAATTGTAAAACCTTTCGAAACCGGTCAAAGGTATTGCAGTAGTTATATTATTACATTCGTCTTGATCGTGTGTGTTCTCTCGTCAATCTGCTGCCTTACACACAAAGAAACGGATGATATGGTATGGTTTATTTGAAGCTTCAGAGTATGATATTTGAACTTTCATCTCTGATAGAGAAAAGAGGTAGGGGTCATGATCCCCTTTGGTCCCCACTTGCACCGCCAGTATAGGAACGTAGAGAGAGGGGGCTTAGCCCCCTTGGAGATAAATTTATCCACACTGTCCCAAAGTATTTTACAATATAGCATGACCGTGTTTCCTCTAGACTCTGCCTTGTCTCACTTCAAATATTCCATCATCCCAGCAAACACCTTTCCTGTCACCATAGCCTGCATCTCCAGCTTGTGGATCACTATCCTGTGATTCATTGTACAAGTCCTCCTTTCATTCTAGGAATATGCAGTCACACCACTCGCAGTTTCCCGCCTGAATGACTGACGTCATTAATGTTTGGGCTTGTGTGAAGTATGACTCCTAGAGGAGTGCCCTGACTCTGGAAAAGGAATTGGAGTTATATCTAGGTATCCTTATCTTTGCCTCCCCATATGATAATAGGTAGGACATCTCACCGATGTTCACGAGATACTCCATCCTTGTCTTGCTGTGTTCTTCCCCTTCAAGATGATAGGGGATGGGGGAGGGGGCCTTGATGCTGCTAAAATGACTCATCGGGTCAAGCCTGACTACATTCCATTCCCCGGTACTGTCTAGTGACTCTAGTTGAATCCCAATATGTTTAAAATCAAATAAGCTCGATCAGAGGTTGAGAGCAGAAGAAAAGTGTCAGAAATGCGTTTATATATCATAAGTCGAGTGCATCATGATATTATTGACAATATACTCTGCTGTGTACGCAAGTCAACCCACCTCTTAAATGTTTCGGCACTAGAGCAATAAATAAAGAACAAAAAGGCAATACCGTGAGTGTAACAATACACAAATAACCCGCACATAGAAAGCTTATGACGATGTTTCGGTCCGACTTGGATCATTTACAACTACTGGAAGGCATCAGGTGTGATCGAAAGGGTGGGAGGGGAGGTTAATCGTGCCTTGAAGGGATCCCTCACTTAATTTGTTGGAAACTAAATGCTTTCTGCACGGTGCGAAGACTAGTTCTAAATAAAGAGGACACATTACATGGAAAAAATCTCTTCATATACTTTTGTATATACAAAGGGATGTGGCGATCTCATTGAGACTGAGTTTTGAACGCAGACAACACGCGAGTCTCCTGCCTTTTGTGCACATAAGTTCACTCTTCAAAGAACTCGCTAATCCTTGAAGCAGCATTCCATGGCCTTCACACTGGAGGCGGAAACTCGATAAACATATGCTCCAACACGCTCTCCACTCATGGCTTATTGGCATGGTGAAGAGGGAGGTGTCACGTAAATATCAGTTTGAGTGGCTGATCTGCCTCTGTCAGTGGTACCCCTTTAGGTGGTATAAACCGTGGTAATAGATACCGATAAGTTGTGTTTGAAGTGATCAAGGTCCCAGGACCGAAACGTTGCCTAATAAATGTCCTAGTGTTTGCTCAAGTGTTGTTTCTAAATCACCCCGTTAGGTACCCTAGCCTCTGATACCTCGGACATTACCATTTAATATTGCCACCCTATTGTTTACCACCTCTGATATTACGGTCGAGACACCGTCATGTTTGATACCATGATTCCCGCTGCTCTCAAACGTACCAGATATACCACCTGCTGCTACTCTGGTAGGAACAGGTGGTATATGTAGGACAGGGGGGATTACTAACAGACCCCTTACAGTCTTAAAGGGGAACCTAATAAGCTCTTGTAGTTACTGATCAGTTGAGCCGTTGGGATGCGCGCGGCCAGCACCAACAGCCAAGTTGATCAGGGCATCGGCCAGGAGGTTCGGTCTCGGATCGGGGGAGAGGGACGGTGGTCTCCGAAATCATATTCAGTTAAATGTCAGATCGACCAGGCTATGGTTGCTATGTGAGCAGCGGGTCATCTACAGTAATAGCCTGATTGAACAGGCAAAGGGTAAAAAATAAACTCGAAATCTGTCACAGGTATATCACAGTTACATACCATGAATTTTACTTGTATCATTTTTCTTCATGTAATTCAAAAGATTCTCAGAATGTCTGTAGTTACAATATAATAGTTTTATTTCAGCAGCAACAGCCTGATTGACCAGGCTAGCACCAGACGAGCCTGGCTCATGGCCGGGCTCCGGGAGTAGGAAGACTCGAAACTCGTGAAAAGTATATCAAGTGTTTGTACAGAGATGGGTGACGTTTAGTTGTGCACGCGAAGCCCATAGTGATGCAGAGCATTTCTGGTCCGTGGTACACCAAGTGGGTCTAGATTTTGTTGCGAAGCCCATAGTGATGCAGAGCATTTCTGGTCCGTGGTACACCAAGTGGGTCTAGATTTTGTTGCGAAGCCCATAGTGATGCAGAGCATTTCTGGTCCGTGGTACACCAAGTGGGTCTAGATTTTGTTGCGAAGCCCATAGTGATGCAGAGCATTTCTGGTCCGTGGTACACCAAGTGGGTCTAGATTTTGTCGCGAAGCCCATAGTGATGCAGAGCATTTCTGGTCCGTGGTACACCAAGTGGGTCTAGATTTTGTTGCGAAGCCCATAGTGATGCAGAGCATTTCTGGTCCGTGGTACACCAAGTGGGTCTAGATTTTGTCACGAAGCCCATAGTGATGCAGAGCATTACTGGTCCGTGGTACACCAAGTGGGTCTAGATTTTGTCGCGAAGCCCATAGTGATGCAGAGCATATCTGGTCCGTGGTACACCAAGTGGGTCTAGATTTTGTCGCGAAGCCCATAGTAATGCAGAGCATTTCAGGTCCGTGGTACACCAAGTGGGTCTAGATTTTGTCGCGAAGCCCATAGTGATGCAGAGCATTTCTGGTCCGTGGTACACCAAATGGGTCTAGATTTTGTTGCGAAGCCCATAGTTATGCAGAGCATTTCTGGTCCGTGGTACACCAAGTGGGTCTAGATTTTGTCGCTCGTAGGCAAGGTAGAGTAGCATTTGTTGTGGCCAGACAGCTGGTAGAGAGGAGGTGGCAGGTGGTACAGAGGCCTCGGGGCCATCAGAGGATGTGGCCATTGTAGTGGTTTCCTGTTGCACCCCTCACACACCGTTCCACAAGCCTGGTGCCACGTTGTAGCACCTCTCCTGTGCCTGCAGGAACTGAGCTGCAGCTCCTGGACCTGCTGGTGCCATGTTGTGTAGCACTTCCTGTGCCTGCAGGACCTGAGCTGCAGCTCCTGGACCTGCTGTTTCCAGGCTGTGTAGCACCTCACCTGTAAAGTCTGGTCTCTAAGCGAAACATCACCTTAAGTGTTTCTGTGCTGCTTATGATGTTTTTATTGCAAATAGATGGGTAACTAATACCATAAAATATCGACAGAAATAATAAATGTAAGTGGAAGGCTTATTGATGTTTAGCTCATACATTGGACTTTATCAAGTCATAAACATGACTGGGCGAAATGTCGTCAATAAAGCTTTCATGCAGCTGCACATGTTTCTATTTCTCATCGTAAATAGGCGGATATTGCCTCAGCTTTTTGATAAACTGGAACCGGACACTAAATATACACTATGAAAACACCACAACGAATGTTGCATGAAGGTAATCCTATTGCCCATTCCACGGAGAGTTACCCATTACGTTTTTCTCTCTTAAAATTACAAATCATCGTTAAGGCATCAGAATCTGACAACACTCGTCCGTTGTTAGAGCAATGTTTCTCAGACTAAGGTAGCTAGGTTAGGTTAGGTAAGGTTTGTTAGGAAACAGGACAAGTGTTTCCTAACGCGGGTCTTAGTCATATGATGACCCGCAGCTGGAGCTTTTGGTCGTAGCTACTTCAGGACATGTGACTCTTCCCAGTAACCTTTTTTTCATCTTCATATCTGATACACATAAATCACTGTGTTGTCATCCTTTAACTGCAGCACTTGATTGTATATGGACTGTCTGGTCGTGCTGACAGTCAATCATCTTTTAATTGGCTGTCCTACTTATCAAGGAGCTCGTCGACTTCACTTTCAACATCAACACTACGACAGTGCAAGCCTTTTAAGACAACGTTTCGCTCATTATTATTTGTTATTTTATCTTATTTTATTTATTATTATTGTATTTATACGAGTTACATCCGTCAAACATAGAGATAATAAGTGAAGTTTTCCAGTGTGCCAGAGAAAACAGTATGATCATTGAAGACAACTTTCTACGTGTATATGGGGAAAAAAAAACGAAGAAATTACGGTTGTGACGTGATACAGATGTCCAAACTTTACTATAGAGAAAAAAAGAATTGATCTGAACCAGTAATATCTGTGACCGGTTTCCATGACTCTTCAACTTTCACAGCTCAGCCTGTAGCTAAGCTTTCTTTGTTGGCTCCTGATCCACCAGACTGTTGCTGCTAGCAGCCCACTGGTCTACATAGGCACCATCAGAGTCTGATATAGTCACCATCACAGCCTGATATAGTCACCATCACAGTCTGGTTGATAGTTACCATCACAGTCTCGTTGATATAGTCACCATCACAGTCTCGTTGATATAGTCACCATCACAGTCTCGTTGATATAGTCACCATCACAGACAGACTGATATAGTCACCATCACAGTCTGACTGACATAGCAACATTTCTGCTGGTAAGAGGCTGGGTAGTCATGAACCACTTATGTCAACAGTGTTCTCAGTGTCCATGGCGTCACACCTCTTCAGCAGGTTTATTCTACACTAACATACCTCTTCAGTTCAGTTCTTATATACCAGGAACTTTACCAAGGTAACTTCAGAACAAACTGTAAGCAGGTCAAGAAGAATTTTAAGGTCAAAAGATGTCAAATTATTTATAAATTTTCGAGTACGTGAAATGTAATTTGCTCGTGACTATTATACCAACAGTCCCGTTGAAGACTGGTGAAATTATTACACGGAGAACGTACATCTTTATAGTTTCTGAAATTACCTGTAACTTACCTGTGGTAGATTCCAGGAATCATCTGCCCTACGGTACCAGACCAGGCCTCCTGATTAATAGTCTGATCACTCAGGCTGTTGGTGGTAGCGGCACATTTTAATTTTCTCAAATTGTACTTAGTTCAGCGCAGGCGAGAAAAAATAATTTACAACTAGAAAATACGGGAGGGGCTGGTTCCAAATCTATACCAATAATTCTACATTGCAAGAGAGTAATGTGCTGTCTTCCTGCTGATGATCCTTAGGGTCATTGCCGTCGTGACCAGTCCTAGATCAGGCCTCCTGTTGGTGCAACATGCAGTCTAATAAATGAGATACTTGTGCAATATTTGGATATCTTTATTCTGGAAATGTTTCACCAGCCAGTTGCTTCTTAGTCCAATGCAGAGAAGGGTGGAAGATGAGGTTGTGGTAATCAGTCCCTCAGAATGGAGTCAATGTGTTCAGTCCAAGATTGATGGACTGAACACATCGACTCCAGGCTGAGGGACTGATTACCTCAAATTTCTCATCTTCCTCCTTTCTCCACATTAAACTTAAGAAACCACTGACTGGCGAAACTTTAACAGAATAAAGGTACCCAAACGTTGCGCAAGTGTTTCATTTATCAGACTGCATGTTGTTAGAGCGTCAACCAGGGGGCATGATCTAGGACCACTCACAACCGTAATGACCCCATAAAAGTGGTTCATTTATGAACTTTTTTGTTTTGTAAATCATTTATTCAGAACATGCAGTCTAACGTGAGCACTTCACTCCTGTTGTTGAGGAACTATCTGAAGGAACTTTTCCTCATGTTGAAAGGATTTTCAACATCCTTGAAATATGACATATTAAAAGGGGACTTTCATTTTCAAACTCTTTCCGATCATCCGGGTTGTTGTGCCTACGTTAGTCCGTCTTGTATGGCCCAACAGTCTGAACGATCAGGTTGACCAGAGACTGTCGCTTGGGCTGTTGATTCTCAGAAACCTTGAAGATAGATACACTTGTCCTTTACAAAAGGCATCAGTTCTCTCAGTTCAAAGATGCCTGTTGAAGTTGAGTTTATTTGTTGTGTCATAGCATCTAGAGAATTTGAGATTTCCTTGGATAAAACCTGTTTACCTCCCATTCGCCAGGCACTGTCTAACTACTACAGGTTTAATGCGTATCCGTGTAAATAATATACTAATAATAATAATAATAATAATAATAATAATAATAATAATAATCTCTTCTCAAATTTGTGTTCAGTGTGATTTGGTATGGAATTTAGTTTGTCTTTTTGCCCTTTAAATGCAGAGATTGGATCACGCTTTGTACCACAATGTTTGACCATGTTTTTACGAGGCCTTCAACCCCCTCATATTTCTCTTGTAAGTCTTGTTTTTCTTGCTTTTTGTTGACTAACATCCGTTCCAATTTATGTTCTCGTTGCTGTTGAAAACTGTATTGCTGCTGTAACTCGGCTAATCTTGCAGCTACTGTTGACCTCTCTCCAGGTGTTCTAAGTGCCTTTGTATTTTTTTACTTCATAAACCTGAAGTATTTAACTTTTTTGCATTTCCTGTTCCATTTTTTGTTGTAGCAACATCTGTGGCTGCTGCTACTGTTGAAACAAAGACTTTAGTAAAGGTGATACCACAGTCTTATGTAATACGCGTGTACCCATGATGACTCTACTGCTGTACATAACATCCAGCATATGGTGGTGCTCCTACTATATATACTGTCCATCATATGGTGGTACTACTGGTGTACATGCTAGGCACATAATGTGACCTCCTGGCTAGTAACCACTTTTACTCTGGAATGACTCATTGCCTGCAACTGACCCTTAATGTCATGTATTCAAGCACTTTTTGTACTCTCATTGTGAAGCTGATCAGGTGTGTTGGCTTTCCCTCGTCAAGGTCTGACATACTGAGTAATCAGAACAAACTCCACCTTAATGAAGAATATTTAGAAAACTCCATGTTTGGACCTACACTGTTATAACCATACCTGAAGTTCCTATATGAAACAAAAAATAAAATTTAGCTAGATATAAGGAAGCATTGGTTTGACATAGCTGTAGATAAGAGAAATAAACTACAAGAAGTTACCAACTAGTCTGTTTGAAGCTGGTACTTTGTATAACCTTAAAAAATGATTGTGCAAATATATTGAGGAGAATGGTTGGGGATGAGGAGGACTTGCCTGGCTTAAGACAGTATTGAGGACAATGGTTGGGGATGGGGAGGACTTGCCTGGCTTAAGACAGTATTGAGGACAATGGTTGGGGATGAGGAGGACTTGCCTGGCTTAAGACAGTATTGAGGACAATGGTTGGGGATGGGGAGGACTTGCCTGGCTTGAGACAGTAGGCTTCCAATAATGCTCCTTTAGTGATAAGACGATGCTAAAATTTCTGCCGATACCGATATTCAGTTCTGGGCCCATACAGACTCCGTCATTTATAAGCCGATACCAACACCGATGCTATTACAATTAGGCGATTGTAATAGCATCGATGTTTTGCACACATTTTACATCATGACTTTTTTTTAAATTTGAAGGCATCAAATTGTTTTACAATAATGACGTATGTAAGCGAGTTACAAATTCTGGGCTCTTAAGCGTATCTTGTATTTAAATTTAGGGCTTCAGAGTACACAGGTAGACACACACCAATTTGTGAAATTGTGTATTCTAAACAAATACGCTAAGTGTATTGTTGTGTTGCAGTTGATGTTGTTGGCAGCTTAGTATGGTTTGTGCGTATAGTTTATCATATAGTGTATGAGAATCAAACTTTTAAAGCTGGTTTGACTGTGACCGTTGAAAGCTTCGTCTATATTGGCGCGCGCGCGCGCGCGCGCGCGCACGCACACGCACACACACACACACACACACACACACACACACACACACACACACACACACACACACACACACACACACACACACACACACACACACACACACACACACACACAGAGGAAGGAAGGAGGAGAGACAAGAAATGACCGTGAAGTATGTGAGGAACTCAAGAGATTCAAAGAAGTGTTCACAGAGGAGACAGAAGGGGCTCCAGAGGGACGGAGAGGTGTGGCACATCACCAGGTGCTGGACACGGTACACACAACCGAGGAAGAAGTGAAGAGGCTTCTGAGTGAGCTAGATACCTCAAAGGCAATGGGGCCAGATAACATCTCTCCATGGGTCCTGAGAGAGGGAGCAGAGGCGCTGTGTGTACCCCTAACAACAATATTCAATACATCTATCGAAACAGGGAGATTGCCTGAGGCATGGAAGACAGCAAATGTAGTCCCAATCTTTAAAAAAGGAGACAGACATGAAGCACTAAACTACAGACCAGTGTCACTGACGACATGTATAGTATGCAAAGTCATGGAGAAGATTGTCAGAAGAGTGGTGGAACACCTAGAAAGGAACGATCTCGCCAACAGCACCCAACATGGTTTCAGGGACGGGAAATCCTGTGTCACAAACCTACTGGAGTTCTATGACATGGTGACAGCTGTAAGACAAGAGAGAGAGGGGTGGGTGGATTGCATTTTCTTGGACTGCAAGAAGGCGTTTGACACAGTACCACACAAGAGATTAGTGCAAAAACTGGAGGACCAAGCAGGGATAACAGGGAAGGCACTACAATGGATCAGGGAATATTTGTCAGGAAGACAGCAGCGAGTAATGGTACGTGGCGAGGTGTCAGAGTGGGCACCTGTGACCAGCGGGGTCCCACAGGGGTCAGTCCTAGGACCAGTGCTGTTTCTGGTATTTGTGAACGACATGACAGAAGGAATAAACTCTGAGGTGTCACTGTTTGCAGACGACGTGAAGTTGATGAGAAGAATTCATTCGATCGAAGACCAGGCAGAACTACAAAGGGATCTGGACAGGCTGCAGACCTGGTCCAGCAATTGGCTCCTGGAGTTCAATCCCACCAAGTGCAAAGTCATGAAGATTGGGAAGGGCAAAGAAGACCGCAGACGGAGTACAGTCTAGGGGGCCAGAGACTACAAACCTTACTCAAGGAAAAAGATCTTGGGGTGAGTATAACACCAGGCACATCTCCTGAAGCGCACATCAACCAAATAACTGATAAATTAGACACATGTGCAACTCTTGGGTAACTGTATTGAGGAAACGTTTCGCCACACAGTGGCTTCATCAGCCCATACAAAGGAGAATCTTGAAGAACAGGAGGAGAATGAGGTAATCAGTCCCTCAACCTTGAGTCGATGTGGTCAGTCCATCAATCTTCAAGATTGATGGACTGACCACATCGACTCAAGGTTGAGGGACTGATTACCTCATTCTCCTCCTGTTCTTCAAGATTCTCCTTTGTATGGGCTGATGAAGCCACTGTGTGGCGAAACGTTTCCTCAAAGATACCCAAGAGTTGCACATGTGTCTAATTTATCAACATGTCGGTTCTCTGAACCATTCATCTACAAACCAAATAACTGCTGCAGCATATGGGCGCCTGGCAAACCTCAGAACAGCATTCCGACATCTTAATAAGGAGTCGTTCAGGATCCTGTACACCGTGTACGTTAGGCCCATATTGGAGTATGCGGCACCAGTTTGGAACCCACACCTAGCCAAGCACGTAAAGAAACTAGAGAAAGTGCAAAGGTTTGCCACAAGACTAGTCCCAGAGCTAAGAGGTGTGTCCTACGAGGAGAGGTTGAGGGAAATCAACCTGACGACACTGGAGGACAGGAGAGATAGGGGGCACATGATAACGACATACAAAATACTGAGAGGAATTGACACGGTGGACAAAGACAGGATGTTCCAGAGACTGGACACAGCAACAAGGGGACACAGTTGGAAGCTGAAGACACAGATGAATCACAGGGATGTTAGGAAGTATTTCTTCAGCCACAGAGTAGTCAGGAAGTGGAATAGTTTGGGAAGAGATGTAGTGGAGGCAGGATCCATACATAGCTTTAAGTAGAGGTACGATAAAGCTCATGGTTCAGGGAGAGTGACCTAGTGGCGACCAGTGAAGAGGCGGGGCCAGGAGCTTGGACTCGACCCCTGCAACCTGAACTAGGCGAGTACACACACACACACACACACACACACACACACACACACACACACACACACACACACACACACACACACACACACACACACACACAGAGGGAGAGGTGAATGATATCAAATGATATCATGGAGCTATCATTCATCCCCCTTCCCCTTGGTGGTTATTTTGCATCTTGTATCACTTGTTCGCGATATTTACATAATATACAGACACGTAAAAGAAGGTTGGGTTCAGGTTGTTAATTGGGGGTTGTTATACTGTGGGTTATTTACCAGTTTTATTTACAGAATGGTGTATGTTCTGTTAAATTAGTTTCCTGGGCGGCTTTATCTTTAAAAAGTAGGGCATTTAATATAAAGGATTGCGCCTTTTGAGTTTAGACTTTGTAGGTATAAACTTGCTAGGTTATTAACATAGTTGTACCTAAAGCTATTAACATAGTTAAATAAAACTTGCACAGGTCAGTTCCACACTTAGCAGAGGTCAGTTCCACACTTAGCAGAGGTCAGTTCCACACTTAGCAGAGGTCAGTTCCACACTTAGCAGAGGTCAGTTCTACACTTTGCACAGGTCAGTTCTACACTTTGCACAGGTCAGTTCTACACTTTGCACAGATCAGTTCTACACTTTGCACAGGTCAGTTCTACACTTTGCACAGATCAGTTCCACACTTTGCACAGGTCAGTTCTACACTTTGCACAGGTCAGTTCTACACTTTGCACAGGTCAGTTCTACACTTTGCACAGGTCAGTTCCACACTTAGCAGAGGTCAGTTCTACACTTTGCACAGGTCAGTTCTACACTTTGCACAGGTCAGTTCTACACTTTGCACAGGTCAGCTCCACACCTAGCACAGGTCAGTTCCACACCTAGCACAGGTCAGTTCCACACTTAGCACAGGTCAGTTCCACACTTAGCACAGGCCAGCTCCACACTTAGCACAGGTCAGTTCCACACCTAGCACAGGTCAGTTCCACACCTAGCACAGGTCAGTTCCACACCTAGCACAGGTCAGTTCCACACCTAGCACAGGTCAGTTCCACACCTAGCACAGGTCAGTTCCACACCTAGCACAGGTCAGTTCCACACCTAGCACAGGTCAGTTCCACACCTAGCACAGGTCAGTTCCACACCTAGCACAGGTCAGTTCCACACCTAGCACAGGTCAGTTCCACACCTAGCACAGGCCAGCTCCACACCTAGCACAGGTCAGTTCCACACCTAGCACAGGTCAGTTCCACACCTAGCACAGGTCAGTTCCACACCTAGCACAGGTCAGTTCCACACCTAGCACAGGCCAGTTCCACACCTAGCACAGGCCAGCACCACACCTAGCACAGGCCAGTGCCACACCTGGCACAGGCCAGTGCCACACCTGGCACAGGCCAGCTCCACACCTAGCACAGGCCAGTTCCACACCTAGCACAGGCCAGTTCCACATCTAACACAGGCCAGCTCCACACCTGGCACAGGCCAGCTCCACACCTGGCACAGGCCAGCTCCACACCTAGCACAGGCCAGTTCCACACCTAGCACAGGCCAGTTCCACACCTAGCACAGGCCAGTTCCACACCTAGCACAGGCCAGTTCCACACCTAGCACAGGCCAGTTCCACACCTAGCACAGGCCAACACCACACCTAGCACAGGCCAGCACCACACCTAGCACAGGCCAGCACCACACCTAGCACAGGTCAGTTCCACACCTAGCACAGGTCAGTTCCACACCTAGCACAGGTCAGCTCCACACCTAGCATAGGCCAGCTCCACACCTAACACAGGCCAGCTCCACACCTGGCACAGGCCAGCACCACACCTAGCACAGGCCAGCACCACACCTAGCACAGGCCAGCACCACACCTAGCACAGGCCAGCACCACACCTAGCACAGGTCAGTTCCACACCTAGCACAGGCCAGCACCACACCTAGCACAGGCCAGTTCCACACCTAGCACAGGCCAGTTCCACACCTAGCACAGGCCAGTTCCACACCTAGCACAGGCCAGTTCCACACCTAGCACAGGCCAGTTCCACACCTAGCACAGGCCAGTTCCACACCTAGCACAGGCCAGCACCACACCTAGCACTGGCCAGCTCCACACCTAGCACAGGCCAGCACCACACCTAGCACAGGCCAGCACCACACCTAGCACAGGCCAGCACCACACCTAGCACAGGCCAGCTCCACACCTAGCACAGGCCAGCTCCACACCTAGCACAGGCCAGCTTCACACCTAGCACAGGCCAGCTCCACACCTAGCACAGGCCAGCACCACACCTAGCACAGGCCAGTACCACACCTAGCACAGGCCAGCACCACACCTAGCACAGGCCAGCACCACACCTAGCACAGGCCAGCACCACACCTAGCACAGGCCAGCACCACACCTAGCACAGGCCAGCACACCTAGCACAGGCCAGCACCACACCTAGCACAGGCCAGCACCACACCTAGCACAGGCCAGCACCACACCTAGCACAGGCCAGCACCACACCTAGCACAGACCAGCACCACACCTAGCACAGGCCAGCACACCTAGCACAGGCCAGCACCACACCTAGCACAGGCCAGCACCACACCTAGCACAGGCCAGCACCACACCTAGCACAGGCCAGCACCACACCTAGCACAGGCCAGCTCCACACCTGGCACAGACCAGCGCCACCCCGAGCACAGGCCAGCACACCTAGCACAGGCCAGCACCACACCTAGCACAGGCCAGCACCACACCTAGCACAGGCCAGCACCACACCTAGCACAGGCCAGCACCACACCTAGCACAGGCCAGCACCACACCTAGCACAGGCCAGCACCACACCTAGCACAGGCCAACACCACACCTATCACAGGCCAGCACCACACCTAGCACAGGCCAGCACCACACCTAGCACAGGCCAGCACCACACCTAGCACAGGCCAGCACCACACCTAGCACAGGCCAGCACCACACCTAGCACAGGCCAGCACCACACCTAGCACAGGCCAGCACCACACCTAGCACAGGCCAGCACCACACCTAGCACAGGCCAGTTCCACACCTAGCACAGGCCAGCACCACACCTAGCACAGGCCAGCACCACACCTAGCACAGGCCAGCTCCACACCTGGCACAGACCAGCACCACACCTAGCACAGGCCAGCACCACACCTAGCACAGGCCAGCACCACACCTAGCACAGGCCAGCACCACACCTAGCACAGGCCAGCACCACACCTAGCACAGGCCAGCACCACACCTAGCACAGACCAGCACCACACCTAGCACAGACCAGCACCACACCTAGCACAGGCCAGCACCACACCTAGCACAGGCCAGCACCACACCTAGCACAGGCCAGCACCACACCTAGCACAGGCCAGCACCACACCTAGCACAGGCCAGCACCACACCTAGCACAGGCCAGCACCACACCTAGCACAGGCCAGCACCACACCTAGCACAGGCCAGCACCACACCTAGCACAGGCCAGCACCACACCTAGCACAGGCCAACTCCACACCTAAAACGATATGGTGGGGTAGAGCTTTTGATTCGAGGAATTCAACGTGGTTTTCCTCGTTTTTTGACCGAACCTGTTTACTCCCATTCTCCAGGTAGTGTGAGACTTCTAAGGGTTTAGCGCTTCCCCATCAACATACTACACTAAAAAAAAAGATCATTCCTGAGAACAAAAGCAAGTAATTCTCCCGGTTGGTGCTTCTTAGGAAGATAAAGTAAATACATAAAATGAGATTTTGTCCCCTTAAGGGAAGGATCCTTGATGCTGGTGAGGGGTTCTTGATCTAGGTAAATGGATCGGTTCTCCCCATGATAAGTTAGATTTTGTCGCCGAAGATGCTAGTGTGTTGTGTAGCCCCATTGTTGTAGGGGTTGAAGAGTGAGGTAGCAATAACACCAGCAGGAGAGTAAGAGAGCCCTGACGTTGATACGCCTGCCCCTCACCTGCTCCGGAATCTAGCTTGACTGGTCGGCCTATGGCCGGCGTGTTCAAAATGTAATTACGTCACGTGATACTAGCGTGATGGACAGAGGGATGGTACATATAAGGTATTGGCACATATTACGCAGGTGTTGTGCCACTGACACAAGAGCCATCGTGTGAGGGGTAGTGCAAGAGCATTTGGACATGTAAAAGGCCTAGGAACTAGGCCTCAAAAGAGTTAGCAGCGAATAAATGACAAAAAAAAAATGACTGCAAAATCCAGCCGTGAGGATGGCCCACCCGCTATTGTTCCTACATTGTTTTCTAAACTTCTCTTCATATTTAAAGTGTCTCGCTCCATGAATCATGTTTCCTGAGAGAGCTATTCATTCATACTTTCTGTGCAGATGGTAGTGTGGCCATCCTTGAACTCCCTCTGCTGCTTCCTTCATGCTCTACAGAGGCACTTACCTCACCCCGAGCCTCCCTCACCCCCCTATGCACATGCTTGTTAGTGTGATCTCTTGTTGTTCGTGTGCTCTGGAGATTACGTTATGGCACCAGAGCCAGTGGTCACCGCTGCTGTGGTCAACCACAGAAACATCGGCTACTCCACCTGCACGTGTTCTTACACACACCGTGTGACCGCTGTGTGGGGGCATAGGAGGGGGCACGACTAGAATAAGTGACCACAGGTGTGTGTGTGGAGAGGTGAGCTCACCTCCACTGACATGCATTATCCCCACAAAGGTCAGGGCTGAGGCGAGAGGTGAACAAGTGGGCTGGTTGGAGAGTCTTTGCCATTGATACATATACACACACGCACGCACACAGGCATGCGATAACACTACAAAAGATAAGCTAATGACTTGATAGGAGTGGCAGGGAGTGTGTTTGAAAAGATAACCTCGGACACATGGAGACACAGATGAAGGTTAAAAAAAAAAAAACAGTAAGCTATATGGATATGAAATTCTTCAGTGTCAGAGTGGGTAGGAAGTGTAATAACAGATGAGGAAGAGGTGGAAGCAGATTTCGCCAACGGTTTTAAGGATATGACGTACAACTATACACCATGAGAGAAATGTCTACCGTATACTATTCATTGACTGAAGAACTCATTAAAGAATTAACAGAACTAAGACATTTAAAGGTGATAAAGTTATAACGGATAAACAGATATTATAATACAGGCATTTGTATTAACGATGAAGGTTTCGGTGAATAATAGTAAACAAAATTGTGAATATTAACCCGTTTGTGTGCATCACCATCAAGCAAGAAGCTTCTCCAGTAAGTGACGGTAATACAACAAACATTCTGCACTTAATGTATAAATGATTTGAATGTGCTTTGAGAAGCGACAGTATTCTCTTAGATAGTTAAGAGTAATAAGATGAAAGAGAAAAACGAGCAAGATAGACTAGATCGTAAAAAAAAAAATCATGATTAAAAGTACAGTATAGCCACTAAATGAAATGAAATACTTCAATAAACTATATATTTTTATCTGCAATATTTATAACCACGGTGGCCATACACGACTTACAGAAACCATATGTAAAATACGGCCGGAACCCCACAGTAATAGATTGTCTTCTATCAGAGAACTGCCCTCCTCGCTGAAAGCCCCACATTTGAAGCAGCCTGTATTCATTTTTTTTTAGCAGTTATAATGTTTATTTTCCACCCTCACTAACCCAAAACTTCTGTGACTCCTGTCTTTATAATTTAAGCCACCTCTGCATTGTAACCCATATGGTTTTGGGTCTCCTTTTAATATAATTATTATAAATATTAAATATAATCTAAAAAATGAGAAATAAGCCCCTCCAAAAAAAAAAATGTTTAGTAAGAGGTTTTGTAAGGTCTTGGGAAGTTGATCACCTGAACAATTATGGAGTTGTGCTGGACCTAGCAGCACGCAGTCCAACTTAGACACCATAGCCCGGCTGATCAGGGAACTAACGAACTTGGCAACTTCCCTCATGGTGGGTAATTCCTCTATATGCTCAGAGATGGTAGTAATAACTATTTTGATTGTTCTTAAAGCTTGTCAGGGTTATTAAGTATAATCTTGTAATCTTCAGTTTGTATTCTTATTACTTTAAAACTTCATCCGAGTCTGTGCTCTCTAAAGTTATTTATTGGTACTAGAGAGAGGATGGGACAGCATCGAGCCTTGTGGGACTCCTAGTAACTCTTCCATCCTGATGGTTTCTATCACCACCTCACTCTAGTTCCCATGTCTTCCTTTATCCATATATGTATCCTTCCTGTGTGATGTGAGGCGGGCACACGAAATATAAAGAGTGAAGAATAAGAGCGAGGTGAGACGAGTGAGTGCACAACAGTAACAAGAGTGAAGGATAAGATTTTGCAGGCGCGAGGCTACACGGAGTAAGTAGAGCGGTAAGTGTGTGGAGACGTGAACGTTGTATCCTAATATTCTTGACAGAGTTCTGCAGTCACCAAGACGGAAAATAATTTATTTTATTAGAAAACGTTTCGGTCCTGGGACCTTGATCACTCGGAGAATAATAATCGTGACGAGGCTCGGCTGAATCATTTTACATCGGTAACGTATACGTCAAAACTAATTAGCTAGTGTTGTGTTTGCAGTTCAATAGCGGTAAATAGTTTTCTCTAACCTGTGAAGGGCAGTAGATGTAAAGTGTAGGTAATTAAACTATGGAGATATTGGTTGAGTACACTAGCATATCACAGGGTATATTTGCATATATGATTGCATGTTATTGTACGAGTTTATTTTAATAAATATTAAAGGGTTTGAAGTGTCCCTGATGTTAATGTTTAGGTGGATTGTGGACTTTGTTTAGGTGGTAGTGTTTGGTTTGTCAGGAAACGATGGTGTCTCCAAACATCCTCCGGCCTTCCGGAGCTGGGTTTTCAGCCCATTCAAAAAAGGATCATTACATGGTAGATCACTCAGATGTTTTTAAGTCTGTATATTCAGGGGATCTTAAATATTAATTGTGTATGTATAAATGGTTGTGGTGGGATAGGCGTGCCAGTGAGGGTGCTAGCCACC
>NC_091365.1:7242275-7337275 GCF_038502225.1 Cherax quadricarinatus
TAGTATTTAATAAAAATTGTTGAGGCAACATGGTAAGAAAAGTAAAGGAATCTCACCAGCACCTTTGATAATCCTGAGTGGTTTTAGTATGAAGTAGTGTTTTAGCCCTGACTAAAAACGTTTTTTTTTTTAATGTGTATAAGTACAGGTGAGCTCCGTTATACCTTCTTTACTCCTCTCATATTCTCAGTTTTATAATTATTTTATTACAAAATAGTATACAAAGTGAGGCAGAGGCACATTACAGATATAATCCTTTAGTCGAGACTGATTCTTCTACCATGTGACGTTATGAGTGGCAATTTTGACTTGCCTCCTTAACAGGTTTTGTACATTGTGAAAAGTACTTTTTTGTAGTTTGCAGTAAACATGCACGAACGTCAGATTTAGTGATGAGGGTAGCTAAAAGGGAAGACTTCGCACCTGTACCGGTGATCTAGTATGTAGCTATTATTTAACAAATACAGACATCTGATAGTGATAAACGTAGTTAAGTCTGAACACTTCGAATATAAAGTTTGTCACATGATGGGTTTAACTACCCAACAAACTGGGTTCTCGTTTCAAAGTGGAATTGGTTTATAGTGAAGTACGAGAGACAGTCAAGCGGTGTACCATCTAGCAGTAACATTCAGCTTAGTGTCATTGCCTGCAGTGAAACAGGGAGTGTGTGGGTACACTAAGTCATCAGTCATGTCCAGGATGACCACACGTGTAATTATCGTCTGGCTGGAAAAAGAGTGAACTGGTCACGGGGTCGTGCATTAGGTCACACCAAATATTATCTCTTGGTTTGTTTTCCAATTTGCTTGATTAAGGCAGGTGGTTCTGTTTCCATACATGTTTTATATTAGGAATGGTTCCGAGGATCATTGCCCCCAAGGCCTTCTCTCACATAGTCTTCTGAACTGAAATGGTAATAGTGTTATTGGAACAAGAACTTAATAAAAAAAATTCACAAACAGTACATATATGTAAATATAAGTTTGTAAGTTTACCTAACGTCTTACATGCTTATGAAGAAAAAAAAACAAATCCTTTCAGATTTTCATTTCAATCTAATATGAGGAGAGACGAATTTACCTTCACATTGAATATTCTCAGTATAGCTCTACCCTGTTGTTTCTCCAGATGGGGAAGTTATCTTGTAAGAAACAACTTTGTTGTCAGTACACATGATGCTGCAGGTGGGTGTCAAATGTCATCACTTGACTGTCACATACAACCGAGCCTTAAGGGGGAAGGGATGCGCGCTGATGCTGAAGAGCTGTTCCTCTGATAAACTGCAGCTGATCATTCTGAGTCCCTCCATTCTTCAGGGTCAGAATTCAGCATATCTTCCCTGAAGAATTATTATTGCTGTGTTCCACGACTGATGAACTTGCAATTGTTGTGATAGCATTGTGACGATTTCTGTAATATGGCGGGAAAATAAGTGACGCCAACGGCAGGTCGCAATTATTTTTAGTAATATGATCAGATAACAGCAATTGAGAGTGCCAGCAGCAGTTTGTCTTGCACAATTTGTTTAAATAGGTTTATATTTGTATTGTCTTGGAGTTGCTGCTTTTAGTTAGGATAATTTTGTCTTGAATGTTTTTGTGTGATTTTTGCAGTTTTTTTTCTTCTCCAAAATAGTTAATGACCTCATGGGTCAAGAAGCTTTAAATCTTACTCTTGCTTCCTTCTCTGGGCGCTTTAACGCTTTTGGCCTCCAGAAAACTGTCACACCTGCACTTTACACTACCATTCTTTCAAGTGAGGTGTCCTGTTGCTGATGAAGGTCCTGGTTTTTTTTTTTTTTTTTGGACTCGACAAATTGGCGCTTCTTTTCCCTTCGTTGGATCAATACATATTGCTTCCCATTCCACAGGCTCTGAAAATTCAGATGGTGATTAACTGCGGCAAGCATGCAAGTGAGAGATGTATGCTCTCCTTGGTGTTAAGCTGACTATCTCTTAGGTGTCTGTGAAAAACGTCAAAAAATTTTTTTGAGCTCCTGGAGCTTTTATAGGACTTGTCTCTTCCTACACCCATCCCTCCCGTCCTGTCCTCCCTTCCCTTCTCTACTCCATTTCATTGTGAGGTAAAAGGTAGCCGCATAATGCGGTGTAACTAATGATGCTAATTAAAAAACGTCACTTTCTCTCTCCACACTTCCTCACGTTTCACCACCTCCCAGCCTCTACCCGATTAAATCGTCCTCGCTGTATTGTGAGTGTTCACTGCTACTCCAATCCATCCTTCATGTCGAACACCGAGCTTGGGGGATACCAACATACTAATGGACTATTTTCCTTGCTCTGAGAATCGTATGCCTCTCGTTTATTATTTCCTCATTATCAGATAACTATACGTGAATATCCACGTAAGTTAATCTACAGTAACCTCACCTAACTAGGGCCTGAGGTAAATTATACTATTAGGGTGAAGGTAACTTTGGGCTACTGCCCGACCCCTGGTTGGTATTTTGAAAATGATATAAAATACCGACAAGTTGATGACTAAGACACTTGTACAACAGTTGGGGATCTTTAGTGTTGAAATATTTCCTTCTTCGGTCAGATATAGAGGCAGCAGAGGTGTAGTAGTGAAATGAAGATCATGGACTGATTACATCATCTTCAATACACTTACTACACCTTCTGCCTCTGTATTTGACTGAAGAAACCTTCTGTGTAGGTGAAATGTTTTAATAGTAAAGATACCCAACTGTTGCACATGTCTTAATTATCACCCTGGTTCGTAGCGTGTGCTATGAACCGATACTGTGATGCAAAAATATACCAATAATTTCTTAACGTTTCCTGTAACTACAATTACTACTTTCTTTAAGATAGGATGAGCTAGGTTGTATAAAAGATTTTTTAACCATTAATAGCCAGATTAGAAAAAAATGGCGCCTGTACGTTCTGATAATGTGATAAGGTGTCCAGTAGCTCGATTGCTAGCGCACTCGACTCGCATATTGAGGTCCGTGATTCGATCCCCAGTACGGGTGGAAACATTAAGACGTGTTTCCTTAAGGCACCTGTTGTCCCTGTTCACTTAGCAGTAAAGTGTGTACCTGGGTGTTAGTCGACTGGTGTGGGTCGTATCCTGGGAAAAAAAATTAACCTAATTTGCCCGAAATGCTCTGCATAACAAGGGGCTTTCTATATAGTAGTATGTCAGTGATGTCAGCTATGGTCTGTATACCTTGTACATGTAGAAATAAAGATTAATATTTTATTATTATTATTATTATTATTATTAACGCAGTTGCTGAACGTAACACTGACACTTTCAGATATGTACGAGCGTCACTTGTGGTGCGAGAATGGGTCGCATTATTGGATTCAATAGGGATGTGGAAGGAGTTATCCCTCTCCAGACAGGGCCACTACTGTTCTCTTGGTTCCTCAGTTTGTGTGCCCACATCTCGCAATTAGATGAATACACTGTTACAAAGGTGCCTTGTGTTGGTGGGTGGTGGCCTTGCCCAGGGTTGTAGCAGAAATGTGAGAGTTACACACGCGCGTTCATTGCTCTCCCTCCATCAGTTCACTGCTCGTAAACTCTCATTCATTGCTCCACCCTTACTCACTGCTCCGCCCACACTGCTCCACCCCTCACTGCCCCTTCCACACACACATTCTTGCTAAACGTTCATACATTTACATTCACTGTCGTATACTGTTTTATGCTGCTGTTCATTGATTATTTATCGTCAATCCCTGATTTTTTTTTTATTGCGGCTCGCTCCATCTCTCGGCACAATAGTGTGACAATTCAAAGCAGCCGCTATAGTTTATACAGACGTATATTAACGTGATTTGGAGTTGTGGCTTTCTTGGTATTTAAGTTGATAAGTGAAGAGCAATATATATGTTTATATAAAATATTGTGTTAAGGCTGGGCTTGTTAGCTGAGTAGTGAAGGTGTGAAGGTTATATTAGAGTGCCGGTCATCTTCCACAACAATAGTACACCTCCAATGTTTTTTTTTTGTCTCGTTTTGTGATATTTTTACAAATTCCATTTTTCCGTGTGTGTCATAGACCATATAGAGAAATGGTAATGCCGAAGTAATAGCAACTGCAGCCCTGCTGCAGTTGCTATTACTTCGTGGAATGTTTTCCCCACCTTTCTGAAGTCTTCCTGCTCAGCTGACCTATTTCTTTACTCGTGTAAACAATCCATTCTGTGTAACGAAATATAACAAACTTAGCTGGCTTTTGTTCCCGTAATATAACTATCAAATAGCATAGCGTAACAACACACTGCTGATGTATACAATTTTCTTGAATAAACAAATTAAAATAAAGTACTCAAACTGTCTCTCTCAAAGATAGACATATGTTGGTAATTTTTCCTCTACCGTATTTTTGATAAGGGGCTTTCGCCCTTTATCTACAAGCACAAATATTTGTATTGGTCTCTCCCTATGAGGAGAAAAGGGTATTTTGTTCGTCATATGATAATCAGCTCAGTGGAACTTTTGATGAATTGACATAACTTCCGCTGGCTTAGTTGTCCACCTGGACTGTTGCAGTGTTCCTCCTTTTTATGTTCTTATTAGCTATTACATCATAAGATGCGTATCATCCAGACATTGTGATGCATCATCCTGGAGCCGGTGAGTCAGGTGTTGAACATTAAAATGGTATAAAATACCGACAGGTTGTTAGGTAAGACACATATGCAACAGTTAGGAATCTTTATTTCGAAACGTTTCGCCTACACAGTAGGCTTCTTCAGTCGAGTACAGAAAAGTTGATAGAAGCAGAAGATACTTGAAGACGATGTAATCAGTCCATCACCCTTAAAGTTTTGAGGTGGTCAGTCCCTCAGTCTGGAGAAGAGCATTGTTCCATAGTATGAAACAATATGGAGATGAAGTGACAGGATGGAGCCTTATATAGCGCCAACAGGTGAGACGTAGGTCACTAGAAGAGGTAAGATCTCAGATGTTGGGAGGTCAGGTCCCTCTCAAATCCAGCCGTTCTCACTAGTGGAGGTTGTCGAAGTTGATTGCAGGTCTGTACCAAGTATCTTCTGCTTCTATCAACTTTTCTGTACTCGACTGAAGAAGCCTACTGTGTAGGCGAAACGTTTCGAAATAAAGATTCCTAACTGTTGCATATGTGTCTTACCTAACAACGAGTCAGGTGTTAACACTGGATCAGGACAAAAAGTGTTCACTGTCTTCTCTAGATCACAGCTACAAAAATAAAAAAAAACAATTCAAGAAATAGAAGTTAAATATTTCTTGATTTGCGTAAAAGTCAAATTTATAAATAAAAAAAATTATACCGTTAACCTGCATACAGGAAGTACATAAACAGAGGAGAGCATAGAAATTACCGAAACTCTGGAAAAACCAGTATGGATCATGTTTAGCATTCCATTTAACAAAATGAGAGTAGAAGACCACACAGTTTTTCATATATTCGAACTATAGACCAATAAGCCTAACCTCCATAGTGGGAAAATTTATGGAATCAATAATTGCCGAGGCAGTTCGTAGCCACCTTGAAAAGCATAAATTAATCAACGAATCTCAGCATGGTTTTACAAAGGGGCGTTCCTGCCTTACGAATTTATTAACTTTTTTCACTAAGGTATTTGAGGAGGTAGATCATGGTAATGAATATGATATTGTGTATATGGACTTCAGTAAGGCTTTTGACAGGGTCCCACATCAGAGACTATTGAGGAAAATTAAGGCACATGGAATAGGAGGAGAAATTTTTTCCTGGATACAGGCATGGTTGACAAATAGAAAGCAGAAAGTTTGCATAAATGGGGAGAAATCAGAGTGGGGAAGCGTCACGAGCGGTGTTCCACAGGGGTCAGTGTTGGGCCCCCTGCTGTTCACAATCTACACAAACGACATAGATGAGGGCATAAAGAGCGACATCGGCAAGTTTGCCGATGACACCAAAATAGGCCGTCGAATTCATTCTGACGAGGACATTCGAGCACTCCAGGAAGATTTGAATAGACTGATGCAGTGGTCGGAGAAGTGGCAGATGCAGTTTAATATAGACAAATGCAAAGTTCTAAATGTTGGACAGGACAATAACCATGCCACATATAAACTAAATAATGTAGATCTTAATATTACGGATTGCGAAAAAGATTTAGGAGTTCTGGTTAGCAGTAATCTGAAACCAAGACAACAGTGCATAAGTGTTCGCAATAAAGCTAATAGAATCCTTGGCTTCATATCAAGAAGCATAAATAATAGGAGTCCTCAGGTTGTTCTTCAACTCTATACATCCTTGGTTAGGCCTCATTTAGATTATGCTGCACAGTTTTGGTCACCGTATTACAGAATGGATATAAATTCTCTGGAAAATGTACAAAGGAGGATGACAAAGTTGATCCCATGTATCAGAAACCTTCCCTATGAGGATAGACTAAGGGCCCTGAAACTGCACTCTCTAGAAAGACGTAGAATTAGGGGGGATATGATTGAGGTGTATAAATGGAAGACAGGAATAAATAAAGGGGATGTAAATAGTGTGCTGAAAATATCTAGCCTAGACAGGACTCGCAGCAATGGTTTTAAGTTGGAAAAATTCAGATTCAGGAAGGATATAGGAAAGTACTGGTTTGGTAATAGAGTTGTGGATGAGTGGAACAAACTCCCGAGTACAGTTATAGAGGCCAGAACGTTGTGTAGCTTTAAAAATAGGTTGGATAAATACATGAGTGGATGTGGGTGGGTGTGAGTTGGACCTGATAGCTTGTGCTACCAGGTCGGTTGCCGTGTTCCTCCCTTAAGTCAATGTGACCTGACCTGACTAGGTTGGGTGCATTGGCTTAAGCCGGTAGGAGACTTGGACCTGCCTCGCATGGGCCAGTAGGCCTTCTGCAGTGTTCCTTCGTTCTTATGTTCTTATAATCTTGACCCACCCAAGAAGATGAAATGGTTATAATCATGGCCAATACACAAATAACCCGCACATAAAAGAGAGGAGCTTACGACGACGTTTCGGTCCGACTTGGACCATTGACAAAGTCACACTAACAGAGGTGGAGCAGGACGGCTATATATAGCCAGGAAGAGGTGGAGGTAGTGTGACTTTGTCAATGGTCCAAGTCGGACCGAAACGTCGTCCTAAGCTCATCTCTTTTATGTGCGGGTTATTTGTGTATCGTTCCAGTCACGGTATTGTGCCTTTTTGTTATTTATTAATCATGGCCAAAATTTTTAAAGGGGGTGGAGGGGTAAGCCAGCGGAAGGCCTCTGTCAGATGACCAAAAGCTTTCGGGAGGGGGGGATGGACCTACTCCGCATGGGTCAGTCGGCCTGCTGCAGTGTTCTTTCTTACGTTCTTATGTTCCAGTAGGTCATCATATGACCAAGATCCGCGTCCTGACAAATCTCGCCTAACCTGACCACCCAACAAATCATATATTGAATATTAACACAAATTCTAGAGACTTCGAGAAAAATATATAACCATGCACTCGACGCCTGGAATACCATATTTTCAAAGAAATTTAAAATACAACTAATACGGGCAATAAGTAGGTTATCAGAATTATATTTTTTATAGGAGAGAGGGAACAGGGAAATGGTCAAGGAATATTTATGTAAGATAAATACTAAGATATCCCTCAAGGGAGGTTCCTTGACGCTGGTGAGGGGCTCTTGATCTAGAGAATTGGATGTGTGCTCCGGTTCCCGGAATTCAGCCTGAATACCTCCCCCCCCACAGGCGCTGTATAATTCTACAGGTTTAGCACACCCCCATGATTATAATAATAAATGCTAAGATGTGTAGCCAAGTCGTGGAAAATGAGTGTGGATTTACGGAACAGTATAAGCAAGACAACCATGCAAATGATAGTGCTGTTGTGAGCTCTCTGGTTTACTATACTCTTATGTTGCTCGCATTTCTTTCCCAAGCAAGTTAGATATGCCGGCTAGAAAATACAGAGAAAAACATTTGCTTCCCTCATGGCATCAGTGAATTATCTAAATTACTGGGAACTGCTGAGAACATTACTAATGTAGTATCTGAAGCCCCAAATAATCTGTACAAATGTACACGGAAAATGCTCTAAGGGTAGGCCTTTGATCTGTACATTACAAGAACTTAATGGAACGCTTAGGGCGATATCCCACGGAATGTTGAAAATGGTATAAAATACCGAGAAGTTGATGATTGTGGTGTCAGTAGTGTTGGTATGATGGTATTGTGGTGGTGTCCTGGTGTTGGTGTAGTGGTGGTGTACTGGTACTGATGTAATGGTGGTGGTGTCCTGGTGTTGGTGTCTTGGTATTAATGTTATGTTGTCACTGCTGACGGTTCATTACTTACACAGCGTTCTTTTTACAGGCTATGATCTGCTAATCATACCTCGGCTCATTCCATAGGTTGGCTCTTTCCACAACCCAGTCTCGCACCACCACTGATAATCCTACACATTTGAACGTTTCCAGGTGTCACTCACTCACCTATTTGCTCAACTCTACGTTAAAGAAAACTGTATTTGTAAAGTAAGTTTACAAGAAGCGTTAATAACTTGACACCGAACACTTCTTAAGGAAATTAAAATAATGAAATGATATTTTGTTATCTAAGGTATATTGCCGCCTCTCAGTATGCAACACTCAACGGTAGACTAACAAACTGGTACCTATTTATTATTAGGTAAACACTGGCAGCAGATGTAAGGTGATTTAACATATCTCCCTGACAGGAAATTGATCCAGTTTTTTTTTTTCGGTTATGAAATGAATTTCCAAACGGTGAGCTACTACTGGTATTGTCATTTGGATTATGACATCTTATACAGCAGAATGCAATAATACAGGTGCTAGCTGTCAAAGGCACTTGTCGATAGACACTTGCCTGATAATAATTTTTTTTTTTTTGTGTAGAAGTGTGTGAGACAAGTTTATTTCTTAAGAAGATACAATCGTATAAGATGGATTATCGTAGGTTGTATCAAACATGGACAAGCCCAAAGATACACAGTCTTGTCTTTTGGAAATTTCTCAAGATTAGTATTTTGTTAGTGGTCGGCATGGTGTGTGCGGGTGAGAGAATGTGTACGCGAACGCTGGTGGTCACCATGTAGACCAGATATGTACGTCTGTGTAGGTGTTAGGCTGTTTGTGTGTAGAATTCTGCGTTGTAGTGATTTATAAAGATGATTTACTACTGTACTTACTGTCATTTCTTGGACTTGGCCATTATATGACGTGATTTAGTGGTAATGTTCTAAGTCTTTGAGAACACTGTTAAACATCAGGGATGCCGTGAACACTACTGGAGAACACTTGTCAATATCAAGGATGCCGTGAACACTATTGGAGAACACTGTCAACATCAAGGGTGTCTTGAGTCCTCGCAATTTGTATGTTGTTATCAGTTTGTTAGAGGTCCTCGACTGCAGTAAAAACGTTTCCCCTTTTCTTTAGGTTTATGATGCCGAGATTGGGTCGTTCTTGATATGATGTTAGTAATTTAGTTTTTTATATAACCACTTACTAAGAATTTTATTTATCTTCTGATACTTTGGTCACTTGTTTATTTATTCGTATCTTCAGCTTTTCGTTTGTAATAATACAGTTTATAAAATGTGTATGTAAAGAATACGGAGGGCGGATGTGGCGATCTCAGACCCCGAGACCACAAAACCTGATTGGCTACCAGTGTACAAGATCTTTCTAACCTGAACTTGAGCTTTGAGAGGAGTGTGAAGGTCCCAGCTGCTATTCAGTTCACAGTTCACAAGAAGAGGGACACCACACGGGCTCAGTGCTATTATATTAATATTTTATTTTTCGCCTTGTGTCTGATGACTTGTTGTGTGGCGAGATGAAACTCTCCACTGCAGTGTTGATGAGCATGAGTGTACCTTGTTGGTGGTCAGCTGTGGCCTACATTGTTTGTTGATTGTAAGGAAGCTCGTGTTGAGAGAGGCATGTGTTGGTGGAGAGTTGAGTAATAGATCAACAGCAGCAGGAAAATGTGCTGGGGAAGGCAGGAGCAACATAGCGGGTGTCCTGGCCCGGTGTACGAGGTGTGGCCCACACAATGTTAGAACAGTTAGAGCAGCAAGAGGGACGGGTGTGGGTGAGTGTGTCGGCGGGGCGGACGCCTCACATGCTCGCTTGGAGAGACGCCAGCCATTTCCTTACCTGGAAGATGGCGGGGGCATTACCCTCCTCCAGATTGACACCCAGCAGTCTCTTCTGCTTTTGACAGCTTTCCTCACTAATGACTCAACTATATTTGTAGTTGAAGACGAGCATTTAATTCTGACATTATACCTTTCCTTATGACAGTGCTGACAGTGTGTATGCTATTAAATTACATCGTCAGAAACAACGTTGCTGGTTTATTTGTAAAGGAATACTCACCTGACAATATTAATCAGATGATTCACTCATAGGTGGCACACTAGCGGAGTAGCAGGAAAACTGTCTTTGAGACATGTGAATGTGGGGGGTAGTCATTTGCATTATGGTGGGGTATGGTAGTAGCAACTGCTGACTTGCTGGTGTGTTGTAGGATGGGTTCCACTAATATAAATTGCGGTAATACACAAGTGTGTGTGTGTGTGTGAGTGTGATTAATATTACACACACACACACAATATATATATATATATATATATATATATATATATATATATATATATATATATATATATATATATATATATATATACTTGCGATTTTGGCTTAAATAGCAACGGTCTTCTTGCCGAATAAGGCAAGCAAAAATTTCTGTATGCGATAATTTCGCAGCAATCATTCTGACCCTAACGAAAAAAAATATATTTCATTGTTTGTTTATTATTAAATTACTGTAAACTTGTTTACAATATATTTAGTTGGATTAAGCTAAATTAAATTGTGCTTATTATAATAAGGTTCTTTTGGTAAAAAATATTAATTTTTACATTAACATAAATGAAAAAAAAATCTTTAAACGTATAGCAGAAAATTTTAGAAAAGAATTTTAAATGAGTTCTTGCTAATTGACCAATTTTACATATTATATTTATATTTGTGTGGGTGGTGGTGTACGAGTGAAGAAGTTTTCTTTTAGCCACATTTGATACATGACAGCGTGCTGCTATCCTGTTGTGTAAGATAAGATAAGATTTCGTTCGGATTTTTAACCCCGGAGGGTTAGCCACCCAGGATAACCCAAGAAAGTCAGTGCGTCATCGAGGACTGTCTAACTTATTTCCATTGGGGTCCTTAATCTTGTCCCCCAGGATGCGACCCACACCAGTCGACTAACACCCAGGTACCTATTTGCTGCTAGGTGAACAGGACAACAGGTGTAAGGAAACGTGTCGAATGTTTCCACCTGCCGGGAATCGAACCCGGGCCCTCCGTGTGTGAAGCGGGAGCTTTAGCCACCAGGCCACCGGGCCAGTTATATACTCGTATAGTTATATACTCGTAGTGCGAACAAAAGCTAGCTTTTTCCCAGTCATGTTCCTTCAGAAGGGATAAGTTTCATATAGTGTTGAAATCTGTCAGCCTGAGCTGAGCGATTTGTGTAGGACGAGAAGTGATGTCAAAGTCAGCTTATCCACCCAAGTTTGGAATGTTAAGGAATTGTCTAGATATAGTGCTCTCTTGTTTTTCTGTAGGTTGAGGGTTAGATGAGGATGAGACGGTATCTCAGTCACTGAACTGGCAAATGTTCGTATTACAGATCTATTTCAAATGTCCAAGTCACTTCTGAAACTGGTGTTGTAGGACTTGGAGACTGATATCAGAACCGTAGTGAACAACTTTATTTTAAGTGCACTGCAACAGTATAATTCTTTATTCCCTAATTTTCATTGTTACTTACGAATTACATTCTTTTAGAAGGACCTGTCTCATACACAAGAAAAATTATTTTATTAGGAAGGTATTTCCATCATCACAGAGCGGGGCAACTCAAATTGTATACAGGAGAAAGCAGAAGAAAAAGGATTAAGAAAAATTTAAATACATTATGTATCAAAGAATACATACATAAAGACAATGGGGATTCATTATTGCAGTAGCCTCTCGACATTTTAAAACTACATTAAATGCGAAGAATACGTACTTGCACAAGCCTGGCTACTACCAGCCTGAACATGACGAAAAACAAACTCTACTTGTACCGAGCAACGCCCACTGAAAATGCTTAGCAGTCCAGGATAATTTAGACAGGATTAAGCTGCGGTACATTTCATTTGTTTACCAAAGGAAGACCAGGTCGTTAGGATTTTTTGGTACAAAGAAATGTGCACGTTACTTCAAATGGTTCCATACATAGCACTCGTGCGTACACCCACCCAATATATTGCCCTCCACTACCCACACCAGGCGGTAGCCATATAACAAGTTAACAGCTACACTACGGTATTAGCATTAGTTTATTATCCCTGGTGCGATTATATTACGGAATTGACGTGTTTGTGTGATATTTTTTTTCTTGATTATGTTCTTGGTGTTTTGTTCGTCAGGAAACATGGCATATTTACAATATTCGTGACTCTAGTACACCAGTGTGTAATAAGTAGCGGGATCACTGTCATGTGAGGTGTGGGTGCGGCACAAATACTCTCATGTTGGGTGATCACTAACCTCTCACCACCCCACTTCAGTAATGGCAGTGTGCACGTAGAAAAATGGGGTTATTCTCTCAGACTGCCGCCACAGTGGTTCCTGCTCCAGGAATATTACGATAGACACTTGCGGAAGATAACGGACCCTTCCTTCCCTCTCTCCGTTACTATATTACCCATGGATCACTGCTCGTACCTTTACATTCATTGGCATTCTGGATTTTTCTGTGCGTTGACACCCTTGTGCTCAGTGTTCATCACAGTACATGAGAAAGGAAGATAGTAGATCTTAGTGACAGTGCCGATCTTTTCTGTGTCATGAAAACTTAAGACAGCATATACAGAAAATTCTACTTGCATTCATTATGCACTTTACTTTCCTGATTTTTTTTATGGGGCTTATCAGCGGGGCTGTGTGGGCTTCCGGGTCGCTGACACCAAAAGCCTGGTGGACTAGGTGGTCGGCCGTATCCAGGCCTTAGAAGAACCTTGAAACCGGTCTCAGGTATGTCACAGATGTCCCTGTTACCTTTGGAATTTCCATGGCCTTGTCCAAGACCTGCCTCACGGGCAGGTATTACCGAAGTTATCTTCTAAGAGTTATTGAGCAGAGTGAGGCAAGTTGTCTCTCGGTTTGGGTAGTTGATACAAAGTGCACCAGCAGAAGGCTCTCTCCTGTCGCTGTTTTCTTTATGCGCTGAGCAGAAAGTTTTACATTTATAACGTGATAAACGTGAGAGAATTTTATATCGAATTTATCACGAGTTGTTTATATGCCAATATAAACGTTTTAAACACAAAATAAGACAAACTAAGACACACTTAACGAACCTGACATAGCGAGTCTCAGTGAGACTTAACTGGAGACAGTATATAAGGCAGTAGTGGTTTTAAGAAATTATTTGTCGTGAAAAAAAGTTAAAAATAGGCACTAGGAATGACGATATCGGTAAAAGAAATTAATAATCCAGTGAAATTAATTTAAAAATATAATTATGTCACTATGTTATCGAGTAAGAGGAGGGAATGAAGGATTATTTTTTTTTTATAAAACAAGACATTCACACGAGAAAGAAGGAAGTGAAGAAGATATAGAGAGATTGAAAGTAGCAATATCCTGGCTGCAATAATTCACCAATAACCTATACCTGAGAGAGAACACTTGATACGACGTTTCAGTCCGTCCCAGACCATTATATTACAAGTGAGTGAGGAAATTAGGAAGATCTGAAGAGAGTTCATGAAGGAGTGGGTAGTGTTTCTCTGACCTATCTTCTTCATACCAGGAGCCCACAGAGTGGGCTCCTGGTATGTATAAATGACCGGCCATTGAGAGACTAATCTTGTGTTTGTATAGGTGAAAATGTGAGCATTATTGAGGAACAAGGAGGTCGTGTTAATTTAGTGTAGTAGAGGAAGCAAATGGTCACAGGTGGTGCTTGTGGAGATAATGGTAGTGAGGGCAGCAATGGTCGTGGTACTGCTTGTGGTGTGGTGGCGGCGATAGCAATGGCCAGTGTGGGGGCGGCGACTATACAGATGGTGACGGCACGGAAATAATCATGGTAACCTCACTTGCTGTCTATCATCGTTTTTAAATACACAAATAACCCGCACTTAGGAAAAGAAACTTATGAAGACGTCTTGGTCTGTCATGGAACATTGACAAGTAATAGAGAAATGGAGGCCAGAGTATTTCAACCGTAAAATCCAGTAACTTATGGATGAATGCCAGAGTACATTTACACTCGCAGTAAGAAATAAATTACTTTACTTCCTGTAGTGAGAAATACTTGCCTTTCCGTAGGAATGTAAATTGTGAGAGCTTATAGTCCCCGTGGCTGGTGACGTTACGCGCACTGGTGGGGGAGACGGGAAACACTGCGCGCTGACCAACACCACCGCCTAGACCCACTAAAACCTTTACGATAGCTACAGCTTTTGTCCCGGGCTACATAAGGTAAAATCTGACGTGGGAGGAGGAACACATCCTTCTTACCCATGAAACTTGTCGCCCGTGGCCTAGTGGCACAAGCTCTCGCTTCATATGATGATGATCGGGTTCGATTCCCGGCAGGGGTGGAAACATTGGGCGTTTCCTTACACAGGTTGTCCATGTTCACCCATCAGTAAAGTGGGTACCTGGGTGTTAGTCGACTGATGTGGGTCGCATCCTGGGACAAAATTGACCTAATTTGCCCGAAATGCTCTGCATAACAAGCGGCTTTCTACATAGTAGTATGTCAGTGATGTCAGCTATGGTCTGTATACCTTGTGCATGTACTTGTAGAAATAGATATAATATTATAATAATCCCACTCTCTCCCTCTCCTGATGCTTCAGGAAAGTCATGCTTTCTGCATGCACAACTAAATGTCACCTATCTCTGTACAAACATTGTATCATGCTGAAATATATTATTATTATTGTTAGTAGTATTATTATGGACGGAGGATGGTTGTGTGCCCTCTGGCTTCTGGTCCCGGACCGCAGAACAAACTTTCAAGGGGGTCTGGTTTGCCAGACAATATGAGCAATTAATTTTAACGCTTGACGAAGTCCTGAGTATTTCTAAGATGCAGTCTTGCCCGCTGGAGGTCTAGATCCTATATCGTGTCATCGCAGCTTTCACCATAATAGCGCACATCGTTGTATCTTCTAAATAGGTGGCGAGAGTTGCTATGTGGATATTACGATGTGTGTTATGGGGAAGGCTGGGATGATAGACGTACGATGTGCTCTTTCGAGGGCGAGTCTGTTAAATACAAACGATTTAATAATTTACCTGGGATATCGCAGCAACATTTTCTTTTAAGCTCACAAAATGTCTGATTCCAAGATACAGTTTACCCATCTTTCTCTCCTGTCTTCTCTTACCTTGTCGTAGATATCCAGTAGGTTTGTGACGCAGGATTTTCCTTCCCTGAAGCCGTGCTGGGCATAAACTTTGCATAAGTAATGAATGTGACTGTTGTACTGGGGCAAAAAAATGCGGGCAAAAGGAAAAAACTGAAAAAAGTGGGCAAACGGATGTTTAATTTTCTTACCAGTGAACCTGGAGAGTAACAGCCAACTAAGTGAAAACAGAGAATTCTACAGCAAAAAACTCGATTACTTAAAGCACAGTATTCACTGATTGTCTTAATATGAGAGATTAGGTTAGGTTAGATAAAGTTTGTCAAGAAACTGGACAAATATTTCCTGACGCAGCTGAAGCTTTTGTTCATCTGACAGAGGCCTTCCACTGGCTTACTGGTCTACTCCTTTAAAAATTAACGTTAAAATTATAACCATTTGTTTTATTGGTGGTGAATATGAGAGACAGAGCGAGCGAGCATAAATTGTAGCTCTGTCTTCATATATAGACATGTTAAGCACCAGTGTTTGTCACGTCTCCGCCACAGTGGTGCTGGCACCACTACTCAACACTCGGGGCTGGGCATTTTACCTGATGAATAAGCTAACAGCAGCAGAATCAATAATTCTGTTCTACGTTTGTTGATGAATATGGAGTTTCATTATTACATTATCCAGTGTCATCACCACTGGTTAACACACTTGGCTAATCCGCGAAGACATGGGGTCGAACCCCACTTCCGGGCGGGACGTATAGGCAAGACTCTTAACATTTACTGCTCCTTTGATTAACTCGTAAGAATTTCGAGTTATTTCTACCCTCGCATCCCGGTCAAGAGTCAAGCTTTTCTATTGATTGCCTGTTCGACCAGACTTTTGCTGTTTGCGGCCCCTTGACCCACATATCCATCACAACCTGGTATATCTGGCACTTGATGGAGGTAGTTTTCTCTTGAAAGCTTCTACACTTGTTCCGGAAATATTTTTAATATCATGTAGTAGCATATTTAGGATTCTTAGACCACAACTGTTGGTGTTACCTAGCATTATATACCTAGGAGTTAGTAGGCTGTTGTGGGTTGTATCCTGGAGGACCTAACAAAGACGCCAGTGGAAATAAGCCACATTGTCTTTATTGGGTTATCCTGGGTTACTAATTTTCGGGGTTAATAATTCAAAATCTTCTTCAGGGTGTGTGGAGACTGTGAGACGTGAGTGTGATCAAGAGGGCTGAACGGGGGGAGATGCGGGGTAACAACTCCCCATGTCCCCCCGTAAACACTTTTCTCCCCAACACACACACACACACACACACACACACACACTGGGCCAGGAACTATGAGTACACACACGCACGCTTCACCATCCCTGCTACACCCGTCAGAAACAACCCATCTTCTTAAGGCAACCTCGTGCCGTAGAAGGACAAGACGAGGACAAGGTACACCAATACTCTGGTGTACCTTGTCCTCTCCAGTATTCTTACCTGAAACTATTAACAACAAATCTTTCAAAAGTTTTCGTGGGCGATATAATAAATACATAAATTTTTAAAACTGCCAGCAAAATTCACAACATTGTTACTCTAAACCGCAATAAAAAATATAAAAACATGTTATAATTATACACGAGCAAGCACTGGTGCTGAGGGTTATGGTAAATTTTAAAGACGCAAGAGTGATGGAGAGTTTCCATGTTATCTTCGTCACCCAGGTGTTATACACACACCTGTACAACACCTGGGAATCTCTATTCAGGAAACGTTTCGCCAGATAGTGGCATTTTCGGTCCAGTACAGAGAAGAACTGTGGAAGATAAGAACGAGATAATCAGTCCCTCAGCCTGGAGTCATTATGCTCAGTCCATCAATCGTGAAAGCAAGTACAACATATGGACTGAAGACATCGACTCCAGGTTGAGGGACTGATTACCTCATTCTCCTCATCTTCCACTGTTCTCTGTGTTGGACTGAAGAAGCCACTGGCTGGCGAATAGTTTGCTCAGTAAAGATTCCCAAATGTTGCACGTTTCTCAGTCTTCAACTTGTCAGATTTCTAAACTATTTACATCACATTATGCACACTGTCAAGTTGTTCCACCACTTTAACACACGTTTTGCATTAGCTATAATTGAACAATATACATTCTGAATAGTCTGAATTTAAAATTGAATTTCGTGTCACCGTGATACTCTTTCCTGTTTTTTTCCTTGTCCCTTTTTTTTTCTTTGGTGTCTTAGGCTGCGGTTGTGGCGTGTTTTAAATTATCGTTGCACTACGGTTGTGGTGTGTCTTAAACCAGGGTTGTAGTGTGGTGGTGGTGTGAGGCAGACCGTGCCGGTAGCACTTGGTGGGGTTCACTCACCAGGATATAGCCACCCCGGATGCGGGTATCTGAGGAGTCAGGTTACCTCTTTCCGCTGAACACTTGTAATCATAACTTTGCCGACCCACATTATACCTCACTCGTCTTGTCAGTAAATGTACTCTGATCCTGGTCTACATATACTTCAGTTCTGGTTTACTTGTACTCCAGTTCTAATGTTCATACTCACTTGATCAGAACATTGAGAGTAAAACACCCAGACGATTATTTTTCTAAGCACATTGTCCTGAGGATTGAGTTCATTGTTAACGTGTGAAATCTGTAACTTATTTCGAGAGTTTCCCAACTCTCTCGGCCTTGTTGATAGTCTGGTCAACTAGTCTGCTTTTCGTAACCTACTTATCCATCACAGCCTGGTTGATCTGGCAGTAATTGAAAATAGTGATCCAGTTCCTATGGAACATTTCTGCACTTGTTCCGGCAGTATTTCTGGTATCTACTGGCAGCAGGTTGAACAGGTGGGACTCACGGATGTTAAGTGTTCTCTTATATTGCCAATGAACAATGTCTACATCCGTGGGTCTCGATTATTCAGCCTTCTACCAGGAATTTGAAATATCTGGCCCCGGGTTAAGTCTCAACAATAGGAAAACTCTTGAAACGGGTCACAGATTTCACAGTGAGTAAACAGACATTCATAAAGGTAGTATTGGGTCTTGTCAACAGGAAGTTGAGGAACACACATGCACGTCTCTGGTATAAACCTTGGTATTTGATACCGACAAATTGGTTTAAAAAAGACGCATGAGCAAACACGAGTACATATTAAAAAAACGTTTCGGTCCTGGGACCTTGATCACTTCTAGGTCCGAAATGTTTTCTAATAAATATGTCCTCGTGTTTGTTCACGTGTCTTTTTAAACACACGTCTCTCCCATAGTCACCTGTTTGCTGGCGCGCCTGTCTCCCACCCTATAGCTGGCGACATGACTGGCACAGGAGCACGTTTTTTTTTTAACTGTGGTCTCACGCCTTAGACCTTTTTCATTTTCGTCGTGGATTTCATGTCAGGGGAGTTATAGAAGAGTTTTTTTGACAGTGACGTGTAATGGAGTTTTTAATCGATGGTGGTGGTTTTAACTTGGTGTAGTAATATATATTTTGTGTGGTGTGGCAAATTAATACTGGTTACCTGGAGGTTATTCCGGGGATCAACGCCCCCGCGGCCCGGTCCATGACCAGGCCTCCCGATGGATTAGCGCCTGATCAACTAGGCTGTTACTGCTGGCCGCACGCAGTCCAACGTACGAGCCACAGCCCGGCTGATCCGGCACTGACTTTAGGTATCTGTCCAGCTCTCTCTTGAAGGCAACCAGGGGTTTATTGGCAATTCCCCTAATGCTTGATGGGAGGCTGTTGAACAGTCTTGGGCCCCGGACACTTATGGTGTTTTCTCTTAGTGTACCAATGGCGCCCCTACTTTTTATTGGGAGCATTTTGCATCGCCTGCCCAGTCTTTTACTTTCGTAGGGAGTGATTTCTGTGTGCAGATTTGGGACCATTCCTTCCAAGATTTTCCAAGTGTAGATTATGATATATCTCTCCCTCCTGCGTTCCAACGAGTACAAGTCAAGTGCTTCCAAGCGTTCCCAGTAGTTAAGGTGCTTGACAGAACTTATACGTGCAGTAAAGGATCTCTGTACACGGTAGTTACTTTTAATTGTTACTTTTATCTTGGACGAGCCTGACCCAAGGCAGGGCTCTGGGAAGTCTCGGAACTCATCAAATGTATATCAAAGGTAAGGTATTTTTAAAAGTTATGAATGATCTACCAGGTCAAAGCACTCTCCATTTCTCAAAACTAACTACAGTCGGGAATGTATCAGACTTTATCATATTGAGTTTCGTAGAGGACAAATTCCAGTTGCTGGGTTGGTAGTGGACGCACTCTGCTCACCTGAGGGTCCATAGTTCGACCCTTGGCATGGGTGAAAACACTGGGCATGTTTCCTGAAGCCTGTTGTCCCCGTTCACCTAGCAGTAAGTACCTGGGTGTTAAATCGACTGTCGTGAATCGCATCCTAGGGAGCGGTAGTATACCTTAGCTAAGGTTGACCTTTGGAATGAGCCGAGGTATGATAAGTTATACAGTGTGACTTGTAAATGGTTCAAGTCGTGCCGAAACGTCATCATAAGCTCCTCTCTCCTGTGTGCGGGTTATTTGTACTGCCATCAGATATAAAAAAAAAAATGCTGGAACCAGTGTAGAGGTCATGAATATATATTATTGATTTATTTATTTATTCTGACAAAAGGGTAACTAAAACATTATCAAAGTTCGAGTTTCATAAATCGTGTTGTGGTGGAGGAGCGGTGTGTGGTGGAGCAGCACAGAGTGTGAGGGTTCCTCTTCCCCACCACCACATTACCATAACATAATCACCAGTCTTCGCGGTGTTGCTGCTGCTGCTTCCCACTTTGTGCTTTTGTTGCTGCTCCGGATTTTTTTTTTCTTGTTGCTGCTTCTGTTTGTGCTGCTGATACTGTTGCAGGCGCTTCTGTTTTTGTAGCTAATATTGGTTGTTGGTTTAGTTGTGGCTACTGTTGGCAACTTAGCTTTAACGGTCCACATCCACTTCATCACATTACCATACCGTGATCTTCTTCCACCATGGCATCTCCCTCCTCTTCCATCTCATTCCCCCCTCCTCCTCTTCGATTTCTTCCTTCCCCTCCTATTCCCTTTCCATTTCTTCCTTCTCCGCTCCCCCCCCCCTCTCTCTCTCTCTCTCTCTCTCTCTCTCTCTGTCTGTCTGTCTCTCTCTCTCTCTCTCTCTCTCTCTCTCTCTCTCTCTCTCTCTCTCTCTCTCTCTCTCTCTCTCTCTCTCTCTCTCTCTGTCTCTCTCTCTGTCTCTCTGTCTCTCTCTCTCTCTCTCTCTCTGTCTCTCTCTGTCTCTCTGTCCCCTCTCTCTCCTCTCTCCCTCTCTGTCTCTCTCCCTCCCTCTCTCTCTCCCTCTCCCCCTCCCCCTCCCCCTCCCCCCTCTCCCTCTCTCCCCCCTCTCCCTCTCTCTCCCTCTCTCCCTCGCTCTCCCTCTCTCCCTCTCTCTCCCTCTCCCTCTCTCTCTCCCTCTCCCTCTCTCTCCCTCTCTCTCCCTTATTCCTTCCATTGCCTCGCCTGGTATTATATCACTCCCCGAGACGCTTGCCTCCTTGCCGTTCACACTGATGCATGACATATTATGTGCATGACTGATAGCATATGTGACCGTCAACAACTGTAAACACAGGTGAATGAGGGATGGCAGAGCATTCATGTATTTTTAACCTCTTTTATCTCTTTTCACTCACTAATTTCATCGACTCCGGACTGAGGGACTGATTACCTCAAACTCCTTTTGATCTTCACCATTGTTTGTACTGAACTTATGAAGCCACTGTGTGGCGAAACGTTTCCACAATTAAAACGTCCAGGTGTTGCACATGTGTTTAATTCGTCAACTTGTCGGTTCTCTGAACCATTTATCTACCTACCTGTACCTGTACTGGGACTACAGAGTCCAGCACGGGTAAGCGAGCTGTTACTGCTGTTACCGTAACCCAGCATAGTGCCGGTACCACTCAGCAGGTCATCATGTAACAGAAACCCGTATAATGTTATTTACTCCGACGAATAAGTCAACATAATGTGGTGGTGTGGTTTTTTTTTACACCACCATTAGTTAACTGACAGAACTTCACATCCCTTGCACGCTGCTGCTCTCAGTTACGTTTGGAAACTTGGTGTGCTACAGGTGAACGTCCTTCCTGTCATCAACTTGGCAAAATAATTATGCAGAGCTGCCACCGCCTCCAGAAAAACTTGGATTTTTGTAATTTCCACTCTGGTAATTAAGGGGAAATGGTTTCCAAAAAACCGGACTTGAAAGAGGAACTTTATGCAGGCTTTTTTTTTTTTTTTTTAACGTGGATGCGACGAAGGTGAAAAAAATGACAAGAATTTTGGATATTGTTTTGTTGTTATAGGCAGAGATTGAGGCTTTGTTGAGTTCTGTTGTTTCTTGGAGGATTTTTTGCAGTTTATCTTTGTTTTGTGATTGTTAGAAAACGTAAGTAGATGCCTTTTCAAATGTAAAACATTTCTATATTGTTGTTAATTGTTTAAAATCTGTACTTGTGTTTTTAGCAAGAAAAAAAAAAAACAAAAAATACAAACTTTTGTCTCTGCTTGAAAGTATCTTCAGGGAAGATAGCTTCAAATAGAGACAAAAATAAATGAAAGTTTGGCTCACCATCTGTTTGTTACTTTTTGATCATATACAAAATTATTAGAGGAAAATTATGACTGTATTATAAATATGATTCATCGTTCATATATGGCATGTTAAAGCTCTATAAACCTGTTGTTCAATTAATTACACTCCAGCAGGAGAAGCAAAATAGCAGCAAAATTCACGGTAGCAACAGTTCCAGGAGAAAAGTTATGATAGAACATGATGAATACTGAGTGTGGAGAGACCAAGTTGGTCTTGCTCTCATTATTGATCTATTTATCACCGATAAATTTGGAAGTGATGGAACGAAGGCAGCGAGGGTGGTGACACGAGTGTTGGTCGTGCTGGAGACGGAAATAACGTAGATAAGATTTTGCTCGGATTTTTAACCCCGAAGGGTTGGTCACCCAAGGCAACCCAAGAAAGTCAGTGTCATCGACGACTGCCATGTCTTATTTCCGTTGGGGGTCCTTCAATCTTGTCCCCCAGGATGCGACCCACACCAGTCGACTAACACCCAGGTACTAGTTACTGCTAGATGAACAGTGACAGCAGGTGTAGGGAAACACGCCTAATGTTTCCACCAGGCCGGGGATCGAACCATGGACACCCAGTGTGTGAGGCGAGAGTTTCCTATCAAGCCACGGAACATAAGTCTAAGACTGGTGGTGATGGGAGTGACGATCGTCTCCGTCGACACTGGTAGTGGAGAGAGGGGATGAGACATGCCCTCCCAGCACACTGGTGGTGGAGGGAAAGATGAGGATCCCTCTTCCTCACCTCCAGTGGTATTGGACAAGAGTGAGGACCGTTTCTTATTCCTCAAGACTCCTCACATAAAATATTTCTCATAGCTGAACCTCGTCCATGGATTATAATCGTTATTTCTACAAGTACATGACACGACTTACACAGACATAGCTGACATCAGTGACATACTATATAGAAAGGCCCTGGATATGCAGGGGCAATTAATTTTGTTCCTAGGATGCGACCCCATACCTAGTTACCTACTTTTGTTAGGTGAACAGGGACAGCAGGTGTCTGAAGGACATATCCAGTGTTTTCACTCTTATCGGGGATCGAACCACGGACACTCAGCGTGTGAGCTAAGGGCGTTAACAACCGAGCTACGGGACACCCGTACCAAAGTCAAGCAATTTACATCTAATACTTATGAAACTCCTCAGTTTGTGGCAGAATTTGTGGAACCTGCAGACAGCGTTATGAGTTTGTGTTGGTGGGTCGTCATCGTTGTGTTGACTGTTGGTCTACACTCGTTCAGTTCTACAGTTAACTAATGACAACATGTTTTATGTAGGTAAATGGTTCAAAGAACCTACATGTTGATAAATTAGACATATGTATTATACTTGAATATCTTTGTAAAGTAAAAGGACACAAGTGCAACTAATGTGACATTTATTGTGGCAACGTTTCGCTCTCCAGGAGCTTTATCAAGCTTGATAAAGCTCCTGGAGAGCGAAACGTTGCCACAATAAATGTCACATTAGTTGCACTTGTGTCCTTTTACTTTACATATTGTCGGTAATTCTACCAACTTTATTTGAATATCTTTACTGAGGAAACGTTTCGCCAAACAGTGGCTTCATCAGTCCAGTACAAAGAAGAATGGTGAAGATCAGGAGTTTGAGTCCCTCAACCTGGAGTCGATGTATTCAAACTGATCACCTCAATCTCCTGATCTTCACCACTCTCCTTTATATAGGACTAATGAAGCCACTGTGTAGCAGAAGTTTCCTCAGTAAAGATACCCAAGTGTTGCACATATTTCTAATTTATCAACATGTTTTATGGGTTTGGTAGGAGTACAGGTGTTGGTGGGTAGTGAGAGCAGACCAGGGAGGAAATGCCTTACCTGCTCCGCCTCTCTTACCCTCATGACCACAACTTATTTCCACTTGGTGACATAATCGTTACTCTACCGCCAATATTCCTGTGTCTTGTAGGAGCCTCTTTCCTTTCTTAAGCAGTATTGGGTGAGGTTTAAAGAAGTTTTAAAGTTAAATTAATGCATTTAGAATCTTTCCTGGAGGGTGTTCCGGGGGGCTAACTCCCCCGAAGCCCTACCAATGATAAGGCCTCCTAGTTGCTGGACTGATCGATCAGGCTGGTGGTACCCGCCGCCCGACGTATGCACAACAGCCCAGCTGATCAGGAGCTAATTTGAGGAATTTGTAGAGCACTTTACTGAAGACAACCAGGAGTCTATTGGTAATTCCCCTTATAGATGAAGGGAGTGTTGAAGAGTCGTGGTCCCTTTACACTTGTTAAGTTCTTAGTGTAATCGCTTCCCAGCTTTTCACCGGAGATATCCTATACCGTCTGCCAAGCCGTTTGTTTATTTGTGATTTAGGCGGAAAATAATGATCTAACACGTTTCGTTAGGAAGGAAAAGGTGGGTAGTGCCACAACCTGGTCACTTCCTCACTGCAGGAGGAAGGTGGGTAGTGCCACAACCTGGTCACTTCCTCACTGCAGGAGGAAGGTGGGTAGTGCCACAACCTGGTCACTTCCTCACTGCAGGAGGAAGGTGGGTAGTGCCACAACCTGGTCACTTCCTCACTGCAGGGGGAAGGTGGGTAGTGCCACAACCTGGTCACTTCCTCACTACAGGAGGAAGGTGGGTAGTGCCACAACCTGGTCACTTCCTCACTACAGGAGGAAGGTGGGTAGTGCCACAACCTGGTCACTTCCTCACTGCAGGGGGAAGGTGGGTAGTGCCACAACCTGGTCACTTCCTCACTGCAGGGGGAAGGTGGGTAGTGCCACAACCTGGTCACTTCCTCACTGCAGGGGGAAGGTGGGTAGTGCCACAACCTGGTCACTTCCTCACTGCAGGAGGAAGGTGGGTCGTGCCACAACCTGGTCACTCCCTCGCTACAGGGGGAAGGTGGGTAGTGCCACAACCTGGTTACTTCCTTACTACAGGGGGAAGGTGGGTAGTGCCACAACCTGGTCACTCCCTCGCTACAGGGGGAAGGTGGGTAGTGCCACAACCTGGTTACTTCCTTACTACAGGGGGAAGGTGGGTAGTGCCACAACCTGGTTACTTCCTTACTACAGGGGGAAGGTGGGTAGTGCCACAACCTGGTCACTTCCTCACTGCAGGAGGAAGGTGGGTCGTGCCACAACCTGGTCACTCCCTCGCTACAGGGGGAAGGTGGGTCGTGCCACAACCTGGTCACTCCCTCGCTACAGGGGGAAGGTGGGTAGTGCCACAACCTGGTTACTTCCTTACTACAGGGGGAAGGTGGGTAGTGCCACAACCTGGTTACTTCCTTACTACAGGGGGAAGGTGGGTAGTGCCACAACCTGGTTACTTCCTTACTACAGGGGGAAGGTGGGTAGTGCCACAACCTGGTCACTTCCTCACTGCAGGAGGAAGGTGGGTCGTGCCACAACCTGGTCACTCCCTCGCTACAGGGGGAAGGTGGGTAGTGCCACAACCTGGTTACTTCCTTACTACAGGGGGAAGGTGGGTAGTGCCACAACCTGGTTACTTCCTTACTACAGGGGGAAGGTGGGTAGTGCCACAACCTGGTCACTTCCTCACTGCAGGAGGAAGGTGGGTCGTGCCACAACCTGGTCACTCCCTCGCTACAGGGGGAAGGTGGGTAGTGCCACAACCTGGTTACTTCCTTACTACAGGGGGAAGGTGGGTAGTGCCACAACCTGGTTACTTCCTTACTACAGGGGGAAGGTGGGTAGTGCCACAACCTGGTCACTTCCTCACTACAGGGGGAAGGTGGGTAGTGCCACAACCTGGTCACTTCCTCACTACAGGGGGAAGGTGGGTAGTGCCACAACCTGGTCACTTCCTCACTGCAGGGGGAAGGTGGGTAGTGCCACAACCTGGTCACTTCCTCACTACAGGGGGAAGGTGGGTAGTGCCACAACCTGGTCACTTCCTCACTGCAGGAGGAAGGTGGGTAGTGCCACAACCTGGTCACTTCCTCACTGCAGGGGGAAGGTGGGTAGTGCCACAACCTGGTCACTTCCTTACTACAGGAGGAAGGTGGGTAGTGCCACAACCTGGTCACTTCCTCACTGCAGGAGGAAGGTGGGTAGTGCCACAACCTGGTCACTTCCTCACTACAGGGGGAAGGTGGGTAGTGCCACAACCTGGTCACTTCCTCACTGCAGGGGGAAGGTGGGTAGTGCCACAACCTGGTCACTTCCTTACTACAGGAGGAAGGTGGGTAGTGCCACAACCTGGTCACTTCCTCACTGCAGGAGGAAGGTGGGTAGTGCCACAACCTGGTCACTTCCTCACTACAGGAGGAAGGTGGGTAGTGCCACAACCTGGTCACTTCCTCACTGCAGGAGGAAGGTGGGTAGTGCCACAACCTGGTCACTTCCTCACTGCAGGAGGAAGGTGGGTAGTGCCACAACCTGGTCACTTCCTCACTGCAGGAGGAAGGTGGGTCGTGCCACAACCTGGTCACTTCCTCACTACAGGGGGAAGGTGGGTAGTGCCACAACCTGGTCACTTCCTCACTACAGGGGGAAGGTGGGTAGTGCCACAACCTGGTCACTTCCTCACTGCAGGAGGAAGGTGGGTAGTGCCACAACCTGGTCACTTCCTCACTGCAGGAGGAAGGTGGGTAGTGCCACAACCTGGTCACTTCCTCACTGCAGGAGGAAGGTGGGTAGTGCCACAACCTGGTCACTTCCTCACTACAGGGGGAAGGTGGGTAGTGCCACAACCTGGTCACTTCCTCACTACAGGGGGAAGGTGGGTAGTGCCACAACCTGGTCACTCCCTCGCTACAGGGGGAAGGTGGGTAGTGCCACAACCTGGTCACTCCCTCACTGCAGGAGGAAGGTGGGTAGTGCCACAACCTGGTCACTTCCTCACTACAGGGGGAAGATGGGTAGTGCCACAACCTGGTCACTTCCTCACTACAGGGGGAAGGTGGGTAGTGCCACAACCTGGTCACTCCCTCGCTACAGGGGGAAGGTGGGTAGTGCCACAACCTGGTCACTTCCTCACTGCAGGAGGAAGGTGGGTAGTGCCACAACCTGGTCACTTCCTCACTACAGGGGGAAGGTGGGTAGTGCCACAACCTGGTCACTCCCTCGCTACAGGGGGAAGGTGGGTAGTGCCACAACCTGGTCACTTCCTCACTGCAGGAGGAAGGTGGGTAGTGCTACAACCTGGTCACTTCCTCACTACAGGGGGAAGATGGGTAGTGCCACAACCTGGTCACTCCCTCGCTACAGGGGAAAGGTGGGTAGTGCCACAACCTGGTCACTTCCTCACTACAGGGGGAAGGTGGGTAGTGCCACAACCTGGTCACTTCCTCACTACAGGGGGAAGGTGGGTAGTGCCACAACCTGGTCACTTTCTCACTACAGGGGGAAGGTGGGTAGTGCCACAACCTGGTCACTCCCTCGCTACAGGGGGAAGGTGGGTAGTGCCACAACCTGGTCACTTCCTCACTACAGGGGGAAGGTGGATAGTGCCACAACCTGGTCACTTCCTCACTACAGGGGGAAGGTGGGTAGTGCCACAACCTGGTCACTTCCTCACTACAGGGGGAAGGTGGGTAGTGCCACAACCTGGTCACTTCCTCACTACAGGGGGAAGGTGGGTAGTGCCACAACCTGGTCACTTCCTCACTACAGGGGGAAGGTGGGTAGTGCCACAACCTGGTCACTTCCTCACTACAGGGGGAAGGTGGGTAGTGCCACAACCTGGTCACTTCCTTACTACAGGGGGAAGGTGGGTAGTGCCACAATCTGGTCACTTCCTCACTGCAGGGGGAAGGTGGGTAGTGCCACAACCTGGTCACTTCCTCACTGCAGGGAGAAGGTGGGTAGTGCTACAACCTGGTCACTTCCTCACTACAGGGGGAAGATGGGTAGTGCCACAACCTGGTCACTCCCTCGCTACAGGGGGAAGGTGGGTAGTTCCACAACCTGGTCACTTCCTCACTACAGGGGGAAGGTGGGTAGTGCCACAACCTGGTCACTTCCTCACTACAGGGGGAAGGTGGGTAGTGCCACATTATTACTATCTTAGTGCCATGCAATATTATTTGTTTTACTGTGTTGACATATATTTTGATGGTTGTGTAGGTGAGAGCTTGCAGACTTGTACACCAGGCAGTGTGGACAATGATGATTAACAGAGAGTAATTAAGAGAGTGTGCCATGGTCATTAAGAGAAAGTAATTACCATCGGAGAGTGTTGGGGGTTGGGGAGGTGATGTTACCTTCTCCTGAGCGGGCGGGGCCACCCCAACGACCAGCCCGGGGTGTGCGCCCTGCTAGACCCCCGCCTCCTCCCGCCCACCTCTACTGCCCCCCACTCACGGACCGCCCACGACCACACCAGTGTCCGCCCCCTCCGCCACGCACCGCTTGCCCTAGACCCGCCCACAGCACCCACGGACAACAGTTCGCCCATGGCTATCACTTTCGTAACGGCACTAGTACGGGCGGTGGGCGGCGGGCCAAGTGGTGTGGGAAAGCGGCGTCATGGGCGTGGATACCCTTAAACGCCGCCGCCCGCGTCGAGTCCGCCCTCAATACGTGCTGGCCCACGCCTTCCCTGCACGCCTTGCTGGCGTGTCTCCCGTGCCTCACCTCGTCTGACACACTCAGGTCAGTCCTCTCTCATGTGTTCTCTTATGTTGCACCTTATGTGCCTCTTATCCCTCTCATGTGTTATGTTACTATCATCTTGGCTCACTCTACCTTTACTCTCCTCTACGTCTGTTTCTTGTTCCACTCCACCTCTTGTTTCATGTCCCATTCCACCTCTGCTGCTTCATGTCTCAGTCTACCTCTGTGGGATGTCCTCTTATCATTGTGGTGTGCCTTCTGTCTTTGTGGTATGTCCTCTACCTGTGTGGTATGTCCTCTACCTGTGTGGTATGTCCTACACTACAGTAACACCCATACTTGGACAGTCATCACTGTTGTTTCCTGTTACATCTCGGTAATCTCGCTTCCTGGAAGGCCTTATTTACACATTATGAAACTGATATAGGAGTGTTAATCACACAGACTTTTGAGGGAATCTTGTTTGTGTTTACATTATCTCCAGTGTTATCCAGCTGCTGTATCGTCTTCAAGGTTTATTATACGAGAACAATTGTTTTTTGCCCTTGAGAGACAAGTGCTGGTGTGCTTGATTAAAGTGACCATATTTGGTGTTGGTGTGGAAAGGAACATCGGAGCCTTTGGCCCAAGCCATCCCGTCCCTCAGTAAATTTGTGGCGAGCAATCCCCGAACTCATTATGTTCCTCTGTAATCCCTCTTAATAAGGTGCCTTGATGACTCTTAGGCCAACGAATTAGAGATGCAGTTGCCTTGTATGGAAATAACATCTGATTTTTTTTCTGAAATTTCTTACTCTCGTACTTTCGTTGTCATTGGTTAATATAGTAGTGAAAATTAACCATTAATTGAATAAAAAAAGTATCTCTGGTAAGGGGATTAAGACCCCTAGCTCCCCTCCCCTCCGTGACTGCGCCGCTGTCAGTGAGTGATTTAGAAATAAACGTGAGCACACACTACAACATATAAGAAAACGTTTCCTGTCTGGGACCTTGATCACTTCTGGATCAAGGTCCCAGGAGCGGAGCATTTTCTAATAAATATGTCCTAGTGTTTGCTCATGTATGTTTCCAAACCAATTTGTCGGTATCTAATACCAAGATTTCTACCACACTCAGTGAGTACTCATGACGGGTTCCTGCACAGGACGATAGTTGCATGAACCTTTCTCTAGTTACAGTACACCGACGTTCAAAATCTGAAGCCAGTCGGATGAGGCGTTGTCAGGTTATATACTGAATCCTTGGAGCAAGGGAAAAAATGTCAACTATTATAAGCTACCTCTTCGGGGATGCCTAATTAGAAGAAAGTACTTAGAAATGGGAGATAACCTATAGAAATAGTCATGCGAGAGTTCGGTGATGTATTTAAATGTCACCTGGATGTTCGTAAAGCGTGAGAGCAAGACAGTGATGTAGGAGAGCATTGTAAGAGATTGATAATTGATGGTTCAGTGGTAAAACTTACAATGTTATAGCAGAGCAGGGTGAGAGGTTGATAGTTGCAAGGTTGGCTCGTCTCCCACCAACCCACCTGCCTTGGTTAACTGGCTACCTTATAAGGAAGATTTTTACCATGTGTGTATTTTTAACAATTTCTACTACCATTGATTACCTTGCATCAGCTGGGTGTTTGGAGAGAGCTCTAGGAATTGGGCAAATTAGCTTTTTAATACCACAGTGTGTGAGAGTTGGACGCCAGGCTTGCTGGGCCTTGAGACGACAAGGGCAAGAAGGGCAGGTGTGTCGCCTCAGCGTAAGTGGCTCACCTTCGTATATGACCACCACGAACGCACTGTTTTTTTACGCCGTGTTTCTTTTACGCCAAGATTGTGATGCTGAGCTTTCTGGCTTTAATTAATATATGCCGATATGACCTTAGGTTTTTAATCCAAAACTTTGAAATGTTACAGTAGTAAATGGAGTCTTGATTATAGTGAGAAGGGCGATGTTAAACTGCCGACACACTTGTCAGGAAGTATTTGCCCATACCCAGACGTTGGGTTCTTATACGGGCTCACGCTCTCACCTTGTTAAAAGTGAACTTGAACGACGAACTTGACTACACGTTTATACTTGAGAGTTGTTGCCAGTGTAGAGATTAAGATGTGATTATCTGGTTGAAGGCAGCTGGTGGTCAGGGTTGCGTTACTTCTGCAAATGTGTTTAAATCTGTTAGTGTTTGTCTGAATAAACATACTGTTAGTATCTCGGTATTGAGCAGTGGCATTTATCATCTGAGAAAACATACCATCACTAACGCAATTAGAACTATCCCTTTAAGTTTTACTGCTCCTGGATTACTTCCTCTGCAAATTATCAGGATCTTGCTTCAGCAAATTCCTCCCCATTTAAACAATTAGAACACATTTAGATATAAATATTAATGATATTAACACTTTAGACTTATAATCTACTACATTCTACATCTCAATGACTTTTATTACAGGTTGGGTCAGGTATTATTCATTTATATTTATATTTTGTGTTATTGGCACAGTCTTGTGCGTAACGTAATTTTAATAATTTGTGGCAGCGTGGCGTCAAGCCGGGGATGTGAGGGTAAAGGAATACTATAAGACAAACACAGGTATGTGGACCCTGGGCAGTGTCCCTGTCACTTATCACAGCACGAGTCTCAATATTGTGGACTCTGAGGCTGCAGCTCAGTAGCCACCACCTTGCTACTGAATAATGCTAGTTTAGGGTCCAACTCTACTGATCTCTTAACCTTCAGAATGGATTTCAGTAAGAATGTTACCACAGATTGGATTTTGCTGGGTGTTTTTTCTCTTGTAATCTACTAGAAACATGAATATACATATTTTTACTTTACCAGGTATTCTCTTTTCTCATTTTATGACATCACTCCATTGTCATATTTTTAAAACTTGCATATTCCACGTATACAACATTTCTTCCAGTACATCTGTTATGATGTCAGGTTAAATAGTTGTGAGAGAGAACTATGAAGCTGTGACCTGGGCTGTGAAGCTCTTATCTTTTCTTAAGTAAATATATTAGTACCCTCTCAAAAGACGGGATGCTTGATATAAATGCTTCTGATATCTGTTTTTTTTTTTTTGTCATTTCTGCTACGTCCTTTGTGAGGTGGACTGTGTCAGCAGTTTTTGTACCCTCCAGGATCTCGCCTGAATCAAAACTTTCTCCATAGCACTCAGTGCTTCCGGATAGAAGTAGTAGAGTATATAATTTGTACATGAATGGTATAGAATACCGACTAGATGAAGAATTAGACACACAAATAAAGATACCCATATGTTGCACATATGTCCAATTCTTCAGTATATAATTTGTAAATTTGACACTCCAGGAATTTATGTGAAGAAATAGGATCTTAGGACCACTGTAACTTTATTTTCCTTTTATAATTTGTTCCTAAAACCCAGAACGCATTTCTGAATTTGTCAGTTTTTTTGTTTTATTGAATGTCATTACCACTAGAATTTATTAAATAATCTTAAGAAAATTTATTAAGAACAAAAATATAAGGATTGTTTTATTATTTGTGAGACCAACCGGTTTGCAGCAAGTTGACTGACACTTAATTTTTAACTATACTAACAAAACTACACTTGGATATTAAGGGACAACAGCGGTAGGTGCGTAACACTATATAAATTGTTCCATGCTGCCTCTTATTGTCCATCGTGTGGTTAGGTAAGATTTGCTAAGAAACAGGACATGTATTTCCTGACGTGGGTCTTAGATGATGACCCGCCGTTGGAGCTTTTGGTCACCTGACCGAGGATTTCCGCTGGCTTACCGGTCCACCCCTTTAAAAATTAAGGTTATAGTTGCTATTGTGGGTTACTGGTTTTGGTATATGATAGAACACAAGGGAGAGCATTTCATCAGTAACGTTCGGATCATTTTAACGATTACACAAGTTGTTACGTAATCCATAGTTTGCAGGATGATGATAAAAGGACGCATATACAACTAATATATTTTTATTGTGACAGTGTTTAGGAGAGCGAAACGTTGCCACAATAAAATGTCACATTAGTTGCACTTGTGTCCTTTAACCTAACATATTGTCGGTAATTCTACCAACATTATTACAGTTTGCAATATGTTTAGTTATCTCACGTTAAGTAATTCAAGGATAAAGGCTTCTTTAGCTTCGCATCTCTACCTGATCGTAAATGGAATTCCAAATTATGCTTTCCTGTAGACGAGATTAAGAACTGGTAAGTATTATGTAAAGTGTTGGGTGTGGCTTCTCCAAAGTGTGTTAGTTCGTGATTGCATCACTTAAGCTCAGTGAGGTAATTTTTGTGCTACCAGATCCTTTTGTAGTGGGTTACTCCTGTTAACAATGTAATGCTTATATATTTGTCCTTATACCATTTATAGTAAGGCTCCTGGAATGTTTGTCAGGAAACACTTCCCACAGTGAGTGCATTGAACTCTTAGTCTTTCACTTGAGGGGAGAGAACTTTTTAAATGCGTCTTGCAGTCAGACGCTGAATTAGGGTAAACGAATTCAGCTGGTTGCTATCTTGAAAATTATATTAAGTGCCAAGAAGTTGATGATTAAGACACGTGTGCAATAGTTAGGTATCTTTATTGATGAAACGTTTCACCTGCATGTTAAGTTTCTTCAGTCAGATACAGAGGCAGCAGGTGTAGTAGTGAAATGAAGGTGTAATCAACCTTGGAGAAATAGTATTGGAGGTGGTCAGTCCCTCAGCCTGGAGAAGAGTTCAGCTTCATGGTCTGGAACGACATCGTTCCAATTAAGATACCCAACTATTGCGCATGTATCTTACTCATCAGCTGGTGAGCTGTACGAGGTCGACTTTTGTGAAGAGTCTGAAGGTGTGTGAATGTAAGGAATGTTCTAAAATAGGAATATCTGCTATGAGATATACTTTGCAACACAACCTTTCTTCGGGACAACGTTTCGGTCTGTTTAGAATGAAACTTTGATAAACGACTTGCCAAACATTTAAGAATATCGAGACGACGTGGTGGTAAAAACTTGTTCTACAAAGTATGTGTTTTCATAACTTGTTTAGAAGTATCACAGTCTGATGGATCACCTGTATGACTATCATATCCGGCCCCGGTAAACTTAGCTAGACATTCTTCAGTTTAGAAAACTTGTTGCGGAGGATTCACCAACCAGTTTCGGTTGCTGAATCTCTGCATAAGGTTACTATTATTATTTTGTCTCTATTCTATCTTTATTTCTACAAGTACATGATTCAACCATAGCTGACATCAGTGATATACTATATAGCTGACATCAGTGATATACTATATAGCTGACATCAGTGATATACTATATAGCTGACATCAGTGATATACTATATAGCTGACATCAGTGATATACTATATAGCTGACATCAGTGATATACTATATAGCTGACATCAGTGATATACTATATAGCTGACATCAGTGATATACTATATAGCTGACATCTGATATACTATATAGCTGACATCAGTGATATACTATATAGCTGACATCAGTGATATACTATATAGCTGACATCAGTGATATACTATATAGCTGACATCAGTGATATACTATATAGCTGACGTCAGTGATATACTATATAGCTGACGTCAGTGATATACTATATAGCTGACGTCAGTGATATACTATATAGCTGACGTCGGTGATATACTATATAGCTGACGTCGGTGATATACTATATAGCTGACGTCGGTGATATACTATATAGCTGACGTCGGTGATATACTATATAGCTGACGTCGGTGATATACTATATAGCTGACGTCGGTGATATACTATATAGCTGACGTCGGTGATATACTATATAGCTGACGTCGGTGATATACTATATAGCTGACGTCGGTGATATACTATATAGCTGACGTCGGTGATATACTATATAGCTGACGTCGGTGATATACTATATAGCTGACGTCGGTGATATACTATATAGCTGACATCGGTGATATACTATATAGCTGACATCGGTGATATACTATATAGCTGACATCGGTGATATACTATATAGCTGACATCAGTGATATACTATATAGAAAGCGGCTGGTTATGCCGAGCATTTCTGGCAAATTAAGTTAATTTTGTCCCCAGGATGTGACCCACACTAGTCGACTGACATCTAGGTACCTACTTACTGCCAGCTAGGTAGACAGGGACAGCATGTGTCTTAACGAAACACGCCCTAATGTTTCCGCCCGTACCGGGGATCGAACCACGGCCCTCAGTGTGTTAAATAACAGTGTGTTAGCTGAGTGCGATAGCTACCGAGCTAAGTTACCACTCTCACCTTTTTTTCTGACAGCGACCTGAATTCTGTTTATGTTGCTACCGAAAGTGCAGTCCATGACTGAAAGTATTAATGCTCATGTAGGTCACTAGTTGTCACTTAAGATTTTAGGGGCAAGTCAGTTCCCCTGTCTTCTAATAATATGTTAATTTTCTACTATAATCTACCTTGTCTATAATTACTATCCCATTTGCACTGTTTGTTTCGTAAAGTGAAGTCTATGATCTTTCCTTAATTCATGGTATAGCAAATCTTTGAGGACAATAGTGTTACAGAGGCCTGAGCTGTGCTCAAGTGCGATATTATTTATGGGAAGGTAGATTATGGGGGGAAAATGAACATATTAGGAGACAGGGAAACTCAGGCGCCTCTTAAGTGCAGAGTAGCAGGGAGAGTCTGGGTTGCTACAGCTTGATGGTGACTCACTGTTTTATTGCATCTTCCTCCATGTGTTTGAGAGAACGTATCAATCCTTTGAAAGATAACTTTGGCTTTCGCAATCATCTCGAGAGGTTAGCAAAACAGGCACTCGTCCGTATCACCAGCTCACAGGATGTACCGGATATATGCAAGCACTGAGTGTATCCGGATAAATACATTGACTCATCCATTTGCAAACTTTAAAGCACTTTCGACGATCTCACTTGAGGCTTTAATTTTTTTTATCTCGTTTGATATCTGATTGAAGATGTACACCATCTCTGGTATGTCACAGTCAGTCCACACACAACTGAAAGTATGCCGAGTGCATGATAAATTAAACACAGTTGTAACACTTGAGTATCTTTATTGTGGAAACGTTTGCACAATAAAGATACCCAAGTGTTACATATGTGTGTAAATTATCAACTTGTCGGTTCTCTGAACCATTTATCAACATGCCGATAGCATGTTATGATGCAACCCGTCCTCTTCAAGATAGAGAAAATATACGGCTACCAAGACTAAGCAGCGACTGTGTCCCACATTGCCACGTCAAAGCTGCACCTTTATGTTTAGTTATTGGAGATTGATTATAAGCAAATATAAGATAATTGTAGATTTTTGAATGACCAGTTTATAATTTATGAAACTGTCTTTAATACCTTTGATATACCTTTGGCGAGTTCCGAGAGTTTTTCTACTCCCGGAGCCTGGCCGTAGGTCAGGCTCGTCTGGTGTTTGCCTGGTCAACCATGTAAATCGTGTAGGACGACACACTGTAATGCGTTCGAAAGCGGACATTGAATTTGCAGAACAGATTGCAGAATGAGGCTCTCTAATAGTGAGACTTCTTGGCTTGATGCGATTCATGGAAGACTGAAGTCTTCACAGCAGCTTCAGTCTGCCTAACAAGTAACTTGCACCGTTACTCTGAAGCCCCTTCAACATGGCTTGACTAATTATTTTTCTTTATTCCTGAACTCTGTGTTGCTTGACCAAGTGAACAGTTTTCCAGGTTTCAAACTTTAGTTTCTCAAATTTTTTCGACAACGTACTGAGGTGTATCTCCTTCCATCTCTTATAACCAGGTTTTTAGAGCTAAATGTTAGAAGCGCAAATGAGCATTTACCAGAGGATATTATCTGCCAGATAGGAAGACCTGCACTCTATACCCTTCAGGGTGCTTGACTGACTTAAGAATGCAGCATCTCTTTCGGCATAAATGGTGGGGATATTGCCCCCTTTGTATAAAATTTACTTACACGGCTGATGAAAGGGAACGAATAATTAATATAGATTTCGAACTGTGAGAAATAGATGTTGAATAGTTATACTTGCTTTGTGATATTTTGTGCAATTTGTGAGTGAATTGGTGACAACACTAGCAAGTTAATCATGAATCTATTTAAATCGTTGAATAACCAAAGAGCTCCAGTGCTTTGTAAATAAAATATTATTACAGTTTATGTTCATGATGATTTAACTGGCAAATGGTGCAGACAAGCTTGACTTGTAGAGCAAGTTGCTTTGATAACTCTACTTACTAAATATTCACGGGAGTGTGAAATCGCAGTTCGTATCAGCCGTGTAGGACTTGTCTAGCATGAAATAAGTTTACTGTAGTAATCCTTTATTGTTGTTAGTGTAATATATATAAATCTACCACCGAAGAATTTTTTTATAATGGGATGGTTTCTAACTTATTTATTAATGGTTTCTGTGATGATGGTTCCCGCGGCCCGCTCCCAGGCCAGGCCTCATAAATTGGAGAAATATTACAGTAATAAGAACTGTTAAGAAACTGAAAAATAAAGCTGTGTATGTTGATTGTAAGCAGAAAGTTGCTAGAATTACTGGTCATATACGTTGACTTAGGATATATAGATGAATTTAACCTACATATACAGCCCGGCTGGTCAGCTACTGACTTTAGGTGCCTGTCCACCTCCCTCTTGAAGATAGCCAGGGGCCTATTGGCAATTTTCCTTATGTATGCTAGGAGGCAGTTGAACAGTCTTGGGCTCCTGACACTTAGTGTTCTCTTAGTGTACTCGTGGCGCCCCTGTTTTTCATCGGGGGATGTTGCACCGCCTGCCTATATAGATGTGGTATTTAGTGGGAACACTAGAGGTAGCGTTAATTCCCACGTGTCACAATTTTTAAATATATATTTAAAAAAATGGTGTTGCCACAGACACTAAAATAACTTAGTGTGGCTGACGGATGTCTGCATATAACTACAAACATCCAGTGGGATTTTTTGTGTTCACACCAAAAACGTTCATTGTATTGCGGAAGATGTAAATTTTGCATGTGGTGGTGTTTACATTTACTTTTGACTAATGTGGATTGCAAGAAAGAGGCGTCAAGTGGGACTGAACACTATTCACAACTAACCCACCATTTGGAGAGGAAACTTTAAACGTTGTGTCCGTCCTGTACTGTTATGTTCAGGACGGAAAGAAACGTTGTCTAAAGTTCATTCTCTGAAAATTGTGAGTTACGTTCTCGTTACTCTCAATAGTTGTACCATCATTTAGTGATTCACTTTGCAACACATTCTCGTGAACGCTGGCTCATTTTTTTCCAGATTTTTTGATGTGTTGCGCAACCCGTTCGATACTTTGTTGCACCTCTGAAACCCATTAAATTTTGTTTCTTCGTTATGTTATAGCAGCCCAAAATATTCGGCAATCAGAATTTGTTTTACTGTAAAATGTAACTGATATATATGTAGCGAGATTTAATAGTCTGTGTAAATATGCATAATTTTGGTGTTTGGTGTACAGAATAGTCAGTTGCTTGGAAGCTACTTGGAGTGTTCTTTGAGTCAACGCTCCAGCGGCCTGGTCCCAGACCAAGCCTCCCGGTGGATGGCCTGATCAACCAGGCTGTTGATGGTAGCTGCACGAAGGCCTAAATATGTACCACAGCCCGGCTGATCAAAAAACTGACCTAACGAACTTATAAAGTTCCCCCACAGCCATAGTGAGAGTCATCTTTATAGTCAGTGTAATTGTATATCTTTACAGGACAGTGGAGAAGAGAAGAAGTAAACTGGAGAGAGAGAGATGCTCCCTCTACAGGAGAAGGCAAAGAATCACTGAGCTCCTCAAGAATGCCAGATTATCTGAAACACGGAAAGAAGCGCTAACCAGGGAAGTGGAAAATGTTGAGCTAAAGTTAAAGGATTCATACAGGATCCAGGAGAGTGAAATTGAAAGAAATTTGAAATATTTCTTTTCATATGCTAAAAACAAGGCAAAAACCACTTCTAGTATAGGGCCCCCTGCTCAGACAAACGGATCCTGCACAGACGACAACAAAGAAATGAGTGAGACACTGAAATCTCAATATGACTGTGTTCAATGAGCCACTAATCAGTCTAAATATAGACAGTCCAAACAATTTTTTCATGAATGAGCCTCAAAACCTTGCCAATGTATGCCAAATTTCTGACATAACCCTAACTCCACGACGACATGCCCATGCACTTAGCCCCAGGTTCAGACTCATGGAACTCTGTGTTCATTAAGAACTGCAAGAAACCCCTCACGGGCCCTAAGTATGCTGTGGAGAAGGAGCATAGACACAGGTGAGATTCCAAAGTCACTGAAAACAACGGATATAGCCCCACTCCATGAAGGTGGCAGCAAAGCAGTAGCTAAGAACTATTGACCAATAGCTTTAACGTCCCACATCATAAAAATCTTTGAAAGAGTTCTAAGAAGCAGGATTGCACACCACTTGGATTCTCAAAAACTGCACAATCCAGGGAAACATGGTTTCAGAGCAGGTCGCTCCTGCCTCTCGCAACTATTGGTCCACTATGATATGGTCTTAGATGCACTGGAAAACAGAATGCAGATGTAGTATGCACCGATTTTGCTAAAGCCTTTGACAAGTGCGATCATGGTGTAATAGCACACAAAATGCGTGCTGAAAGGATAACTGGCAAAGTAGGCAGATGGATCTTCAACTTTCTAACCAATCGAACAGAGAGAGTAGTGTTAAACAGAGTTAAATCGGAAGCTGCCATAGTGAAGAGCTCTGTTCCACAGGGCACAGTACTCGCCCCTATCCTGTTCCTCATTCTCATATCAGACATAGAGAGAGATGTAAACCATAGCACCGTATCATCCTTCGCAGACGATACTAGGATCTACATGAAAGAGTCATCCATTGAGGACACGGCAAAGCTCCAAGAAGATATAAACCAAGTTTTCCAATGGGCAATGGAGAACAATATGATGTTCAACTACTACGTTATGGAAAGGTGAAGGAAATAATAGCTAGGATTGAGTATACTATAAAAACAAATCACACAGTAGAGCGGAAAAGTAATGTGAAGGACCTGGGAGTGGTAATGTCCGAAGATCTCACCTTCAAGGACCACAACAATGCCACTATCACATCTTCGAGGAAACTGATAGGATGGATAATGAGACATTCAAGACCAGAGATGCCAAGCCAGTGATGATCCTTTTTAAATCACTTGTTCTCTCTAGACTGGAATATTGCTGTTCATTAATATCCCCATTCATGGCAGGTGAAATTGCAGATCTAGAGAATGTGCAGAGAACCTTTACTGCATTTATGAGTTTCCATCAAACACTTAACTACTGGGAACGCCTGGAAGCACTTGACTTGTACTCACTGCAGCGCAGGCGAGAGCTATATATCATAATCTACATCTGGAAGATTCTGGAAGGACTGGTCCCTAACCTTCACACAGAAATCACTCCTTACGAAAGCAAAAGACTTGGCAGGCGATGTAACATACCCTTAGTGAAAAGTAGGGGCCCCACTGGTACACTAAGAGAAAACACAATAAGTGTCCGGGGCCCAAGACTGTTCAACAGCCTCCCATCAGCCATAAGGAAAATTATCAATAGACCCCTGGTTGTCTTCATGGGGGAGCTGGACAGATACCTAAAGTCAGTGCCAGATCAGCCGGGTTGTAGTTCGTACGTTGGACTACGTGCGGCCAGCAGTAACAGCCTCGTTGATCAGGCCCTGATCCACCAGGGGGCCTGGTCATGGACCGGGCCGCGGGGGCGTTGATCCCCGGAATGCCCTCCAGGTAGTTTGAGGAAGACTTGACCCTGTGTTTATATATATATATATATATATATATATATATATATATATATATATATATATATATATATAATTATATATATATATATATATATATATATATATTATATTATATATATATATATTATAATATATATAATATATATATATAATATATATAATATATATATAATATATATATATATAATATATAATATATATATATATAATATATATATAATATATATATATAATATATATATAATATATATATAATATATATATAATATATATATATAATATATATATATATAATATATATATAATATACATATAATATATATAATATATATATAATATATATAAAATATACATATATAATATATATATTATATATAATATATATAATATATTATATATAATATATATAAGCTACTATTGGCAGAAAGGTGGGCTAGTGCAAAGATGAGTAGTGGTGGGGTTGAAGAGGGTTGGAATAGTTTTAAAAATGCAGTATTGGAATGTGGGGCAGAAGTTTGTGGTTATAGGAGGGTGGGGGCAGGAGGAAAGAGGAGTGATTGGTGGAATGATGAAGTAAAGGGTGTGATAAAAGAGAAAAAGGTAGCTTACGAGAGGTTTTTACAAAGCAGAAGTGTTATAAGAAGAGCAGAGTATATGGAGAGTAAAAGAAAGTTGAAGAGAGTGGTGAGAGAGTGCAAAAGGAGAGCAGATGAAAGAGTGGGAGAGGCACTGTCAAGAAATTTTAATGAAAATAAGAAAAAATTTTGGAGTGAGTTAAACAAGTTAAGAAAGCCTAGGGAAAGTATGGATTTGTCAGTTAAAAACAGAGTAGGGGAGTTAGTAGATGGGGAGAGGGAGGTATTAGGTAGATGGCGAGAATATTTTGAGGAACTTTTAAATGTTGAGGAAGAAAGGGAGGCGGTAATTTCATGCACTGGCCAGGGAGGTATACCATCTTTTAGGAGTGAAGAAGAGCAGAATGTAAGTGTGGTGGAGGTACGTGAGGCATTACGTAGAATGAAAGGGGGTAAAGCAGCTGGAACTGATGGGATCATGACAGAAATGTTAAAAGCAGGGGGGGATATAGTGTTGGAGTGGTTGGTACTTTTGTTTAATAAATGTATGAAAGAGGGGAAGGTACCTAGGGATTGGCGGAGAGCATGTATAGTCCCTTTATATAAAGGGAAAGGGGACAAAAGAGATTGTAAAAATTATAGAGGAATAAGTTTACTGAGTATACCAGGAAAAGTATACGGTAGGGTTATAATTGAAAGAATTAGAGGTAAGACAGAATGTAGAATTGCGGACGAGCAAGGAGGCTTCAGAGTGGGTAGGGGATGTGTAGATCAAGTGTTTACATTGAAGCATATATGTGAACAGTATTTAGATAAAGGTAGGGAAGTTTTTATTGCATTTATGGATTTAGAAAAGGCATATGATAGTAGATAGAGGAGCAATGTGGCAGATGTTGCAAGTATATGGAATAGGTGGTAAGTTACTAAATGCTGTAAAGAGCTTTTATGAGGATAGTGAGGCTCAGGTTAGGGTGTGTAGAAGAGAGGGAGAATACTTCCCAGTAAAAGTAGGTCTTAGACAGGGATGTGTAATGTCACCATGGTTGTTTAATATATTTATAGATGGGGTTGTAAAAGAAGTAAATGCTAGGGTGTTCGGGAGAGGGGTGGGATTAAATTATGGGGAATCAAATTCAAAATGGGAATTGACAGTTACTTTTTGCTGATGATACTGTGCTTATGGGAGATTCTAAAGAAAAATTGCAAAGGTTAGTGGATGAGTTTGAGAATGTGTGTAAAGGTAGAAAGTTGAAAGTGAACATAGAAAAGAGTAAGGTGATGAAGGTATCAAATGATTTAGATAAAGAAAAATTGGATATCAAATTGGGGAGGAGGAGTATGGAAGAAGTGAATGTTTTCAGATACTTGGGAGTTGACGTGTCGGCGGATGGATTTATGAAGGATGAGGTTAACCATAGAATTGATGAGGGGAAAAAAGGTGAGTGGTGCATTGAGGTATATGTGGAGTCAAAGAACGTTATCTATGGAGGCAAAGAAGGGAATGTATGAAAGTATAGTAGTACCAACACTTATATGGATGTGAAGCTTGGGTGGTAAATGCAGCAGCGAGGAGACGGTTGGAGGCAGCGGAGATGTCCTGTCTAAGGGCAATGTATGGTGTAAATATTATGCAGAAAATTCGGAGTGTGGAAATTAGGAGAAGGTGTGGAGTTAATAAAAGCATTAGTCAGAGGGCAGAAGAGGGGTTGTTGAGGTGGTTTGGTCATTTAGAGAGAATGGATCAAAGTAGAATGACATGGAAAGCATATAAATCTATAGGGGAAGGAAAGAGGGGTAGGGGTCGTCCTCGAAAGGGTTGGAAAGAGGGGGTAAAGGAGGTTTTGTGGGCGAGGGGCTTGGACTTCCAGCAAGCGTGCATGAGCGTGTTAGATAGGAGTGAATGGAGACGAATGATACTTGGGACCTGACGATCTGTTGGAGTGTGAGCAGGGTAATATTTAGTGAAGGGATTCAGGGAAACCGGTTATTTTCATATAGTCGGACTTGAGTCCTGGAAATGGGAAGTACAATGCTTGCACTTTAAAGGAGGGGTTTGGGATATTGGCAGTTTGGAGGGATATGTTGTGTATCTTTATACGTATATGCTTCTAAACTGTTGTATTCTGAGCACCTCTGCAAAAGCAGTGATAATGTGTGAGTGTGGTGAAAGTGTTGAATGATGATGAAAGTATTTTCTTTTTGGGGATTTTCTTTCTTTTTTGGGTCACCCTGCCTCGGTGGGAGACGACCGACTTGTTGAAATATATATATATATATATATATATATATATATATATATATATATATATATATATATATATATATATATATATATATATATATTATTCATTTCAACAAGTCGGCCATCTCCCACCAAGGCAGGGTGACCCAAAAAGAAAGAAAATCCCTAAAAAGAACATACTTTCATCATCATTCAACACTCGCCTCACTCACACAGTCACTGTTTTTGCAGAGGTGCCCAGAATACAACAGTTTAGAAGTATATACGTATAAAAATATACAATATGTCCCTCCAAACTGCCAATATCCCAAACCCCTGCTTTAGAGTGCAGGCATTGTACTTTCTATATATATATATATATATATATATATATATATATATATATATATATATATATATATATATATATATATATATATATATATATATATATATATATTGAGAGATTATTATTATAATAATCAAGGGGGAAGCGCTAAACCCGGAGGATTATACAGCGCCTGGGGGGGGATGTGGAAGGCATTCAGGCTTAATTTGGGGAACTGGAGCACAGATCTAATTCCCTAAATCAAGAGCCCCTCACCAACATCAAGGAACCTTCCTTGAGAGGTACATATTGAGAGAAAGAGATAAAAAGGGAAAATGTGATGGTGGTTGTGGCGGAGAGGCAGAGTAGTTCAGCATTGTACACGTCGTGGGTAGGGCGGCGGGTGGTCTGCCCGAGGCCGGCCCGGGCTGGCCGGGTTCGCTTGACTGGCCGGGTTCACTTTCCTTGCCGCACCACTGGTCTCACTTTCCGTCAACACTGTGAAGGACGCGCACACTGACCCCCACATCACCTCCCTCATTGTTTACATGTGTATGTCATACGTAGCTTTTATGATTATATGTCCATGAATTTGATTTCGCTTGTGTGTTAGGTGGGGTTATCCTGAGTGATGGTAATTCTGAAATAATCTTGTATGTTGCCGCATATCTACTGAACGCATATTAGAATAATTGATAACATCCTCATCGCCATACTGAAGTATCCCAACTCAGGCTGACAGATGTCGTTAGCAACCCATCCTGTATGTTGGAATGTGACAGTTTCTATTTCTGAACTATAATAGCGTAAATACACTGTCTACTTTTGTTGAATTAAACGACATTGTTTACATAGTACTCTCAGAATAGTTTTTTTTTTCCTTGCTATGATATATTATAGCAGTTCTCTGAGGATGGTGTTGAGAAGTGATGTGTTGGGGAAACATGAACGATAGATAAGTACTCGTCTAATTGAGGTTGCAGGGGTCGATTCAAAGTTCCTCGCTCCTGTGTGTGTGCGCGTGTGCGTGTGTGTAGTAGCGCAGGTGGTCGGTACACTGAACCCAAGCTCCCTCCCTCATTCATGCCAACTTATCCTACTGCAGCCACCACGTCTTCCTCCTCATCCTCCACCCTTTTTCCTTATCCTTCGTTCGTTCCTCCTTGCCGTCTTTCTTCAGTAGTTGTATCTTGCTCTACCTCGCATACAGCTGTATTGCCATCGCCAGAAATGAGAGTCGTTGTATCGGAGTGTGGTGGTAATGATGTAGTGTCTGCAGTGTGTATGTGTACTGAGTGTATGTGATGGTGAGGATTTTGTAGTAGTGTGTTCGTGATCTTGAGTATGAGTATACTCACTTAGTTGTAGTTGCAGGGATCGGGTCATAGCTCCTGGCCCCGTGATGGTGAAGTTTATGGGTAGTGATATACTGTATGGTGTTGAATACGTTCTAAAAAATGGAGTAAGTTTTTTATTTTTATTTGCGCTTCATGTATAGTTTGGAACTTACTCAGTTGCTAGTAAATTATGTAGAATTTAGCCTAGAATAACAAAATAGTCAAAGACTTAAGTATGTAATCTTAGCTGTTTAATGTTGCAAGGACAGCTGTCACAATTACCCTTGTGTGGGGAATTTTAGGACGGATGGGCTTATCTTCGTCAGTTGTCCAGCCTTGGATGAGTCCTGTGGGACCCGGGGAAGTCAGCTTGATAAGCGTGAGGGTAGTCCCATGTCAAGAAATGACCTTTGCAGAACAAGCTTGTATTGGGGCAGTGTTTGTCTGCGGAAACAGCTCAAAACAAAGAGAAACGCTGTCGTGAAAGCTTGCCCAGTAACCTGTAAGACGCGATGTGCGGAGTTTGACATTTATTTAGAAGATTGATAAAGTTACTGGTGCATGAAACCTATCCTAGGCAAATGCCACAATTCACATATCGTGTCTTTTTCACATAGTTGTCAGTATATGTTGACATTGGTATACATATTCTGTAACGTCTTTTCCTCACCGTTATTGGCAGTACCACACTCAAAAAAAGATGTATCCATATTGCACCCAATACAATATGGAGAGTGTATCTCTGTTGTATCCACAATACAATATGAAGATACAACCTAATGAAAATTTAAGTGTCTTATTGCCACTCAAAAACAGTGGTCATTATTTGGATGCAGTTTCATCAGATAGCTCAGTAATCTAGCCGATGCTCTTGTGTCCATCTTGCCACCTCATCCTGTGTTCTGGAAGATGGTGGTGGTAGTAAAGTACATTAACGGTTACCTGGAGGTTATTCCGGGGATCAACGCCCCCGCGGCCCGGTCCATGACCAGGCCTCCCGATGGATCAGGGCCTGATCAACTAGGCTGTTACTGCTGGCCGCACGCAGTCCAGCGTACGAGCCACAGCCCGGCTGATCCGGCACTGACTTTAGGTATCTGTCCAGCTCTCTCTTGAAAGCAGCCAGGGGTTTATTAGCAATTCCCCTAATGCTTGATGGGAGGCTGTTAAACAGTTTTGGGCCCCGGACACTTATGGTGTTTTCCCTTAGTGTACCAATGGCACCCCTACTTTTTATTGGGGGCATTTTGCATCGCCTGCCCAGTCTTACTTTCGTAGGGAGTGATTTCTGTGTGCAGATTTGGGACCATTCCTTCCAAGATTTTCCAAGTGTAGATTATGATATCTCTCTCCCTCCTGCGTTCCAACGAGTACAAGTCAAGTGCTTCCAAGCGTTCCCAGTAGTTAAGGTGCTTGACGGTGGCCCGGTGGCCTGGTGGCTAAAGCTCCCGCTTCACACACGGAGGGCCCGGGTTCGATTCCCGGCGGGTGGAAACATTTCGACACGTTTCCTTACACCTGTTGTCCTGTTCACCTAGCAGCAAATAGCTACCTGGGTGTTAGTCGACTGGTGTGGGTCGCATCCTGGGGGACAAGATTAAGGACCCCAATGGAAATAAGTTAGACAGTCCTCGATGACGCACTGACTTTCTTGGGTTATCCTGGGTGGCTAACCCTCCGGGGTTAAAAATCCGAACGAAATCTTATCTTATCTTATCTTGACAGAACTTATACGTGCAGTAAAGGATCTCTGTACATTCTCTAGATCTGCGATTTCACCTGCTTTGAATGGAGTTGTTAATGTACAGCAGTATTCCAGCCTAGAGAGAACAAGTGATTTGAAAAGGATCATCATGGGTGTGGCATCTCTCGTTTTGAAAGTTCTCATTATCCATCCTATCATTTTCTTTGCACGTGCGATCGTGGCACTGTTGTGATCCTTGAAAGTGAGATCCTCAGACATTACTACTCCCAGGTCCCTTACATTATTTTTCCGCTCTATTGTATGGCCGGAGTCAGTAGTATACTCTGTTCTAGTTATTATCTCCTCCAGTTTTCCATAACGGAGTAGTTGGAATTTGTCCTCATTGAACATCATATATATTGTTTACCGTTGCCCATTGGAAAACTTTGTTTATATCTTCCTGGAGATTAACCGCGTCCTCAGCAGATGACAGCCTCATGCAGATCCTAGTATCATCCCCAAAGGATGATACGGTGCTGTGGTGTATATCTCTGTGTGACCTGTTGAGTGCAGTTGTAGACTTCAGGTAAGCTGAGTTATTTATCACTTGTAACTAGAAGTATCCGGCCACAATAATTTCAAGTAGTAAGCAGGGAACTCTACCGCCGAATTCTTGTGAGGGAACCAGAGAGGAAATAACCTCTGGTGGTTGGTGGAAATTGTGGTTAGACTGGGCTCCAGGAAACGCTACCTGTGGTCAGGCTTCAGGAACCATTTGTAGTCGGGCTTCAGGAACCACCTGTGGTCGTGTCAAGCGCTGTAATCCTCAAGAGACCAGCTGTAGGTACACCATAATTAACCGTATATTGGTAACCAACTCACAAAGTGGAGGTAAATCTCTGTTCTCTCTCCTAACCTCTTCACCTGATCGGACTTGTGGCTTACTCCCCTATCTTCTTTGTCACACTTGATTTAATACAGGTTTAGAGTGATCCAAAATCTCTTCTGAAATATATCTCCAGTTTGTGGGTTAATTGTTATTTTTTTCCAGCCATAGAATTATCATTTTATTCCACTCGTACATTATTTTGACAGTTTACATTCTTCTTTGAGGTGATAGAAGTCTACGGATGAAGTATCGTGTTTTGTCAGTAACACTTTGAAAATGTGATATTTTTACAATTTAGACTAAGATTTATATTGTTTAAAATACAAGTGGATATTTTTTTCGTTACAATCTCTGCGATTAATTGAAGGATAACTAATATAAATTGGATTGTTAATAGCTAATCCTGAGCTCTTTTTAGAAGTTAAAGATATCTGAGATGTTTAGTTTTGTAACTACAATAATAAGTGCTGATTCAGCAACACCACTTTGATCATTTATTAATCCATCACTGACAGGCTGGTTGAGACCTTCATCAGAATCAGTGTTTATAATGGCTAAGCATTCACTCCTCATTACAGTCCGCGATATTTCTGGTCTTCTCATTTTGTGTTTAATTACTTTTACTGTTGTATCTCCCACACAAGATCTTTTTTTTCCCCTTGACCACTAACTCGAAATAAGACGCCCACCATAACACGCGTTTCCAGAATAGAACAAGATTGCCAACTGGGAACTTTTCTTGTCCAACCTTGAACTTTGGTGAACACTCTTCCTACCCGAGGATCGTGATGAAGAAAAGTAGGAACTCAACACGGCAGCCCTACACTTTTCTGAGAGTGCACTTACCAAAAATAGAAGTGGTATGTATAGAAGAGAGTGGTGGTTCTGTTGACGATGATGTGCGGGAAGCGACCAGACAGCATCCAACAGAGGTAAATGCTTCCTTACTGTGAAAAGTGAAGCGTCATGCACACCACCAGTCTTCAGGGTGATCAAACAGCATAAATGGCTTGAAAGGGGTGGTGGTCATTTGATCAGTATTAACGCTCTGTCTGCAGTGTGGTTCCTGTTGTAAACATCCATTAGCATGAGACCGAAGAAATTCCCAGCTCGTGCTGTTCCTTGCTTTGAATGGCCCACATTCGTTTAGTACTTCCTTTATACTAAAAATTAATAATAATAATAATAATAATTATGATAAAACTTATAAGAGGCGGAAAGGGCTTACAGAAATTCACTTAGGGGTCAGCATCCGCGCCGCCCGGTCCCAGACCAGGCCTCCCGGTGAATTAAAGCCTGCTGGCCACACGCAGTCCAGTGTACGAACCACATGCTGATCGGGAACTGATTTGAAGAACTTGTTAAGTTCTCTGTTTAAGACAGCCAGAAATTTGTTGGTAATTCACCTTGTACACAGATGGAGGGCGTTGAAGAGTCGGGGACCTCTGACAATATACTAGTCACGCTTCTGCCGGGATGCCTCCAGAGAAGCATCTACACAATTTGCTCAGGACATCCGACATCTACAGTAGTAGTAAGAACAGGTACAATGTAAATAAACACTTGCTACAAGGGTATGAAGAGATCAGTAGTACACGTCAGCCATCTAACTTGACAGACACTCCACCCGCCATACAAGACCTTAACAAAACCACCAGAGAGAGGTGAAGCCGCCCCAGTCGTTCACCCACTCACTCCATGCTGCCTCATGACCAGAGCAAGTAATCTTTTATCTTATGAAAATTGTAGCCTGGAATTTAAGCTTTAAACCCGTATAGGTCATTCAGCAAAAGGCATGGTAGAGGCGGCGTTTTTTCTGATCATTCCAGCTGTTGATTATTGTACCTAATTAGATATGGATATGTGATGCGCAGATTCTGTCTTAGTGGATGGTAGCTAAAGAGTATATGGATATACAAAAGGTTTAGGAACTAGGCCCCCAAAAGGGTTAACATGAGTAAAGAGTACAGCGTTTACATTGCAAACTGAATTGCTTGTTATCCTAATGACACTAAAGTTAATTTGTGATACTGACCTTTGACTCTGTGATTAAAACTGATTCTGTCATCATTAAAAGCACTTGATTCACATAATGACTAACTAAATCGTTGTTGAAGGTACACAAATAACACCGTTAATGAAGGGATACACAGATAACATTACTACTGAAAAAATACACAGATAACATTATCATTGAAGATATACTTATATGTGACATCGTTTTTGAAGAGACGTACACATTATTGTTTCTAGTTTTCACTGCAGTTTGAGGAGTCTACGGATATAATACTTCCCAGTTTGAAAATATGAGTTAGATGTTGAGTAAAATGTTTTTCCAGGGCTTTTGATACAAAGAATTGAAGTTATCCTTTCCTTCCTTAGATCAATACCTGAATACCTCCGTGTGTGATGATGTGGTTATGGGTTATGGCTGAAGGGGCCGTGTGTGGTGGTGATGTGGTTCCGGGTTATGGTTGAAGGGGTTGTGTGTGGTGGTGATGTGGTTATGGGTTATGGCTGAAGGGGTCGTGTGTGGTGGTGATGTGGTTATGGGTTATGGCTGAAGGGGTCGTGTGTGGTGGTGATGTGGTTATGGGTTATGGCTGAAGGGGTCGTATGTGGTGGTGATGTGGTTCCGGGTTATGGTTGAAGGGGTCGTGGGTGGTGGTGATGTGGTTATGGGTTATGGCTGAAGGGATCGTGTGTGGTGGTGATGTGGTTCCGGGTTATGGTTGAAGGGGCCGTGTGTGGTGGTGATGTGGTTATGGGTTATGGTTGAAGGGGTTGTGTGTGGTGGTGATGTGGTTCCGGGTTATGGTTGAAGGGGTTGTGTGTGGTGGTGATGTGGTTCCGGGTTATGGTTGAAGGGGCCGTGTGTGGTGGTGGGCGGGGGTAGGATGTTGTGAGGGGTGGCTCAAGGGACCACCAATGTCTTGATGCTACCTATTTTTTTTTACCCCCCCCCCCATCCTCCCCGAGTTGCGGATGTCGTTGCTCGTGGGATCATCTAGCAGTATCCGGTTTCATCTGCTAAGGTGAATGCTGGAGCCTCTGCACCATAGTAACTTTAAATTTAGGTAGAGGTACACGCAAATAGTTACACATATTATCACACATATTATCATATAGTAATATATGTGTAAATTATCTAGGATAACCCCTCAAAAAGTCAGTGTCTTATTTCCATTGGGGTCCTTGTATTTCTATCCAGTCGGCTTCTTCAAACTGAACATTGAAGGTGCTCGTAGGGAAATATGCTGCAAAGGAATACATAAAAATACTAGCAATATGACTAAAATAACTTAAAATATTCTTTTAAATCCCCCATACCTTTCTTATTTGCACTGTTCAACATTTTACATCTTACAGGGGGGAATCCGCTATGTGAACGACTGAGCAACACGTATGATCGAAATTGTTGATGATTTTCTACTGATTAGTAATCCCAGAGGCCTAATATCCCAGGATAATTGAAGAAAACCAAACAGTATTGCTTGTTGCTTTTGTGATCCTTGTTTTCCCCAACGATGCGACGCACAAGTGACTAACTTTTAGGAATATATTAATGCTAGGTGAACGGGTGATTGAACCTAGATCCTATCGACTAAGCCAAATGCTGTACCCCAGAGCTACGAGTCATCTAAGTTATTCTGAACTCCAAGCTCTTTTTCGTAGCATAATTATACGCTTTCATAATGGAAGCAGTAAAGTTATTTACAATCTTAGTACCAGTGAGGTAAAAACGTGAAAGGGATGATGAGGAATGTTATAATAGGAAGGTGTGTGGGTGGAGCCAGGCGTGGTGTTTTTAACTTGGTGGTCGGTTACGCTGCCTGCCTGCCTGCCTGGTGTTAGGGGTGATTGTAGCCCAAGGCGGGGTGAGGAGCCTTGCTCATTCATTCTCCACTACACCACACACTGCTCCCCAGTGGCGGCACCACACATTTTGACACGCTTGCTCTATTATGTAATGGGTAGACGGCGAGTGACGCAAAAGAAATATGCTTGGAAGATATCCAGTAGAAACAAACATTTAGTCATCCGTGGTTAAATCACTTATCACTCTATTAATTTACTAATTACGTAATAAATGCAAAAGGAGAAGCATTTTCACCATGACTCACTCCATTACCATCTTGCCAAAGGCACGCCGTCATTACACTAGCTTGAGGTTATGTGTTTATTTTAATTTCCCAGGACTGGGTTCTTAAAATTTATTAACAGTGAGCAGCATGTGCCACTCTCCTAACCAGAATATTCTATCCTAACCTCCCTTTACCCCCATCTCTTGTCAGTGGAACTATCAAAATTTTCTTTGAATTCAAGGATAAACAATCTCTATCCTTCCTTCCCAAGTGCTCTAACATTTGGTGTCTTCACATACAGTTGAATGGTGAAAATGACGATGCGAGAGTGTTGAATTTCTCCAGTTTTTCAGGTGTGTAAGCTTAAAAACAAGAATAATTTAGGTTGGAAAGATATACACGGTTTATATTAAACATAAGTATATTAAACCTAATAGCAAAAATATGGCCTTTAAAAATAAATAAAAAATGTTGCAATATATTTTATTAACGACCTTCCTGAAGGCAGGCGAAATTGCTGAGCTGGAAAATGTAGTGAGAGACTGCAGCTCGTATGAACTCAGTCATGCACGTAAATTACTTGGAGCACTTGAAGTCCCTAGGACGGTATGTTCTCCTTAAAGTAGGCGAGAAAGATGCATCATACTCTTCACTTGGAAGATACGGGAGGGATTGGTACCAAACCTGCACACTGAAATTATTACTTTTGAACCTACCAACATACCTAGCTGTCTTTGAGAGGGAACTCAACAGATTCTTCAAAAACAGTTCCTGATCAGCTGGGTTATGGTGTTTACGTTGGACTGCGGGCGGTGGGCACCAATAGCTTGATCGATGAGGCCAGCAACTAGGAGGCCTGGTCTGGGACCGGGCCTCGTGGGCGGTAACCTCCGCAAGCGACTCCAGGTAAACTTTCGTTATTTTCATAAATACTGCATCAAGACAGTAAATATACGAATTTAATTTTCGCTATTCCCAAGACAATATTTTGTGTGGACTTATCGTTCCAGTGGATGTTTAATTAGTTGCGGGTCAAAATTTGACAAACACTCATGTCAGGAAATACTTGTTTCCTGACAAATAAACCACCACTATTTGCATCTACCTCCGACATCACATCCTTATCAGTCCTCCCTCTAACCGTCCCTCCTTTCACCCATTTTCTGCCCCTCCCGTTATGTAGACCCCCCCTTACCGCCCCTCCTTTCACCCCTCCTCACTGCCCTTTTACGTCAGAATAGAAAATGGGATGCAAGACTTGAAAGTGTCTTGCATGATAGTAAGAGGACTAATTAGCAAACAGTGTATTAAGACTAGTAATATGGAAGGAAAGGGGGGGGGGAATGTTACCTACGGGGTGGAGGTCAGGTCACATTAAATGGCAGCTTAATAATAAGCCATTAGGGAAGATTATAGATTATGGACTCGCAACGGAAATGTCCTGTGTTCGAATCCTGGGCATTTCATTGGCCAGTAGGCCTACGTCAGTGCTCCTTCTTACTTATGTTTACCATGCAATGACTATTGTGGAGCAGCGCTGTACTCGTAGGGGTCATACAGCGCCTGGGGAATAGGAGGTAATCATGTCTGTTCCGTGGAAAAGAAAGCTAAATTTAGTTTCTTGAGTCAAGGGCCATTCCCTAGTATCAAGTTACCTTCTTGAAGGATCCATGAGAGGAAAACTCGCCAGTGTGTGACACGTTTTCTCCCTTGACAGCTTCCGCTCTGATGAATCACACACACAAGATATCTAGTAATAATAATGTTATTGTTTAAATGTTGATGTGAACATGCTTAAATAATCGTACGAACATGTGTAGTGTTTTTATCGTAGCAGCCATGTTTCCCTGAATGTGTGTTGACACAAAAGTCAGTTCACTCCAGAGCCACACCTCAGAAACCATGTTGACACAAAAGTCAGTTCACTCCAGAGCCACACCTCAAAAATTGCAAAGCAGCATTTATACATTACATAACTTTTGGTCGTTGGGTAACTTTGTTATTTGTGGAGCGTGTGAATGTAGGTTGGAGCGAGGGTGAGGAGCGTGCTGGGTGCTCAGCCATTAACCTCAGCTCAGCCTGCCTCAGCCATTTTTTTAATTATTACATTTATTGTAACGTGTGTGTGTGTGTGTGTGTGTTTTTTTTTTTTGTTTCCAGATGTTAAAGACACTTGTCGATAGATACACCTTTTTTGTATTTACTTTTTATTTATTTGGGGCTAAAGACGTTGGTAGCAGAGAATCGTGTTTAATACGACGTTTTGCGTAAAGCTGGACGAAAGCCTTGGGCGAAACATTGTATTAAAAAAAATCTATACTACCAGTGTCTTTATTCCCACTTGTAGGATTTTGCCAGTGTCTGCCTATTTATTTATTTTTTAATGAATTTGATTATTTTTTTTGTAGCTACGGTAGCAGAGCTAAGTTCATAGTGTCCTGTCTTTAGTATCTCATCTGTGATATCATTATTTTTCATTTCCTGTGGTGTATTCTTCATTAACTTTTCTTACAACTCTCTTGCAGTACTGTCTCTTGTGTACTTTCACCTTCATAATTTATACAGCACTCGCAGACCATTTAATTTCAGATCAAAGGCCATTTTTGCCTTTAAGTTTTACAGTTTACTATGCCTGGTAAGAGACATCTGATGCTGCTCGGTACACTGCACATACCCGTGCCTCCACCCTGCCAGACCACCTACAACACATACCCGTGCCTCCACCCTGGATGACCACCTACAACACATACCCGTGCCTCCACCCTGCCTGACCACCTCCAACACATACCCGTGCTGAAGATTGAGACACTTATGCAGCATATGGGAATCTTTATTCAGGAAACGTTTCGCCACAGTGGCTTCATCAGTCCAATACAAAGAGGAAGGCGTAAGGAGAGGAGGAGAATGAGGTAATCAGTCCCTCAACCTGGAGTCGATGTGTTCAGTCCATCAATCTTGTAGAATGTACAGCATAGGGCCGTAGACGTGGCTTATATACTGTAGTGAGGTGAGGTGAAGCAGGCGGAGGCGGGGTCATAGTGGTACCATCCACTAGTCGAAGTAGGTCTTCGTCCAAAGGTTGAACAAGTGTTGAAGAATTCTTTGTAACAAGATCCCATGATGCTGCAGTGTCTGACAGTTGTGATGAATGGTTTGAAAAACCGACAAGTTGATTACCTCATTCTCCTCCTCTCCTTACGCCTTCCTCTTTGTATTGGACTGATGAAGCCACTGTGTGGCGAAACGTTTCCTGAATAAAGATTCCCATATGCTGCATAAGTGTCTCAATCTTCAACTTGTCGGTTTTTCAAACCATTCATCACATACCCGTGCCTCCACCCTGCCTGTCCACCTACAACACATACCCGTGCCTCCACCCTGCCTGACCACCTACAACACATACCCGTGCCTCCACCCTGCCTGACCACCTACAACACATACCCGTGCCTCCACCCTGCCTGACCACCTACAACACATACCCGTGCCTCCACCCTGCCTGACCACCTACAACACATACCCGTGCCTCCACCCTGCCTGACCACCTACAACACATACCCGTGCCTCCACCCTGCCTGACCACCTACAACACATACCCGTGCCTCCACCCTGCCTGACCACCTACAACACATACCCGTGCCTCCACCCTGCCTGACCACCTACAACACATACCCGTGCCTCCACCCTGCCTGACAACCTACAACACATACCCGTGCCTCCACCCTGCCTCACCACCTACAACATATACCAGTGCCTCCACCCTGCCTCACCACCTACAACACACACCCGTGCCTCCACCCTGCCTGACCACCTACAACACACACCCGTGCCTCCACCCTGCTTCACCACCTACAACACACATACCCGTGCCTCCACCCTGCCTGACCACCTACAACACATACCCGTGCCTCCACCCTGCCTGACCACCTACAACACACACCCGTGCCTCCACCCTGCCTGACCACCTACAACACACACCCGTGCCTCCACCCTGCCAGACCACCTACAACACACACCCGTGCCTCCACCCTGCCTGACCACCTACAACACACACCCGTGCCTCCACCCTGCCTCACCACCTACAACACATACCCGTGCCTCCACCCAGCCTGACCACCTACAACACATACCCATGCCTCCACCCTGCCTGACCACCTACAACACACACCCGTGCCTCCACCCTGCCTCACCACCTACAACACACACCCGTGCCTCCACCCTGCCTGACCACCTACAACACACACCCGTGCCTCCACCCTGCCTGACCACCTACAACACACACCCGTGCCTCCACCCTGCCTGACCACCTACAACACATACCCGTGCCTCCACCCTGCCTGACCACCTACAACACATACCCGTGCCTCCACCCTGCCTGACCACCTACAACACACACCCGTGCCTCCACCCTGCCTGACCACCTACAACACACACCCGTGCCTCCACCCTGCCTGACCACCTACAACACACACCCGTGCCTCCACCCTGCCTCACCACCTACAACACACACCCATGCCTCCACCCTGCCTGACCACCTACAACACAGACCCCTGCCTCCACCCTGCCTGACCACCTACAACACACACCCGTGCCTCCACCCTGCCTGACCACCTACAACACACACCCGTGCCTCCACCCTGCCTGACCACCTACAACACACACCCGTGCCTCCACCCTGCCTGACCACCTACAACACACACCCGTGCCTCCACCCTGCCTCACCACCTACAACACACACCCGTGCCTCCACCCTGCCTGACCTACAACACATACTCGTGCCTCCACCCTGCCTGACCACCTACAACACACACCCGTGCCTCCACCCTGCCTGACCACCTACAACACACACCCGTGCCTCCACCCTGCCTGACCACCTACAACACACACCCGTGCCTCCACCCTGCCTGACCACCTACAACACACACCCGTGCCTCCACCCTGCCTGACCACCTACAACACATACCCGTGCTTCCACCCTGCCTGACCACCTACAACACATACCCGTGCCTCCACCCTGACTGACCACCTACAACACATACCCGTGCCTCCACCCTGCCTGACCACCTACAACACATACCCGTGCCTCCACCCTGACTGACCACCTACAACACATACCCGTGCCTCCACCCTGCCTGACCACCTACAACACATACCCCGACCACCTACAACACATACCCGTGCCTCCACCCTGCCTGACCACCTACAACACATACCCATGCCTCCACCCTGCCTGACCACCTACAACACATACCCGTGCCTCCACCCTGCCTGACCACCTACAACACATACCCGTGCCTCCACCCTGCCTGACCACCTACAACACATACCCGTGCCTCCACCCTGCCTGACCACCTACAACACATACCCGTGCCTCCACCCTGACTGACCACCTACAACACATACCCGTGCCTCCACCCTGCCTGACCACCTACAACACATACCCGTGCCTCCACCCTGCCTGACCACCCTCAAGTCAATACAAATTATAGTTGATGAAGACACAAGCAGTAGCAGGCGAAACGTTGTCTTAAGTGTTTTCAGTTACTGCTTTGTATATCCACATGCTGCACACCACCCACGTCCCTTAACACTGTACCTGACCCACGTCCCTTAACACTGTACCTGACCCACGTCCCTTAACACTGTACCTGACCCACGTCCCTTAACACTGTACCTGACCCACGTCCCTTAACACTGTACCTGACCCCACGTCCCTTAACACTGTACCTGACCTCACGTCCCTTAACACTGTACCTGACCCACGTCCCTTAACACTGTACCTGACCCACGTCCCTTAACACTGTACCTGACCCACGTCCCTTAACACTGTACCTGACCCCACGTCCCTTAACACTGTACCTGACCTCACGTCCCTTAACACTGTACCTGACCCACGTCCCTTAACACTGTACCTGACCCACGTCCCTTAACACTGTACCTGACCCACGTCCCTTAACACTGTACCTGACCCCACGTCCCTTAACACTGTACCTGACCCCACGTCCCTTAACACTGTACCTGACCCACGTCCCTTAACACTGTACCTGACCCACGTCCCTTAACACTGTACCTGACCCCACGTCCCTTAACACTGTACCTGACCCCACGTCCCTTAACACTGTACCTGACCCCACGTCCCTTAACACTGTACACCATCTATGTCCCTTAACACTGTACACCATCCACGTCCCTTAACACTGTACATGACCCCACGTCTCTTAACACTGTACCTGACCCCACGTCTCTTAACACTTTTCATGACCCCACGTCTCTTAACACTGTACCTGACCCCACGTCCCTTAACACTGTACACCATCCATGTCCCTTAACACTGTACCTGACCCCACGTCCCTTAACACTGTACCTGACCCCACGTCCCTTAACACTGTACCTGACCCCACGTCCCTTAACACTGTACCTGACCCCACGTCCCTTAACACTGTACCTGACCCCACGTCCCTTAACACTGTACCTGACCCCACGTCCCTTAACACTGTACACCATCCACGTCCCTTAACACTGTACATGACCCCACGTCTCTTAACACTGTACCTGACCCCACGTCCCTTAACACTGTACACCACCCACGTCCCTTAACACTGTACACCACCCACGTCCCTTAACACTGTACATGACCCCACGTCCCTTAACACTGTACATGACCCCACTTCTCAACACTGTACCTGACCCCACGTCCCTTAACACTGTACACCACCCACGTCCCTTAACACTGTACACCACCCACGTCCCTTAACTGTACATGACCCCACGTCCCTTAACACTGTACACCACCCACGTCCCTTAACACTGTACATGACCCCACGTCCCTTAACACTGTACATGACCCCACTTCTCAACACTGTACCTGACCCCACGTCCCTTAACACTGTACACCATCCACGTCCCTTAACACTGTACACCACCCACGTCCCTTAACACTGTACCTGACCCCACGTCTCTTAACACTGTTCATGACCCCACGTCTCTTAACACTGTACCTGACCCCACGTCCCTTAACACTGTACACCACCCACGTCCCTTAACAATGTACGTCACTCACAGCCACGACAGTCTTCACAGTCTTTATCACTGCCAACACCCACACCAAGGATCGCTCGCCAGGTCTCCATCGACCCGAGCTAGAGACTCAAACTTTGGACTTTGTTGTTGATGGGTTCATCTTGGACATTCCGGCCCATTATTGGAGGTGTGTGGGCGCGTGGGACTGCCGCCTTTGACCAGACTCGTCCTCAGGGCTGTTCGCCATTCCTACAGGGTGTCCTTACTATTCAGTTAGGTCTTACTCCCATTCAAATAGAGATCTATTGTTATTGAGACAGTATACACCGATTCGGACAGAGCTCTTACTAGCATTCACAGAGCTTTACTCATTCGGACAACTATACTACTTCCATTCAGAGCCCTTTCATTTACACAGCTCTACTCTCATTCGCATAGCTCCATTCCCGTTCAAACAGTTATGAGGTATTCCTGCTTCCCTACACCTGGGTACTGCCGAGAATATCCAGGGACACATTTCAAGTGTGGAAGAGGGCTACATAGCACAGCGAGACACCTCTTGATCCATGCAAGTTTCTCCTGCAGTGAAAGACTTAAAAATAAAGAGTAACTTGCTTGGCTTCTTGTCAGCCACGGAAAGAAAAGATGTATATAATTATGGGTCGTCGAAAGATTAAGACCCGTGCCAAGACACTGTCCTGGCGAATATTATGCTTAAGGAGGGAGAAGAAATAGCCACATATTGCGGTAAACTTTTGAACGACGATGTTAATATATTATTACATGTCAGTATTGTACATCAAATATGGAGTTTAATGTGTCGTGAAAAAGTTTAGACACGCACATTGGCGAGGTATAATGTGGGACTGGCTTAGCCACTTGTTAAATGTATACCTAAGGTCTTTGTAGCCAGCGTTGGATCCTGGACGAGGCAAGACGTATGGACAGCTTTATAACCCTTGTAGGTTTAGCGCTTCTTTTTTATTATAATAAAGACGTATGGGCAAGTCATATTAATATCTGCTGCCTCTCTTGTCTAGGACTAAATAGAAGAGTCGACCGTTGTGGGTGGCATAATGGGGAGGATCTGCGTACGATAATGGAAATAAGCCACACTGCTTTGTTTTCTTGGGTTATCCTGGGTTATTAACCTTCCAGGATTACTCATCACGATAGTCTTCTTGTTCCTCAACCAAAATAAATTGCATTTCTATCAAAAGCTTTAATAACTTCAGGTAAGTTTTTTTTTTTTAAGACATCTGGAGGCTTTCCTAATATAGGTACTCCATGCACCTAACGTCATGTCAGCAACCATCAGAGAGCAGATGCCATGTTTGGGGACTCCCCAAAACAACCTATTTACTGCTGGCAGCTCCCTCAGCCGCATCCTGTTGTAGGACCTTAGCAGCATCCTGTTGTTTGTACTGTCCACCAGCCTGCCATCTGAACACAACACCTCACATTCACCCGCGACCACACAACAGAAGTCACATTGACTTTTCTACGTTAACCTAGGTTAATGCTGTATATTTATTAGCAATATGTATACTGTATACCAATACTGACTTGATTATAATTGTGTAAATTAATAATATTTTGTAAGCTATATTTAGTGAATACGAATATAATTATTATTAGGAGTAGTAGTAGCAGTAGTAGTAATAGTAGTAGTAGTAGTAATGGGGGGTTCCGTCTATTAAATATCATGTCGACAGCTATGTGGAGCGTGTTTCTACCAGAGCATAGTGACCCACTACACTTAACACTCCACGTCTCGCTCACTTTCCCCAGTGTCTAAAACTATGATTTTGTTGGTACTTCCGTCATGGGGAGAGGGGAAGAGCCACATAACACAGGTTGTCATTTGACGAGCACATGACGGAGTCGCGGCGATAAACACAGCTGTCTTGAAGATACGTGAAGGTGGGGCAGCCATCATGACTCAGGAACTCGTAATAAACCCCACGGAACCTGGAAGTTACCTGGAGGTTATTCCGGGGATCAACGCCCCCGCGGCCCGGTCCATGACCAGGCCTCCCGATGGATCAGGGCCTGATCAACTAGGCTGTTACTGCTGGCCGCACGCAGTCCAACGTACGAGCCACAGCCCGGCTGATCCGGCACTGACTTTAGGTATCTGTCCAGCTCTCTCTTGAAGGCAGCCAGGGGTTTATTGGCAATTCCCCTAATGCTTGATGGGAGGCTGTTGAACAGTTTTGGGCCCCGGACACTTATGGTGTTTTCTCTTAGTGTACCAATGGCGCCCCTACTTTTTATTGGGGGCATTTTGCATCGCCTGCCCAGTCTTTTACTTTCGTAGGGAGTGATTTCTGTGTGCAGATTTGGGACCATTCCTTCCAAGATTTTCCAAGTGTAGATTATGATATATCTCTCCCTCCTGCGTTCCAACGAGTACAAGTCAAGTGCTTCCAAGCGTTCCCAGTAGTTAAGGTGCTTGACAGAACTTATACGTGCAGTAAAGGATCTCTGTACACTCTCTAGATCTGCGATTTCACCTGCTTTGAATGGAATGTTAATGTACAGCAGTATTCCAGCCTAGAGAGAACAAGTGATTTGAAAAGGATCATCATGGGCTTGGCATCTCTCGTTTTGAAAGTTCTCATTATCCATCCTATCATTTTCTTTGCACGTGCGATCGTGGCACTGTTGTGATCCTTGAAAGTGAGATCCTCAGACATTACTACTCCCAGGTCCCTTACATTATTTTTCCGCTCTATTGTATGGCCGGAGTCAGTAGTATACTCTGTTCTAGTTATTATCTCCTCCAGTTTTCCATAACGGAGTAGTTGGAATTTGTCCTCATTGAACATCATATTGTTTACCGTTGCCCACTGGAAAACTTTTTTATATCTTCTTGGAGGTTAACCGCATCCTCAGCAGATGACAGCCTCATGCAGATCCTAGTATCATCCGCAAAGGATGATACGGTGCTGTGGTGTATATCTCTGTTTGTCTGATATGAGGATAAGGAATAAGATGGGGGCGAGTACTGTGCCTTGTGGAACAGAGCTCTTCACTATGGCAGCCTCCGATTTAACTCTGTTGACCACTACTCTTTGTGTTCGATTTGTTAGGAAGTTGAAGATCCATCTCCCCACTTTCCCAGTTATTCCTTTAGCACGTATTTTATGGGCTATTACGCCATGATCGCATTTGTCAAATGCTTTTGCAAAGTCTGTGTATATTACATCTGCATTCTGATTTTCTTCCAGTGCATCCAAGGCCATGTCATAGTGATCCAGTAGTTGTGAGAGGCAGGAGCGACCTGCCCTGAACCCATGTTGCCCTGGATTGTGCAGATTTTGGGAATCCAGGTGATTTGCAATCCTGCTTCTTAGCACTCTTTCAAAGATTTTTATGATGTGGGACGTCAGAGCTATTGGTCTATAGTTCTTAGCTAATGCTTTGCTGCCACCTTTATGGAGTGGGGCTATATCCGTTGTTTTAAGTGACTGTGGAATTTCACCCATGTCCAAGCTCCTCCTCCATAGTGTACTTAGGGCACGCAAGAGGGGTTTCTTGCAGTTCTTAATGAAAACAGAGTTCCACGAGTCTGGGCCCGGGGCTGAGTGCATAGGCATGTTGTCAATGGCTTTTTCGAAATCTATCGGAGTTAGGGTAATGTCTGAAATCTGGCATACATTTATGGAACGAGTGGGGTTTAAACCCATGGCGAGTGAGTGGTAAAACTCCAGACCAGTGTGAAAGCCACTGGCCATTGAGCCAACGATGGACCATAACAGTAGCTTCCAGGTACTACATATTTACCGCTAGGCGAACAGTGCCAGCAGGTGTAAGGAGACTTCACCACATGTCTCGACCCGCTGGAGAAACTCTTGATCCAGGAAGTTGGATCTACTCTCCCTTAAGATCAGAACTTAGTGCATTACATTTTCCAGATGTTGTATGTCCCTTGTGAGCTTCTCTCTTTCCTATGCACATAACGGTGATACACCTTCAGCACTCACTAGTGCTTCCTCTCTCTCTCTCTCTCTCTCTCTCTCTCTCTCTCTCTCTCTCTCTCTCTCTCTCTCTCTATGGGGAAACATCATGATTATGTAGCACAGAGCGTTCATAATATGTTAGAAAGTATATGTCAGTGGTAATTACCTGCAGTGGTGGTGGTAAGTGATAGTTGTAGTGGTGGTGGTGGCGGCTGTGAGTGATGGTGGTGGTAGTAGTAGTAGTGGCAGTGGTATTGGTGGTAGTAGTGGTGGTGGTAGTGGTGGTGGGTACTAGCGTGACGACTGGTGTTGTAATATACACGGATTAGTTACACTATCTTAATCTGTCTCCTCTTCTACACGCAAACTTTGCCACTCACAGTATATTATATACATTACAAGGTATGTACATCTCTGTATATACACTAAAAGATGTACATCTCTGTATATATACACTGCAGAGTGTTTATCATTGTATAAACACTCAGTGATAAACACTGTCAAATACACATAAGTTGTATATCTTTGTAAATATTATGATTAAGTGTATGTATTCTGAGTATAAACACTGGGTGTTTAATCACTATTTTACTGATTGAAATAGTCTTGATATATGTATGTATATAGATGACATGTAGCCTTAATAACCCCCTCGTGTTGTAGATAGGCTTTAAACAAATGAAAATCTCAAGAGTTTGGTGTAGCTTGTTATGATGTGTACAGGCGATGATGCTGGTGTATGGTTGTGTAGTGGTGATGGTGTCGTGTGGTTATGTGTAGTGGTGTCGTGTTTTGATGTGTAGCGGTGGTGATGGTGTCGTGTTACGATGTATAGTGGTGTTGATGGTGTCTTGTTACGATGTACAGTAGTGGTGATGGAGTATTGTAGTATTAACTCACGTTTCAACACTGAGTATTCTAGAGTTAGACATGGGAAAAGCTTCATTCTTAGCCGCGTTTACTGGGTAGGTACACCAAACACTGGGTAGGTGCGCCTGTATTTGTCAGCCCGCCACTAACTTAACTCATGCACGACTGGTGGAACGACGTCTACAAATTATCACTTATTTTCTGAAGCTTCGTAATTCCTAGTGTTGCGCAAGTTATGCTTTTTATAGCATTAAATTAACCATCACCCAGTCTCATGTGATGTAATGACAATTTAATGTTTCAGCTTCGTCATAATAATTTTGTTAGTTTACTTTATGTACACAGTATTTTTCCCTTTAAATACTTTCAGCTCTGTAACATATTTTCCTGTGGAGATTTTCCTCTGTAATATAAAATGGAGGAAAATCTTTATAAAGTGTTATTTGCAAATGTTAACAGGAACAACTTTATTCCTTGGGTAGCATTGACATTGGGCTGAGCAGATATTTTTGTTAATGGGTTCGGGTCTGAGAAGGACCTGCTTAGTATAGGCCAATAAGCTTACTGCACTGTTAATCATTTCTTGTGTTCTTATGTGCTCTAGTAGATCTGTTGAAAATGGTATTTTTTAAATACCGACAAATTGGTGATATAGCTATATATAGCTCCAGACCATGGAGCTGAATTCTTCTCCAGGCTGAGGGACTGACCACCTCAAATACTATTTATCCAAGGTTGATGGACTCATTACATCATCTTTATTTCACCACCATACCTATTGTCTCTATTTGACTGAAGAAGCCTACTGTATAGGCGAAACGTTTCAATAATAAAGATAGCCAGCTGTTGCACATGTGGTTTATAATACTAGATCAGGTGCAGTGTTTACAGTCATTTAAAAGACTCCCTCATCAGGTTACTGAAATTGTGTTGATCGTGGAACACAGGTGTTATTTACTTGGGCAGAGATTTGGTGTCATGTTTGCTCTCACGTTCGTTACTTTAATAAGATTAATCCTGTCATCTTTCAACACCATGCACTTTCATTACCTTTCACTGGCCGAAGTTGCACTCCATTCATTTCCTCGACCACTCCTGTAGCCTGCCCAGGTCTTCCTGTAATCTTCCATTGTATTGTTCTTATTAATTTTGCATTCAGGTGTTTTACTACTCTCTCTTATTGGTAATCCTATGGGTTTAGTGCTTCCACCTTGATTATTATAATACTCTCTCTTGATTACCCACCATCTTAAAAGTAATTCCAGGCCGGGATGTTGGTCTATAGCTGGTGTAGCACCTTCTGCCTGTCACTTCTCTGGAATATTAGAATTATACTGTTAATCTTCCAAATATCGATGTTGTGTTAATAATTTAGCAAGTGATTTGCTCTGGGTTGTATCTCTGTCTGTTAGTATTTCAGAAAAACATAAATAAAACATCTCTGTACTTCTGCATGAGTAACAAGTTCTCCTTGTTCTTACTGATGTCAGGCCAGTTGAAGATTAAGACACATGCTCAACAGTTGGGTATCTTTATTGATGACACGTTTCGCTTACATAGTAGACTTCTTCAGATACAGAGGAAGCAGTAGTAATGAGGTAAAGATGATGTAAATAGTCAATCGACCTCGGAGAAAAAGTATTTGAGGTGGTCAGTCCCTCAGCTTGGAGAAAAGTTCAGCTCCATGGAGCTGAACTCTTCTTCAGGCTGAGGGACTGACCACCTCAAGACTATATCTTCAAGGGTCATGGACTGAATACATCATCTTTACATCTTTACTGCTTCTGCTCACTTTTCTGTACTCGACTAAAGAAGCCTACTGTGTAGGCGAAAGGTTTCGGATAAAGATACCCAACTGTTGCACAGGTGTCTTATCAACCGGCGAACCTCATCCCTCACCTCCCACTCCTGCTAACCACCACCTGCTTACAAAATAATTTTCTGCTCAATATATAAATATTTAGTTAATTATATACAATGTTTTGAAAGACAGGTCCGGGTCCAGAAGGCTAAAGGTTACACAGTTCCAAACACAAGTATAAGCAAATGTAAGAATATTTCAAAGCCCTTGTTTAACTTTCTTTTAATTAGTCAGTGTAAATCAATAATTTTTCTACTTCCTCCCCATTGTTAAAACACGTGCTCAGACACAACAGTGGTTGAAACACATGTATGCATATATATATTTATTATTATTATTATTTTATTATTTTTTATCACACTGGCCGATTCCCACCAAGGCAGGGTGGCCCGAAAAAGAAACTTTCACCATCATTCACTCCATCACTGTCTTGCCAGAAGGGTGCTTTACACTACAGTTTTTAAACTGCAACATTAACACCCCTCCTTCAGAGTGCAGGCACTGTACTTCCCATCTCCAGGACTCAAGTCCGGCCTGCCGGTTTCCCTGAACCCCTTCATAAATGTTACTTTGCTCACACTCCAACAGCACGTCAAGTATTAAAAACCATTTGTCTCCATTCACTCATATCAAACACGCTCACGCATGCCCGCTGGAAGTCCAAGCCCCTCGCACACAAAACTACCTTTACCCCCTCCCTCCAACCTTTCCTAGGCCGACCCCTACCCCGCCTTCCTTCCACTACAGACTGATACACTCTTGAAGTCATTCTGTTTCGCTCCATTCTCTCTACATGTCCGAACCACCTCAACAACCCTTCCTCAGCCCTCTGGACAACAGTTTTGGTAATCCCGCATCTCCTAACTTCCAAACTACGAATTCTCTGCTTTATATTCACACCACACATTGCCCTCAGACATGACATCTCCACTGCCTCCAGCCTTCTCTTCGCTGCAACATTCATCACCCATATATATTATATATATATAAACTCATGCTCACTGATGTGGGTGTTAAAATACATGTACACAGATGTGGTTGTTGCACACAGTTAAAACGTACATACACAGGGTTCACATTGGTGGTCACATCCGGAGCGTTCACTAGATTACTGAGGTGTGTCAAGGCGCTGTTTACAAACTTTCTACAATATTTTTTCGCTATATTTAAAGTGTGTGGTGTAAATTCATCCATTGACGGAAACCTTTCATATTTGGCGTTTTGTAGGGTAGAATTATAATGGAAATAATAGTGGCAGTAATAGCAATAATAATAATAGTGGTAGTGTTAGCAATAATAGTAATAGTGGTAGTAGTTGTGGTAGAAACTAATAGTGGGGGTGGTAGTACTAATAACAGTAATAGTAGTAGTAATGGTAGTAATACTATTAATAGCTAAGGAATGAAGTAATTTTATCATAGAGCTAATCCTAGTAGAAGCAGGTAAGGTTACCATGCCTGCAGCTGACTGTTTTCTTCATGTAATGAACCGCACAACCATAACAAGGACGTCATAGTGTGCCAATTAGAGAGTAAAAAGTCACAATACCGTGACTGGAACAATACACAAATAATCCGCACATAGGAGAAAGGAACTTATGACGACGTTTCGCTCCGACTTGGACGAGTAACTAGTCATGTGCGGGTTATTTGTGTACTAATACTACACAAATGGTACTACTAATGGTACAGACTTGGAACCACTTCAACAACCTCTACTAGTGAGAATGGCTGGATTTGAGAGGGACCTGACCTCTCAATGTCTACATTCTTACTCTACTAGTGACCTACGTCTCACCTCATGGCGCTATAAGAGGCTCCATCCTATCACTTCAACTCCATATTATTCCAGACAATGGAACAATACTCTTCTCCAGACTGAGGGACTGACCACCTCAAAACTTTAAGGGTGATGGACTGATTACATCGTCTTCAAGTCTCTTCTGCTTCTATCAACATTGCTATACTCGACTGAAGAAGCCTACTGTGTAGGCGAAACGTTTCGAAATAAAGATACCTAACTGTTGCATATGTGTCTTACCTAAACACACTAATACTAAGTGGAAATATGAAAAATAACTCAGGGAAGGGACGGGATTGCTTCTTGTAATCACCTCCTGAGGCCAGGTCTCGATCAGGTCATTTTACGAATAAAAAGTCACAATACAATGACTAGAACAGTGTACAAATAACCCACACTTACGAGACTGAAACTTACGATGACGTTTCGCTCCGACTCGGACCGACTTGTCGGACAGAAACGTCATAATAAGTTTGTCTCCTAAGTGCGGATTATTTGTGTACAGGTTTTGATTTGCGACCTCGTCAGCCACACTGTTGGTGCTTGTAGTTGGCAGCCCACCAGGTGGATGTGTCACTTTTTTTTTTTTTTTTTTTTTACGAAAGTCAAGAGTCTCCTAGATATTATTCTACCTTCATAATTAAAGCAAAGCCATAGACCCAATAGGAGTATGTAAATATCCCTTTATTTATTGCAGTCTGGATTTTCATATGGTCTGTCTTACACTAGCGAACCTTCGTGTGTTATTAACCGTTACTCATTGTTCAGATTTATAACTGCTCTCTCGATATTTTCCAGATGTAAATAATTACACGCATCGTATACGTTCCAAAGAGTACTGGCCGAAAAGCAAGGTGTTCTCTATAAATGAGTGAATTAAGGCAGTGAATGTTATCTGTACATGCTCCATGAATGCAATTATGTCGTTTGTCCAGCACTATTATTTTTTTTTAATAATGTTTTATATAATATAATTTCACATAATTTTATTTTAGAATATAGAAAGTATTATCACACTTATCTCACTTGGTGCTCTCCGGCTACCTTAGACCAGTTTCCCATTGTAGAATATGAGGGGCCCTCGTTTTCTACGAGACGTCTGCTATAGTTGCTGCCTTAACTAAAATAAATCATCACACAACATGACCTTTATTGTGTAGAAAAAAAATATTTATGTTGCCCATTATTTTGGATCGAATAACCAGATTAGGTTTTTGCTTTATGGTCCATAAAAAAAACTAGCGTGATCAGATCGTGATAGGGAAATATTGGGTCCCGCTGATTCAAGTTAATGCCACCCACTTGTTGCCGCCATTAATAAATGCTTTGGCCGGTAGATGGCAGATCTGTGTTCAGATTACACGAGAGAACTGTCCAGCCACATTGATCATTTGTGTTAATGTGTGCCGTCATATATATATATCTCATTGCCCATTAAATGTCAGAAGTGCTCGTTTTTATTTAAATATTTTCCTGATAAATGAAAGCCTGAAATAGCAAAAATATCAGCAAAGTTTGAGTGTAAATTTATGAGAATTGCATAGCCTTCTTTATGAAGGCCTGATATACATATGTACTCGGTTTAGATAAATTGACCATGCTCTCGTCTCTATATTTTAACACGTCGGACGTTTCCTACTGAGGCAGGGTGACCCAAAAAAGAGAGAAAAAACTTTCATCATTCAACACGTTCACCATCATTTATACATAATCATTGTCTTTGCAGAGGCGCTCAAATACGGCAGTTTAGATGTCACTTATATTGTACAGTGTTAACGACCCCGTTCAGGGCAGGAAAAATATCAGAGCTGGAACAAATGCAGAGATCGTTCACGGCCCCCATAGAGCCAGTAAAGCATTTAAATTACTGGGAAGTCTTAGTCTTAAGTAAGTACTCAATGGAGCGGGGGAGAGAGATACATGATAATATATATACCTGGAAAGTGCTCGAGGGCCTGATCCCAAATCTGCACACTGCCATAACAACATACTGGAGCGAGAGAGATTTACCTGGAGAGAGATGGGAGGAAGTGTAAAATCCAGTGAAAAGCAGGGGTGTGGTGGGCATAATAAAGGAATATTGTATCATCATCCGTGGCCCCAGATTATTCAACATCTTACCTGAAGATATCAGAAACATTTCTGGAACAAGTGTAGAAGTCTTCAAGAGGAAATTGGACTAGTATCTTCACCAGGTGCAAAATCAACCAGGCTGTGATGGATATGTGGGGTAGTGGGCCTGCAGCAGCAACAGCTTGGTTGACCAGGCTAGCACCAGACGAGCCTGGTCCAATTCCGGGCTCCGAGAATATAAAGACTATCGAAACTCATCAAAGTTAAAGGTATTGTGGTGTATACACCTATTCTCATAAGACACTCTTGCAGTTGATAAGGTTTTAAGCTAATAAGCCAACCATGAAGGACGACGAGAGTACTCGCTTGGCTGCTGCATAGCTAAATATCTCCATTATTTATATATACACTCCTCGGGGGAAAACATAAAAACTACCACCTTGAGACGCCACGCAAGGCCACAGGACGTTACAATTGGAAACTCTGTTCACTCAATGGTCAGTATTTTAATGTTCACTCAATGGTCAGTATTTTAATGTTCACTCAATGGTCAGTATTTTAATGTTCACTCAGAGGTCAGTATTTTAATGTTCACTCAGAGGTCAGTATTTTAATGTTCACTCAGAGGTCAGTATTTTAATGTTCACTCAGAGGTCAGTATTTTAATGTTCACTCAGAGGTCAGTATTTCAATGTTCACTCAGAGGTCAGTATTTCAATGTTCACTCAGAGGTCAGTATTTTAATGTTCACTCAGAGGTCAGTATTTTAATGTTCACTCAGAGGTCAGTATTTTAATGTTCACTCAGAGGTCAGTATTTCAATGTTCACTCAGAGGTCAGTATTTCAATGTTCACTCAGAGGTCAGTATTTTAATGTTCACTCAGAGGTCAGTATTTTAATGTTCACTCAGAGGTCAGTATTTTAACGTTCACTCAGAGGTCAGTATTTTAACGTTCACTCAGAGGTCAGTATTTTAATGTTCACTCAGAGGTCAGTATTTCAATGTAACAGCTAAAACGAATGAGACTTTTTCTTTCAGCCTCCATCATCTTAGTACGAAGCTTCACTTTTTATATACTCGTATAATTCCATTTATATGGTAATAGGTGGTAAACTACCTCATCTCGCTTCAAAGCCCAGCCTTGTTTAATAAGGTACTGCTGCTACTACTTCCTCAAGATGACACCTACTATAGTTTAACACCCAGGTAGCTATTTACTACTAGGTGAACAGGGGCACTCGGCCATAAGAGGCTTGTCCATACGTAGCGCTAAGCCCGAGAATCGAACTCAAGTTCTTTCGGTTGTGATTTGATCGCTCTACCGTTAAACCGTTATGTTCTGGTAGCTGGTAGAAACCAAGTGACCCGTTGTCAAACCTGAGTACAACTACATTTTTCCGCCGTCATAGACAGCAATCATTAGTTTTAGGGGCTTGAATGTTCAAGAAATTTAACATTTAGCCACAGTTCAGGTAACTGTTCATGTTAGGATACAGTTGGTGTAATTTGTTGAAGAAGGCAAGAAAAAATTGTGGTGATGATCCTCATTATTCAGCACGCACTACCACACTGTGTTTTGATCTTTCTCTGTCTCTTGAATGACGTTGAAAAGAACTTCAAAGGTTATCCATAAAGAAGGAAACCCCATAGCAATGTGGAAATGTCAAAAAGGACACTAAAATAGTTTAAAATAGTTTCTGTGCATTTACTATTACGTACCCACCAATTTGTGTCAGCGGGATTAAATCTGGTTCCTGGCTCAGTCTCCGTCTGTTAACCTCATGGACCAGATTTCCTGCTTTATGTAATAAAAATTACTTCATGAAGCCGTGTATTTTTTTTTATTCACCAAAGTGCTTTTACTGACATTTTGTTATCTTATAGCAAGTTAAATATGCTAACCTAATATATGCACCATTGTTTTTGTTTTTAATATAATTATGAAGTGACTTATACGACTTCTGTATCATGTATACATTATGTAACATGTATGATATGAAAGGACATGTTGCTTATCTTATAAGATCATATTACTATATTTCAATATCACTGTGGAGTCAATATTATGCTTGGTAGCACTGTTGGGTCAATATACCTGAAGGATGTTCCGGGGGTCACCGCCCCCGCGGCCGTTCCATGACCAGGCCTCGCGGTGGATCAGGGAGTGATCGACCAGGCTGTTACTGGTGTTTCCTGACGAAGAAAATTCCACCTTATAGAGTGGTATCTTTGCATTAGTTGCAACTGAATTACAACACTTGCAGCAGGTCTGGGGTATGTTACACATGGGCTCCACCACCGTCACACAGGATGCTGCCATCCCACGCTCCTATGGACAAACTCGTATAATTTCATTTTAAATAATGCCAATTTTATGGTTGAGTAGCTATAACCCTCTTGTTGGTATAAATTATAAATCACGTCTCAGATGAAAATAATTGGTTAGAGCATCCACGAATTTATTATTATTATAATCAAGGGGGAAGCGCTAAACCCGGAGGATTATACAGCGCCTGGGGGGGGGGATGTGGAAGGCATTCAGGCTTAATTCGGGGAACTGGAGCACAGATCCAATTCCCTAAATCAAGAGCCCCTCACCAACATCAAGGAACCTTCCTTGAGGGGGAGCATCCACGAAGAAGTGGTTATAAGCAAATTACGATACTGTAACTAGCCAGGAACTGGCCAGTCAGTTATATGTAGTGTTATATGTACACCGTCAACTCGGATTAAATCGTCATGAATAACTGTCAGTGTATAAAGTGAAGGATGATTGAAAAAAAAGGTGAAGATGAGACTGAAAAACTTGTAAAAAAAAAAAAAATAAGTTTCAGTTATAATGCTTACGTTTTCTGTGAAGAGCTCGCAAACGGTTTTCTTTGTGTATGTGGTAGACTGGTGTATTCTGCTACTGTTGGATGAAGCGTAGAAGCCCATAAGGGGAAGAAGAAGAAGATGATTTCGTTCGGATTTTTAACCCCGGAGGGTTAGCCACCCAGGATAACCCAAGAAAGTCAGTGCGTCATCGAGGACTGTCTAACTTATTTCCATTGGGGTCCTTAATCTTGTCCCCCAGGATGCGACCCACACCAGTCGACTAACACCCAGGTACCTATTTGCTGCTAGGTGAACAGAACAACAGGTGTAAGGAAACGTGTCAAATGTTTCCACCCGCCGGGAATCGAACCCGGGCCCTCCGTGTGTGAAGCGGGAGCTTTAGCCACCAGACTAATAAATGCAACTAGACATGTTACAGAATTAGGGATATTCTTGTGGCGAGTGTTACAGCGTCATCCTGCACTACAAGTGAGCCTCGTTGCCCACAATGGTACCTACAGGGAGGACTACTAATATTCTCCAAGGACCCCAATGGAAATAAGTCACTTTGTCTGACTTTCTTGGGTAATCTTAGGAAATCTTCACATATGCTGCTATGTATGATAATTTATGTAACTATTTATGCGTACCTGTACTTGGATAAACTTACTAAAGAAGCTAGAAATATAAAGATTGTACTGCATTATTAACATGAGGTCATAGTGTGTGGATTATATTTTTAATTGTTAATGTATACAAGGGACTCTGGTGGCCTGGTGGTTAACGCTCTCGCTTCACACGGTGAGGGTCTGGGTTCGATTCCCAGCCAGAGTAGAAGCATTGGACGTGTTTCTTTCCACCTGTTGTCTATGTTCCCCATCAGTAAAATGGGTACCTGGGTGTTAGTCGACTGGTGTGGGTCGCATCCTGGAACACTGACCTAAGGAGGCCTGGTCACAGACCGGGCCGCGGGGGCGTTGACCCCCGGAACTCTCTCTCTCTCTCCAGGTAGTGGTGTTAAACACACCTGTGTGCTGTGATGGGTGTCTTATGACCCACTACAGCTGTACACTGACATAACAGAATATGCCTAAAGAGTATTCCAAAGCAATAAACCAACAATAAACACTACTTAATGTTTGGGTATGGTATGTGTGTAGAGGTGGGGCAACCTGCTGCCTGTATCTGACCTTGGATCATCTGTAGTACAGTGTTCCCTTAAGATCATAACTGTTAATCACAGTTCCTAGGATACTCCTATATAGACTGTCTCTAGATGTACTTTACAGTATTATTACGATGGCAAATATGCTGTTATCTCTAAAGAGAGAGGAACGACATGATCTGCATCTGTCACGTAATACTAAATTAACTTCTGCGATCTAAGAGGGTGGATGGTCCAGCTGACACATCCTATAAAAAAATGGCCACAAATATATTGTTTGAGTGGCATGAATCCTATTGTTTAAAAGATTTTATGGATGCAAAATATATATTATATTCTTGCTACTTTCTACCGCTTGTCCATTCGTTTTGTCGTTCATCTGATATTCTGATACTTCAAAGTCCCATCTGTAGAAACGTCTACTCTCAAGCACCTACATACATTCACCGCCTCCATACTTAAAGTATTCCAAGTGAAAAGTGTCATACATTTAACTAAAAACAAATCAGGTTATATTTGGAAATAAACCAGAGTGCTTTCTGTTATTATTCTGGGTCACTATCCCTTCTTATACTTTGAGGCTTTACAAATAAGTTTATTAGTTTATATATTTACATACGTATTTGTGATACTATATACATCAACCAAGCTATTACTATCTACAGGACGTAGACTCACGTAGCATTCACAACGTGGCTGATTAGACACTTCCTGTTTTATTTTGTGTACTTTCCTCTTGCTATGTACTGTATTTTCCAGCATATAAGGCGCGCCTTTTTTCCGACAAAAAGTCTTGGAATCACCTTGCGCCTTGTATGGTCAGGATCAAGGGTTAAGGGTAGGCTTTGGATTACGCTTTAGCATTAAGTAAGAGGGGTAATTAACCCTGACTTGTCGTTATAATACTTGTATCGTGCGTCTCATATGCTGGAAAAAACGGTACCAGCAATACTGCTTTTCTTAGATCTGCTGGTCGTGGAACACAGATGTTAACAAAGTTCTTTGAGTGCTTACGATAAATCTGATTTTCACTGGGTTTACTTTGCACTTCATTCCGTATCTCTTGCTCAATATATTTTTAGTGCGCAGATTATCCCTAAGTATTTTCCATTATATATGAAATGTATCGTTTTTCCCCTCTAGTTTAAGTATATTCTACACTTGGCACGTTCTACTTAGCTATGTTAGTGATCAGTTTCTTAGCATTTTATCTACCCGGATGTTGTTGTTGTCTGCCTTGAGAGATGTGAAGGTAGATGAGTGTGGTAGATAGAACAAAAGTGCTTAATTAAGAGAACCTCAAGAACAAAAAGGCACATTCCCGTGACTGGAACAATACACAAATAACCCGCACATAGAAGGGAGAAAAGCTTTCGACGACGTTTCGGTCCGACGAATGCTTACAATAGTTTTCTGTTATATGACTAAGATTCTTATTGATTTTCCGCTTATTACATTGTGTTCATTATTTTCTTGCAGTGAGACTGGGCTTGCTGATCGCGAGGATGTTGATCGTGGTGTGGGCGTGGGTGAGGAGGGCGTGGGCGTGGCACGCCCCTTGGCCCCGCCCCCAGCACCACCTTCCACCTCGTCATCGTCCGCCTCGTCAGGAGAGAGTGACGTGGGTGCCTCTCCTTCCCCAGATCACCAGGTAAGGCACCACTAGTCTTCTCTCACTAGTCTGGAAGAGGGAATCGGAAGTAAGAAGAGCCATTGTTTATTTGTTCTCTGTAATGTATATGAAGACATAATATGCAGAGTTTTACGACTCACTCGCCATGAGTTTAATCCCACCACTTCCGTGGTGGGATTAAAAAAGGCATAATACAGTGACTTGAACAAGACAGAAATAGCCCGCACATAGGAGAGAGGCTCCTACGACGACGTTAGTCCGGCTTGAACCATTTACAGTCACACTAACAGAAAAGAGTGAAGGAGCCAGTATATATATATATATATATATATATATATATATATATATATATATATATATATATACTGACTACCTCACTCTCTGTTAGTGTGTCTTTGTAAATGGTCCAAGTCGTCGTAAGCCTCGCTCTCTCGCTCTCTAGCTCTCTTGCTCTTTCTCGCTCTCATTCGCTCTCCTATGTACGGTATATTTGTGTGTTCAATAAATAAAGGTGCACATGCACAGTTCAAGATATTGAGGAAACGTTTCGCCCCAAGTATCTTCTTCGCTCTTAATGGAACTTAGGGCTAAAGAAGCCACTCGTGGCGAAAGTTTTCTTGAAAGGTTTTGAACTGCGCACGTGTATCGTAATGTACATACTGTCAGTAGCACCATACCTGTTCTCCAGAACAACTTTTTATTCTGCATATTGTCTTCGTACCCACAGCTGTGGATATTAAGCCTCTACATCATAACTCTTACCACTGTTGCTCTTCGTGTTTCCAATTCTCTCTCTCTGTCTTAAGAGTCTCACTGTACGGGTAGTGGTAGTTGTGTATGGTGGTGGCGGCGGCTCGGTACACTCCCTCGAACACCTGAAGAAAACTAAGAACTGTCATAGGTAAGTTAAGAGAACGTCGGGGCTTGTGGCTTACTTGGGTTTTGCTATACAAACTAAATTATTAAATGTTTTCTTATTCTTCAATCTGCATAACTGATTCTGGTCGAAGTTGGCCAAAATATTGTCATGAATTTATGGGATGGGACGAGTCATTACACCACTTTTCAGTTATGAGAAAATTGTGTATAGTGGCGACTGGGTAGGGAGGAAGGTGAAGGTGGGTATCCGTCCTTGCTGTAGAGGAATGGACGGGACTTGAGTATGTGACATCTCGGATGAAAGGACATATTTTTATTGGACACGTTTCGGTCTTGGGATCTTAGCCATTTTACATGTACCGGAACAAAGCAGAGGTGATCTACAGAGAATGCAATATCGGCAGATGCCACTGTATTGAAACATTCTTAATTGCTACTTGCAACACCATAAAACAAAGAGCTGGGAAATACACCATCTTATCTACCCTTGCACAAATGAAAATACTCCACGGTGATGTCCTGTTGTTTCCAGTGTCTTCCTGTTGAAGGGATCTTCCTTAGCGTGCATTATCTCAGCTTATTTCAGCGCTCAATTTTGTGGGCACGAGGTTATACATGGTGAAAGATGGCGGTGCTTTCCTGTGCGTATCTAGCTGATCGTTTATATTCACTTACTCAAGGTATGAAACCACTTTTTTTCATGCTTCCAGGGGATTACCTAGGTTTTGGTTAAGATATTTTCATCCAGGGAGTTGCAACGCCCCTCTTTCATGGATCAGATCTCTTTACCTCCCATTATTAACGCGCTCTATGACCACTGCGTGATTACTGCTTCCTCAAGAATTTAATAATAATAATAATAATAATAATAATAATAATAATAATAATAATAAATATATATTGCGACTGCTTCGAGGCAAGCACTAGACAAACCTGTCTCAGGGTTGAACTGCGGAATAGGAAAACTCTCGATACTCATCAAAGGTTTATCAAAGGGAATGGTAAGGTATCTTCTGCCATGGAATCCTGGCCAGGGTTGACCTTAGGTGATTTTTACCAGACGAGTGTAAGCTACGATCTTGGATAGGTGGATAGCGTGGTGAAGGTAGGGTCACTCCAGCAAGATACACACCAGACTAGGCCGGTGATGCAAGAAGGCACTTGAGGGCAGTGAGTAGGTAGTAATGGGTGAAGGTGGTCAGCAGGTGGAGTGTACTGTGGTGGTAGTGAGTGTGAGGGTAGTCAACAGGTGGAATGTACTGTGGTAGGAGTGGAGTTCACCTCTATACATAAATTATAACGAAACCTGTATGAGGCTTTGGTGGGATCACAGGAGTCGATTAGTGTGGTGCGCGCACGCACTTGCCACCCCACACTTATCACTCCACACTTGTCGCTTCAACCTAAGAGCACTTGAAGAAAATATTACCGGAGGGGAGGGGGGGAATATATGATTGACTTAATGACATGGTATGACATAATTATGACTGTCTACGGGTAGACAGATATATTTTGTTGAGAGGAAATTTAAAGACACATTAAGCAGCAAGAATTCTTTACAAAGTTTGACCCTCAGTGGAGCTGTGACTTGGTAAAGCTCCACTGTGGATGAAAGATTGTTAAATAATGGCTGTCCCCCTGCTTAAAGTGCCTGAGTGGTGAGTGGAACGAACTATGTGGTGGTGGAGGCAAATATCATTCACAGCTTCAGGAGTAGGTATGATAGGCCCTGAGATCAGGACTCGGTGCAGCCGGTCGATAGTACTGTTACGTGGCTGAGCTAAGAATGGAATACTGCTAAGGTAACTAGGTGATTACATGCTCCACACACAACAGGTAGTTAGTACTACGGTCATTAGAAATAATAATGTATATGCTAAATTAGATATTGACCATGCTCACACAACCCACATACTTTAACTTTGATATACGCTTGATGAGTTTCCAGAGTTATTCTACTTCGTGGAACTCGGCATGGACCAGGCTTGTCTGGTGCTTGAATAGTCAACACTCTTCCCCCCTTCCTCTCTCTCCCCCTCCCCCCTCTCTCTCTGAATCTCTCACTCTCCCACACAAAAACCAACACCCCCACGAGCCTCGGTGAACCGTCTGTAACTAGCTGTATCTTGTAAGGTTTGCACCATGTTATCGACTCCAACACCAACTCACCACCGCTCCTACAAACAATTTATTTAATGATTGTTTGCGTTGTCCGGAAGTGATGGTATTCCTCAGCACTGCACTGACCCCCCAGGAGGTAGCACAGGTGAGCTACATCAATAAATCATGAGTAACATTGACTTCCCTTTAGGGTAATGTTACCACAGTCCCCCTTCTAACTACCTTTCCCTTCGTTTCCCACGACTCCATAAACTGAATTTGCAAAAAAAAAAAAAAAAAAAAATGTATTATGTGGGTAATTTTTAAGTATGACGTATGTTATTAATTCATTGTAGGCAGCGTAAATACTAAAAAGAAAGATAATCTTTCAATACTTTAAGTGAGTTGTGCAGATGTTAGTGTCGTTCACAGGTGCAGTGGAATAACTGTAGGTAAATGGTTCAGAGAACCATTAAGTTGATTAGACACATGTGCAACACTTGGGTAACTTTATTGAGGAAACGTTTCGCCACACAGTGGCTTCATTAGTCCAGTACAAAGAAGAATGGTGAAGATCAGGAGTTTGAGGCAATTAGTCCCTCAGCCTGGAGTCTATGTAATTGATTCCAGGCTGAGGGACTGATTACCTCAAACCCCTTCTGATCTTTACCATTTTTTTGTATTGGACTGATGAAGCCACTGTGTGGCGAAACGTTTCCACAATAGAGATACCCAAAGTGTTGCACATGTGTCCTAATTTATCAGTGGAATAACTGCCTGCATTTTAATGTCAACTTTTTGTATAGTGGCCTAACTTCCTCTGCTGCCGCTAGGCCTTTTCTCACAGTTTCATATATTTTCACTGCTGTATGTAGAAAAATATCTTAAGGGGTAAAAATGATGTGGTAACGCCACTAACTTAGTTACGTTTGGCTTGATAGCAATGGTGGAAGTGGCACTACTTCCGTCTGCACCTTCATTCATTGGATGCTACGCGCTTGCTCCTATGAATGAATGTCCACACTGCCAGACGTATGAATGCTTCTCAAATTTCCCGTTCTTTAACTACTTTTTTATTACATAATGATCACACATCTTAAGGTATTCATTTTATGCTTTCCTTCTAATATTTACACTAGATCAAATTAAGATAGTTAAAAAAAAGATATAGGGAGAACGAAGGTGTTGTACGAGAGTTTCCTTGATAAACAAGGTTTCCTGTAGTTCCCAGCCTAGTCTGAGCGGTTCACATTTAGTTCCGTTTAGGCCGTGGGGGTGTGGGTAGAAAATTTCTGTTTAGGTATCAGTACCATGTTCTTGAGTAGTGTATATGCTGTCGGCGAGACGCAACACGCTACTCGTACAGTGAATATGAATTTCGTACGCTGTAGAGAAATACGAGACAGGAATTAAAGCTGGTAAATAATACTGAAAACCTGTTGAAGGATTGACAACCTGTGATGAAAATTGTGATTATTGGTATAATGCTCGCCACAAACCCACGTTGCTAAACATGACGAGGACCTTGATATCATGAGAGAAATAGTGGTGAATGTTGGCGTATGTCATATGTACACCCCGAGGAGAGGAGGTGACGAGAGTAGCAATGGCGGAGTGCATATAGTAGACGCATCAGCGATGTGTTGCACCCCCTTTGGTTCAAGTGTACAGGGGACAGCTGGCACTGTGCCACTATGTTGTGGACACCTGAAGATGAGAAACGTATGTGGGTTAACTGGTGGTGAGAGGCTGGTACTTTGGGGGGGGCAAAGAGGGGGGATTATTTCGTTACTGTATCTGCATACCATCGAGGGAAGTTCCTTGATTTCGGTAAGGGGCTCTGGATTCAAGGAGTTGAACCTGACCTCTTCTTTGATCAAGCCTGATTGCTTCCCATTCCCCTAAGCGTTGTATGACCCATACTGGTTTAGCGCTTCCCTATGAATGTAGTATCTATAAAAGTTGATTGTGTGCATTACTTACTAATTATCAGAGGCACTTACCGATAGATACGTCCTGGTGTGTGTGTGTGTGTGTGTGAAAAGTATTCTGTGTGCGGATGGCCATTCGACGCAGTGCCTGATGCTGGTGAGGATCTCTTGATTCAGGGCTTTGGAACTCCTCTCCCCTTCTTCCAGGTACTATGATTGTTGCGGGTTTAGCGCCTCTCATTGGATATAATAATATTGAATATCCTCACTGGGAAGGATAGTAATATAGTATATGCAGTGTTAGTTTTTTCATTACACTTGCATGTTTCTTCATTTGTCACTATAGAGCCTCAATATGAACACATTGCGACGCAGTAATTGCAGAGTGAGGGCTTATTGCAGCGTGTGAGGAGGTTGGCAGTGAGAGGTGGTGGTGGTAGTGGGTTAGACAGTGAAAAAGGCTGTGTAGGAAGGTTAGGCAGTGGGGGTGGTAGTAAGGCTGTTGGCAGGTTAGGCAGTGGTGGTGGTAGTAAGACTGTGTTGGCAGGTTAGGTAGTGGTGGTGGTAGTAAGGCTGTGTTGGCAGGTTAGGCAGTGGTGGTGGTAGTAAGGCTGTGTTGGCAGGTTAGGCAGTGGTGGTGGTAGTAAGACTGGAAGGTTAGGCAGTGGTGGTGGTAGTAAGGCTGTGTTGGAAGGTTAGGCAGTGGTGGTGGTAGTAAGACTGTTGGCAGGTTAGACAGTGGTGGTGGTAGTAAGGCTGTGTTGGCAGGTTAGGCAGTGGGGGTGGTAGTAAGGCTGTGTTGGAAGGTTAGGCAGTGGTGGTGGTAGTAAGGCTGTGTTGGCAGGTTAGGCAGTGGTGGTGGTAGTAAGACTGTTGGAAGGTTAGGCAGTGGTGGTGGTAGTAAGGCTGTGTTGGAAGGTTAGGCAGTGGTGGTGGTAGTAAGGCTGTGTTGGAAGGTTAGGCAGTGGTGGTGGTAGTAAGGCTGTGTTGGAAGGTTAGGCAGTGGTGGTGGTAGTAAGGCTGTGTTGGCAGGTTAGGCAGTGGTGGTGGTAGTAAGGCTGTGTTGGCAGGTTAGGCAGTGGTGGTGGTAGTAAGGCTGTGTTGGCAGGTTAGGGAGTGGTGGTGGTAGTAAGACTGTGTTGGCAGGTTAGGCAGTGGTGGTGGTAGTAGTAAGGCTGTGTTGGCAGGTTAGGCAGTGGTGGTGGTAGTAAGACTGTTGGCAGGTTAGACAGTGGGGGTGGTAGTAAGGCTGTGTTGGCAGGTTAGGCAGTGGTGGTGGTAGTAAGGCTGTGTTGGCAGGTTAGGCAGTGGTGGTGGTAGTAAGACTGTGTTGGCAGGTTAGGCAGTGGTGGTGGTAGTAAGACTGTGTTGGCATGTTAGACAGTGGTGGTGGTAGTAAGGCTGTGTTGGCAGGTTAGGCAGTGGGGGTGGTAGTAAGGCTGTGTTGGAAGGTTAGGCAGTGGTGGTGGTAGTGAGGCTGTGTTGGAAGGTTAGGCAGTGGTGGTGGTAGTAAGACTGTGTTGGCAGGTTAGGCAGTGGTGGTGGTAGTAAGACTGTGTTGGCAGGTTAGGCAGTGGTGGTGGTAGTAAGGCTGTGTTGGCATGTTAGGCAGTGGTGGTGGTAGTAAGGCTGTGTTGGCAGGTTAGGCAGTGGTGGTGGTAGTAAGACTGTTGGAAGGTTAGGCAGTGGTGGTGGTAGTAAGGCTGTGTTGGAAGGTTAGGCAGTGGTGGTGGTAGTAAGGCTGTGTTGGCAGGTTAGGCAGTGGTGGTGGTAGTAAGGCTGTGTTGGCAGGTTAGGCAGTGGTGGTTGTAGTAAGGCTGTGTTGGCAGGTTAGGCAGTGGTGGTGGTAGTAAGACTGTTGGAAGGTTAGGCAGTGGTGGTGGTAGTAAGGCTGTGTTCGAAGGTTAGGCAGTGGTGGTGGTAGTAAGGCTGTGTTGGAAGGTTAGGCAGTGGTGGTGGTAGTAAGGCTGTGTTGGCAGGTTAGACAGTGGTGGTGGTAGTAAGGCTGTGTTGGCAGGTTAGGCAGTGGGGGTGGTAGTAAGGCTGTGTTGGAAGGTTAGGCAGTGGTGGTGGTAGTAAGGCTGTGTTGGAAGGTTAGGCAGTGGTGGTGGTAGTAAGACTGTGTTGGCAGGTTAGGCAGTGGTGGTGGTAGTAAGGCTGTGTTGGCAGGTTAGGCAGTGGTGGTGGTAGTAAGGCTGTGTTGGCAGGTTAGGCAGTGGTGGTGGTAGTAAGACTGTTGGAAGGTTAGGCAGTGGTGGTGGTAGTAAGGCTGTGTTGGAAGGTTAGGCGGTGGTGGTGGTAGTAAGACTGTGTTGGCAGGTTAGGCAGTGGTGGTGGTAGTAGTAAGGTTTTGTTGGCAGGTTAGGCAGTGGTGGTGGTAGTAAGACTGTTGGCAGGTTAGACAGTGGGGGTGGTAGTAAGGCTGTGTTGGCAGGTTAGACAGTGGTGGTGGTAGTAAGGCTGTGTTGGCAGGTTAGGCAGTGGTGGTGGTAGTAAGACTGTGTTGGCAGGTTAGGGAGTGGTGGTGGTAGTAAGACTGTGTTGGCAGGTTAGGGAGTGGTGGTGGTAGCAAGACTATGTTGGCAGGTTAGGGAGTGGTGGTGGTAGTAAGACTGTGTTGGCAGGTTAGGCAGTGGTGGTGGTAGTAAGGCTGTGTTGGCAGGTTAGGCAGTGGTGGTGGTAGTAAGGCTGTGTTGGCAGGTTAGGCAGTGGTGGTGGTAGTAAGGCTATGTTGGCAGGTTAGGGAGTGGCGGTGGTAGTAAGGCTGTGTTGGCAGGTTAGGGAGTGGTGGTGGTAGTAAGACTGTGTTGGCAGGTTAGGCAGTGGTGGTGGTAGTAAGGCTGTGTTGGCAGGTTAGGGAGTGGTGGTGGTAGTAAGACTGTGTTGGCAGGTTAGACAGTGGGGGTGGTAGTAAGGCTGTGTTGGCAGGTTAGACAGTGGTGGTGGTAGTAAGACTGTGTTGGCAGGTTAGGCAGTGGTGGTGGTAGTAAGACTGTGTTGGCAGGTTAGGGAGTGGTGGTGGTAGTAAGGCTGTGTTGGCAGGTTAGGGAGTGGTGGTGGTAGTAAGACTGTGTTGGCAGGTTAGGCAGTGGTGGTGGTAGTAAGGCTGTGTTGGCAGGTTAGGGAGTGGTGGTGGTAGTAAGACTGTGTTGGCAGGTTAGGGAGTGGTGGTGGTAGTAAGGCTGTGTTGGCAGGTTAGGGAGTGGTGGTGGTAGTAAGACTGTGTTGGCAGGTTAGGGAGTGGTGGTGGTAGTAAGACTGTGTTGGCAGGTTAGGGAGTGGTGGTGGTAGTAAGACTGTGTTGGCAGGTTAGGCAGTGGGGGTGGTAGTAAGGCTGTTGGCAGGTTAGACAGTGGTGGTGGTAGTAAGACTGTGTTAGCAGGTTAGGGAGTGGTGGTGGTAGTAAGACTGTGTTGGCAGGTTAGGCAGTGGTAGTAAGGCTGTGTTGGCAGGTTAGTCAGTGGTGGTGGTAGTAAGGCTGTGTTGGCAGGTTAGTCAGTGGTGGTGGTAGTAAGGCTGTGTTGGCAGGTTAGTCAGTGGTGGTGGTAGTAAGGCTGTGTTGGCAGGTTAGTCAGTGGTGGTGGTAGTAAGGCTGTGTTGGCAGGTTAGTCAGTGGTGGTGGTAGTAAGACTGTGTTGGCAGGTTAGTCAGTGGTGGTGGTAGTAAGACTGTGTTGGCAGGTTAGTCAGTGGTGGTGGTAGTAAGGCTGTGTTGGCAGGTTAGTCAGTGGTGGTGGTAGTAAGACTGTGTTGGCAGGTTAGTCAGTGGTGGTGGTAGTAAGACTGTGTTGGCAGGTTAGTCAGTGGTAGTAAGGCTGTGTTGGCAGGTTAGTCAGTGGTGGTGGTAGTAAGGCTGTGTTGGCAGGTTAGTCAGTGGTGGTGGTAGTAAGGCTGTGTTGGCAGGTTAGTCAGTGGTGGTGGTAGTAAGGCTGTGTTGGCAGGTTAGTCAGTGGTGGTGGTAGTAAGACTGTGTTGGCAGGTTAGTCAGTGGTAGTAAGGCTGTGTTGGCAGGTTAGTCAGTGGTGGTGGTAGTAAGGCTGTGTTGGCAGGTTAGTCAGTGGTGGTGGTAGTAAGACTGTGTTGGCAGGTTAGACAGTGGTGGTGGTAGTAAGACTGTGTTGGCAGGTTAGTCAGTGGTAGTAAGGCTGTGTTGGCAGGTTAGACAGTGGTGGTGGTAGTAAGGCTGTGTTGGCAGGTTAGTCAGTGGTAGTAAGGCTGTGTTGGCAGGTTAGTCAGTGGTGGTGGTCAGTCAGTTGTGGTAGCCTTGAGGCTCTTCTTCACCTGCTTCTTTATGTCTCATACAACACAACTCTTGTTATTATGTATACCATCGTCGTGCCCACACCTTCGCTTACTACCACGCCCACACCATAGCCCTAATCACGCCCACCACTATTTCATTCTCTCTTTCTCTTTCTTTCTCTCTCTCTTTCTCTCTCTCTCTGCCTCCTAAGGTAGGTGGTGGGTGCATACGAGATGAATTCATGGGATGTCCTGTAGTGACGATAAGAACAGCACCAGCCCACAGACTTTCACTCTCACACGACCAGTCACATCGACACCCACGCCACTCGTCACACCACCCTACATCACGCCCACACCAGACCCCTCACACCCGCAATAAATAATGAGAGGGTTATGAATAAGGATGATAGGTGAGAGTAAAAAAAAAAACACGGAGGAGTCACGGGAATGTTAGGATGCTTTTTTTCAATCTCAGGCTACACAAATAACCGCACATAAGAGAAAGAAACTTATGACAACGTTTCGGTTCGACTTGGACCATTAACTAGCCACACTTAACGAAGGTGAGGACAGGAACTGGACTAAGGAAGAAAGAAGGAAGTGGAGAAGTAGTGATAATGTGGTGGTAGATATATGGAATGATGTAAATGGTAGTAGACATTTTCTTTATATAATTTCAAGACTTCATATGATAAGGCCTATGAGGCAAGGAACCAGTAATGTTAATTGTTTATAAGAGATGGGGGAGAGTTGGTGACACTCGACCTGTTGATACATTTGCCAGCAACATAAACAGTGTGGATCATGAGTGTAACGAGCGGTGGAGGCATATTCTTCCATCTGTTAATCATCTCGAGACAAATATATTACCGAATTGTACTCGCCTGTCAGCTATAGCATCTGTTAACATAAATGGTGGGGATATTTCCCATGTTGTCTAAATTTGTTGTGAGGTGTTCAAGTACTTTATATAAGTTATGGATATGGATTATGTAATTTACCCATTTTCGGGAATGGGGCAGTGAATTACTCACGAAGGTAGAAAATTGGTTTGAAATTCATAATGTAGAGCAGTTTAAAGTTGCTGAGTAACCCAATAGATTTTGTGCTTTGTAAATGAAACTAATTGGTAAACATTGGCCAGTTGTGTTCACAAAAGTACCACCCTTTCACCATGCCATTAGTCCATGATTACTTATGTTGGGTGATTTTCATTTTAAATTATACAAGTTTTAGTTTATCTTTGCGAACTACTGTATCCCAAGTTTGTACACTTTGCTTCTTGAAGTACACCTTGTGTGAATATTAGTGTATATCTTTACAGTGTTGAGTGTTAACAATGTGAGGTATTGCGTGTGTGGCCCGGCGCGGCGTGTGCAGGAAACCTCTGTCTGCTGGTCAGATATGTAGTAACTCCTGCCTCATATGCGCGCCCACCTTCATAGTCCTCTAGTTGATGCTAACAGTGTTCAGTTTTAAATTTTTTGCGGTCTAAACGTGTAGCGTAGAGGGTGCTTTAAGCTTCAGAGCGTGGCAGGGCCAGCAAGTGTGTAGTGTGGCCCTGGTGGTGCCTTGCTAGTAGAGCAGACCTGGGTCACCAGGAGAGCTGGCGGGACCTGGAGGGATGCTGGTTCATACGCACCACGGCAAGCTGGTGCGTATCGTCTCCGTCGAGTGGGTCTCCGACGACTGGCCGGTAAGTACTATGTACCTCAGGAGCTCACGTACTTCCATTCACTCGACTCACCCATTCTGTTTTTTTGCGTCCCCCCAACCCATTCTATACAGTCCTTTCATATATTGACCATACCCTCTATACACTTCCCTACACCCGCTCCAATGGAAATAAGACAATTTGATTTTTTGGGGGGTGGGTGGGGGGTTATCCTAGGTATTTTACACATATGTTACCATGTATCAGTATTTATGAGTACCTGTACCTACATAAACATACTAATTTGTCCTCATTCCCCAAACGCATATATATACTCATTTCCTACACGTATATTGCCCTCCCGTTCATCCCTAAGTGCGATTTTCTTCACCGCCTGGTGTTCTACTGGCTATACTTGTCCACCAAAGTGCTTTACATGAATTAATTGTAATCTAATCAACCTAAGTAACATTTGTAGAGAGATTAGAAGAAAAAGTTAGGCAAATATCAACGGTTTAGTTATGTTATAAATACGTTTGCTACTAGTATTACTACTAGTATCCCCAGAAGGCCTGACCCGAGACCTGGACGTCAGATTCTTGATCCCTGGTTGATCTTCAACGATGTGTTCGTTTGTATTTTTGTTATCGTGTGTTGTGGGGTTGTGGGGGGCGGTGTATATTTACGTAACATGCGTTATGGGATTAATGAGTCAAGGGGATGCGTCTAAAAATTAGCATGATTTCAATGGACGGAAGGAAGGGCGGAAGTGAATCAACATGAATGGAAGAAAGGGCGGAAGTGGAAATGTAAAGCTAACTAGCTAACTCTCACTCACTCACTCACTCACTCACTCACTCACTCACTCACTCACTCACTCACTCACTCACTCACTCACTCACTCTCTCACTCACTCACACACACACACACACACACACACACACACACACACACACACACACACACACACACACACACAGTGTAGTGACCAGCGAAGAGGCGGGGACAGGAGTTGTGAATCGACCCCTGTAACCACAAATAGGTGAGTACACACGCGGGGGAGGTATGATAACGACATATAAAATACTCGGAGGAATTGTCAAGGTGGACAGGGCCAGAATGTTTCGGAGATGGGACACAGGAACAAGGGGACACAACTGGAAGTTAAAAACTCTGAGTCATAAGATGTTAGGAAGTATTTCTTCAGCCTTAGAGTTGTAAGGAAGTATAATAATCTGGAGAGTGTAGTGGTGGAGGCAAGATCTATACCTGCCTCGCATGGACCAGTAGGCCTGCTGCAGTGTTCCTTCTTTCTTATGGTATAAACCTTGGTAATAAATACCGACAAGTTGGTTTAGAAAGACACGTAAGCAAACACTATAACATATTTATTAGAAAACGTCCCAGGACCGAAACGTTTTCTAATAAATATGTTATAGTGTTTGCTTACGTGTCTTTCTAAACCTTCTTTCTTATGTTCTTATGTAAGGCTCTTGGAGGAAGGAGAGAGTAGACTTAGTAGCGACTAGCGAAGAGGTAGGGCCGGGAGTTGCAACACATGTACAGCTTATGCTAAATCGAGCGTATTTATCAACTGCAAGTGAGCCCTGCAGCAGCACCTTTCATAGTGGTCTGTGCCATATCTGTGACCAGACTTCAATGTCGACTGCCTGATCAACAGTAGCGGTCTGCAGGGCAACAGTTTGACTGATCAGGCACTTGAAGCAGGTGCTGATATCCCATGTGTGTATCAGCATTGAAGAGGGTCCTGTTAACAGTGCAGGTACTTAATGTGTTAAGTGTGAAGCATATCTACTACACTAAGGTCATCCAGGATGTATATCTGCTACACCAGGGTCATCCAGGGTGTATATCTGCTACACTAGGATCGTCCAGATTGTATATCTCCTACACTATGGTCGTCCAGGTTGTATATCTGCTACACTAGGGTCATCCAGATTGTATATGTACTACACTAGGGTCGTCCGGTTGTATATCGACTACACTAGGGTCGTCCAGGTTGTATATTTACTACACTAGGGTCGTCCAAGCTTATCTACTACACTAGGGTCGTCCAGGTTGTATATCTACTGCACTAGGGTTGTCCAAGTTGTATATCTGCTAGACTAGGATCATCCAGGGTGTATATCTGCTAGACTAGGATCATCCAGGGTGTATATCTGCTAGACTAGGATCATCCAGGGTGTATATCTGCTAGACTAGGATCATCCAGGGTGTATATCTGCTAGACTAGGATCATCCAGGGTGTATATCTGCTAGACTAGGATCATCCAGGGTGTATACTACACTAGGGTCGTCCAGGGTATATGCTACACTAGGGTCGTCCAGGGTGTATATTTACTAGGGTCGTCCAGGTTGTATATCTACTACACTAGGGTCGTCCAGGGTGTATATTTACTAGGGTCGTCCAGGTTGTATATCTACTACACTAGGGTCGTCCAGGTTGTATATCTACTACACTAGGGTCGTCCAGGGTGTATATTTACTAGGGTCTTCCAGGTTGTATATCTACTACACTAGGGTCGTCCAGGGTGTATATTTACTAGGGTCGTCCAGGTTGTATATCTACTACACTAGGGTCGTCCAGGTTGTATATCTACTCTACGAACGTCATTAAGGCTACATATCTACTACACTAGGATCATTAAGGCTACATATCTACTACACTAGGGTCATTAAGGCTACATATCTACTACACTAGGATCATTAAGGCTACATATCTACTACACTAGGGTCATTAAGGCTACATATCTACTACACTAGGATCATTAAGGCTACATATCTACTACACTAGGATCATTAAGGCTACATACCTACTACACATTAGGCTACATATCTACTACACTAGGGTCATTAAGGCTACATATCTACTACACTAGGGTCATTAAGGCTACATATCTACTACACTAGGATCATTAAGGCTACATATCTACTACACTAGGATCATTAAGGCTACATATCTACTACACATTAAGGCTACATATCTACTACACTAGGATCATTAAGGCTACATATCTACTACACTAGCTACATATCTACTACACTAGGATCATTAAGGCTACATATCTACTACACTAGGATCATTAAGGCTACATATCTACTACTAGGATCTAGGATCATTAAGGCTACATATCTACTACACTAGGATCATTAAGGCTCATTACACTAGGATCATTAAGGCTACATATCTACTACACTAGGATCATTAAGGCTACATATCTACTACACTAGGATCATTAAGGCTACATATCTACTACACTAGGATCATTAAGGCTACATATCTACTACACTAGGATCATTAAGGCTACATATCTACTACTAGGATCTAGGATCATTAAGGCTACATATCTACTACACTAGGATCATTAAGGCTACATATCTACTACTACTAGGGATCATTAAGGCTACATATCTACTACACTAGGATCATTAAGGCTACATATCTACTACACTAGGGTCATTAAGGCTACATATCTACTACACTAGGGTCATTAAGGCTACATATCTACTACACTAGGATCATTAAGGCTACATATCTACTACACTAGGATCATTAAGGCTACATATCTACTACACTAGGATCATTAAGGCTACATATCTACTACACTAGGATCATTAAGGCTACATATCTACTACACTAGGGTCATTAAGGCTACATATCTACTACACTAGGATCATTAAGGCTACATATCTACTACACTAGGGTCATTAAGGCTACATATCTACTACACTAGGGTCATTAAGGCTACATATCTACTACACTAGGATCATTAAGGCTACATATCTACTACACTAGAGTCATTAAGGCTACATATCTACTACACTAGGATCATTAAGGCTACATATCTACTACACTAGGGTCATTAAGGCTACATATCTACTACACTAGGGTCATTAAGGCTACATATCTACTACACTAGGGTCATTAAGGCTACATATCTACTACACTAGGATCATTAAGGCTACATATCTACTACACTAGGATCATTAAGGCTACATATCTACTACACTAAGGTCATTAAGGCTACATATCTACTACACTAGGGTCATTAAGAATAATTTTAATTTTTAATATATAATTTGAAATATATTTTCAGTTAATATACTTCTAAAATAAGCAATTTTGTTTGTATACTTAATATATCTTAAGAAATAGTGTAGTGAGGGAGAGTATAGGGTGAATATATTGGGTATAATATTCATGGGGAAGTTTTCAACCTGCAAGGGTTTAACAATGTGGAGGTTTATATTCACTGGGAAGCTTTAAACCTGCAGTGGTTTAACAACCTCTGGAGAATGGAAGGTAATCTGGTTTAATCCAAGGAAAGAGTAGCGTCAAGGTTTAGGCCCCGACGGGGAGGCCTACACTGCTCGGGGAGGCCTACACTGCTTCCACCTTAATTCCACCCTCTACCCCCCCCCTCACTTCCGCCTAAGAACACCCTGTGTGTCTCCCTCTTCTCCCTCCCGTTTCCTGGATCATTATCATCATGGGATATACTATATTCTGAAATTGCAAGCCTCTTGTGTGTGTGTGTGTGTGTGTGTGTGTGTATATATATATATATATATATATATATATATATATATATATATATATATATATATATATATATATATATATTGTGTGTGTGTATTTATACACAAGTCCAGCCGAGCGAGCTGGAAGGGAACCTTGATGCTTCCATAGTTACTAAACCCGCAGTGGAATGTTTGAGGGTAACCTTACCTAAAGTCTACCTGGAAGGTGTTCGGGGGTCAGCGCCCTCGCGGCTCAAGCCTCCTGGTGGATGAGGGCTTGATCAACCAAGCTGTTATTGCTGGCCGTACCTTCATCACCTTTCTAAAGTCTCCCAGCTCAGGTTGACACCTTTCAGTACCTCAGTTATTATATCATTTTGTTTTATGAATATGACAGGAAGTAAAACTTGCTTTTATTCAGTCATAAAATAGCGTCACAGCACACAGCTGATGTATTGTAAATATTTAATATATTGGTGGAAATCATTTCAGATTTGTTCACTGAAATTCCACCTTATGAGACCTAGAAACACGACACATAGTGAAATATTGCCACTAAAAGGCCTGGGTACAGTAACTACTCTGATTCTACTAAAAGGCCTGGGTACAGTAACTACTTTAATTCTTCAAGATTCGAGAGTTTTAACAACCTTCCTTCAAATATGAGGGGAATTATCAGCCATAACCCAACTGGAACTTGATAGTTCATTAATAATCCGCACTTTGGAGAGGAACTTTACGACCAGGTTTCGGTTTAAAACTTAGTAATAGGGTTCCTGTTAGTGCCGGTTGTGAACTGTTCCGGCCAGGTAACCAGGCCACTATATTGTGACTTTTTTATCTACCTGGAGTCTACCTGGAGGGTGTTCTTGGTGTCAACGCCCCCGCGGCCCAGTCCTTGACCAGGCCTCCCGGTGGATCAGGGTCTGATCAACCAGGCTGTTAATGCTGGCCGCTTCTGCTGTTATTGCTGTAATTTGACAAATTCCTCGAAATAGTTCCCGATAAGCCGAGATGTTGTACCTTGGAATGCATGCAGTAAGCAATAACAGTCTAAACGACGACGTCATTAACTAGACCTAGTGGTGTGTGGTGTGAAAACGGGCCACGGGGGCGATGATTCCTGGAACTATCAATAGGTATACAACAGGTAAACCATACCTGCTTTGTTTACCCGAGTCGCTTCCGTAGGTCGCCGTCCCCGCGGCCCGGTCCCAGACCAGGCCCCCCTGGTTGCTGGCCTGATCGATCACGCTGTTGGTGCCCACCGCTCGCAGTCCAACGTATACACCACTACTCTAAGAAATGTGTCAGGTTTTTCTTGAAGACAGCTGGGGGGTCTGTTGGTAACCCCTCTGATGTGTGAAGGAAGGGAGGGCCTTGAAGAGTTGTGATCCTTTAACACTTAAGGTCTCTCTGTACTCATCGCTTCCCTAGTTTTCATTAAGGTATCTTACACCGTCCACCAAGAGGTAGGGTACGATTCAGCGTTAGGCTAGTCAGCGGCAGGCTGTTACAACGCCAGTCCGTTCAGAAATGGAGTACCTGCGTGCACTTATATCAAACTAACCTAACCCCAACTTTTTGTTTTAGATTATTTTGAACCATTTTTTTTAATGATTTTTAATTAAATAAACCAATCTCTTAAATATGTATTTCAACAAATGGTTATTTAAAATATTTCTTTACCATAATTTTATTGAAAATGGGGTGGCCCTGAATAGTCTCGTGTTGAAACGGCCTGATATTGAATAGTCTGGTGCTGAAATGGCGGCGCTCAGCTGGGCCATCCCGCTTCCAAGCTTCTTGCGTTCTTAAGTAGCGATCTGGGTGTGCAGGTTTGGAACCATTTCCTCTATAATCTTCTAGGTGTAGGTTATCGTTCTCGCCTTGGTTCGTAGGAGTACAGTTGTAGGGACATCAAGTGTTCCCAGTAATTTATGTGCAGATGTAAGAGATTTATTTAACACTAATTCAAAACTGGACACACATGACAAAGGATACATGAAAACGCTAATTGTCACTAGTGACAGCTGTAGAAGAGTCAGTTACTCTGGAAGCTTGAAACATAGGCTGGTTGGACATGCGTGGGTGAATATGGTTGGGTGTTGGGCAGGAGTAGCCTGGCGTGGACCAGTAGACCTGCTGTCGTAATTCTCTTGTTATGTTGTAATGTTCTTTCGTAACGGTTTTGGTATTGAGGGTCGGTAGGCGTGTTTCCGGAGAGGTAGGGTGGGCAACCCTCCTAATCTTTCCCTTACGTCAGCCGCGCTCTCTCTCTCTCTCTCTCTCTCCTCCATAAACACACAAACACCCTACCTACTTTCTTTTACCACCTACGGTTGGACTGGTAAAGTAACCGTCAGGTTACAGTGGAAATCCTATTATATGTATTTTTTTTATTAGGTAATTTTTTGTTATAATTTATCACCATTGTGTCTATAATAATGTTCTCGGCGCAAATCTTGTAGAAATTTAAAGTAATCGTCTGTAAAAAAAAAAATATCTTTCAGTTTTAAGTGAAATACGTCTTATACTAGTATGTCTTGGAGTCGTAGGCCTATCATCCCCCCCCCTTAATCAGTATCCTGCCTCCAGCCCCTTGGTAGGGGCCTCACTTCCTGTTAGCGAATATGGTTCTTCCGGTGCCAGAGGCGACGTGGGAAACTAGTAGACCGGAAGGAGGAAGCTTCCTGTTACCTAACAGGGGATTAAGGGAGACCGATAAAAGAAGATAAATAATGCCGACATATGGAAAGAGAAAAGAAAGTGAAGAATAAAATGAGAGTAGAGGTGGGCGAGGTCTGAGAGGCAACACAGTGTACATAAATGGGGAGCTGTGATTCCAGGTAGCATAGCGACCAGTGACTGACGGGGGGCGACATATACTGTAGTTAAATAACTCGAAGTTTACTGGCGACACGAAAGTGCACTGATGTACAATTTGAAAACCACTGACAAATGTATTTTGAACACTACTCACAAATACACTTTGAATGCTACTCACAAATACACTTGGAATACTACTGACATACACTTGGAGAATCCTACGAACATTTAGAATGGTTTCATAGATTAATATTGCGGTCATACAAGTGAAAGATGCAGTTCAGTGTGTACGAATATAAGATCTTCATCCTGACACTATAACATACGTACCACGATACTGTAAGCTAAATAATATGGAATTTGATAAATTAGACACACGTGCAATACTTGGGTATCTTTATTGAGGAAAGGTATCGTCACACAGTGGCTTCATCAGTCCAGTACAGAGAAGAGTGAAGATCGGGAGGTTGAGGTAAACAGTCCCTCAGATTGGAGTCAATATAATTAGTCCATCGGTTCTCTTAACCATTTATCTACTTTTTACAATTTGGAACTTAATCAAATGGGGTGGGAAAATGACGAAGAGTTTTGTCAAGAGAGGACAACATCGTACAGATGTTGGCTTCACGGCAAGAAGACGAGTCAACATGTTGGGTGGTAGCAACCATCTAGGGAGGTACTGTCGTCCTTTCACGGGAGTGTTAAACGGAGCACTGATAAATATTTTACACTCGTGTGGGATTATTGATCTTTCATGAACATGTAAGAGGCGGATAAATCATACTAACATTAATATTTATTTCTACAAGTACGTGATTCATCTTATACCGGCCATAACTAACATTAGTGACATACTGCATAGAAAACCCTTGGTTATGCAGAGCTTTTCGGGCAGTTAGGACAATTTGGTCCCCAGGATGCAACCCAAACCATTCGGCTAGCACCCAGGTACCTGTTTACTGTTAGGAAAGCAGGGACGGCAGTGTTTCCACCCATACCGGGTATGGAAGTAATGATCTCAGTATGTGAGCTCAGTACGCTACCTACCGGTACGACATTTTATATATATATATATATATATATATATATATATATATATATATATATATATATATATATATATATATATATATGTCGTGCCGAATATGTAAAACTGGTCAATTAGCAAGAACTCATATAAAATTAAGTCCTTTCAAAAATTTTCTCTTATACGTTTAAAGATATATATTTTTTTCATTAATGTTAATGTAATTTTTTATTTTGCTCCAAAAGAATCTTAGAAAACTTACCTAACCTTATTAAAACAAGAACAATTTATTTTAGCCTTACCCAACTAAATATATTTTAGATTTGTTTACAATAATTTAATACTAAATAAACACAGTGAAATATATTTTTTTCGTTAGGTTCAGAATGATTTTGGCGAAATTATTGCATACACAAATTTTCGCTTGTCCTATATGGCAAGATGAGCGTTGCTATTTAAGCCAAGATCGCAAGTTCTGCCTATTCGGCACGACACACACACACACACACACACACACACACACACACACACACACACACACACACACACACACACACACACACACACACACACACACACACACACACACATACACACACACATATATATATTATATATATATATATATATATATATATATATATATATATATATATATATATATATATATATATATATATATTATACATACGGAGGTAACACCTCTGGAACTGTGCTGGGGACCCTCATCCTCAGAGAAAAGAGTAAACTTGCTTCAGGAAAAACTCAAGGCTCTCCCATGTCTCGGTTTGCAGCACTCACCTCACATACAGCGTCCGTGGTTCGTTGTGGGTGGCATCCTGGAGTGTGGTAGCATACCTTAGATAGGCCTGGTCTTTGATATGAGCTGAGGCAGGATAACAACTCTTATCCTGTAAAATTCATTTGGAAGTGGGTAATGTATGTGAGGTGTGGGTACTCTGTGTGAGGTGTTGGTGCTGTATGTGAAGTGTGGGGTACTGTATGTCAGGTGTGAGTGCTGTATGTGAGGTATTGGTAATC